>NW_011494882.1:736243-746738 GCF_000754665.1 Bison bison bison
TTTCACCTTGCTAATAGTTTCCTTTGATGTGCAGAAGCTTTTAAGGTTAATTAGGTCCCATTTGTTTATTTTTGCTTTTATTTCCAATATTCTGGGAGGTGGGTCATAGAGGATCCTGCTGTGATGTATGTCGGAGAGTGTTTTGCCTATGTTCTCCTCTAGGAGTTTTATAGTTTCTGGTCTTACGTTTAGATCTTTAATCCATTTTGAGTTTATTTTTGTGTATGGTGTTAGAAAGTGGTCCAGTTTCATTCTTTTACAAGTGGTTGACCAGATTTCCCAGCACCACTTGTTAAAGAGATTGTCTTTAATCCATTGTATATTCTTGTGGAGGAGGTATTCTCATACAACTTTTAAACGAACCTCTTGAAAGCAAGACAGCTCATTTAATGGGAAGTCACCAAATGCACCAATCTGCCAACATTTTGTTTTAGAAGCAATTTTCTTGACTATATCCATTGACTGACTTTAGACTGTATTAAGCTAGCTAGTAATACTGTCATTTATTAATATACTACATATTTACATAGGTTCAATTAAAAATACTTTACTTGGTTTGTGTGAAAACTTGCAATTTTAATTTTTCTTTTTTTAAACTTTAATGGTTTTCAGTGAAAAACATTACCAAATAAAACATTATTTATCACTGAAAAACATCAAACATTTAAAATATTTCTTTGTCAAATTTGTTGAATTCCCACACTTATGAAAAAGCTTGGTTTAGTTTACTAACAAATTTTCTAGAAATTAATATTTCATAAAATTGTTTTCAATTTTGAAATCAATTTGGTTATAGTTTTTGTTCATCAGTTTTCTGATCTCAAGAATGTTAAAAAAAATTGCCTCTGAAATTCTGGATTTGAGGTTAAGTAACAAACTATTGTTTATTCAATCATCTCAATTCTATACTGGATACTGGTTAACGTACTTTGTTCCTAAAATTTGCTTTGCTCCATAATTGATCCTGAGGCAATGTCAGGAGAAGCTAGGGTCACAGCAGGGCATAGTTATTCCCTGCATTTCTATGTCCCCTAACCTGGGTTCCCAAACATGACTCTTAAAATGAAGATTCTAGATTATCTGAGGAATCCACAGTTCTGCAAAACAGTTTATTATAAGGAAGAAAAACTTTTAAGTGCAAAATGGTAGAAGGGACAAGCTCCTGAGTTCTTGCTGTCTTATTCTTCTCTTTGATTACATCAGCACAGAAGGCAACAAAGGAAATAAACCATTATTTTCAAAGCTTTTATCTTTTAGAGAAAAGAGATAGTATAGTGGGATAAATGTTTAAGGAAAGATAGTCATGGAAAAACACTTTTTAAAAATCTGACCACTAAATTAATTTGTCTCTCAAAAGTTATTCCTGTTATATCTGAAACTTACACAACTTTGTAAATCAACTATATTGCAATAAAACTTTAAAAAAAAAGTTGTTCTTGTTTGGAAAAATGCCAAATCTGGGCTCTAAGAAGAAACAAAAATGTCTTTTGCGTGCTTTTCTTTTTGTTTTGAAGGACTCATTTAATGCACTGAAATGCACATTAGTTGCAAAATGTGATGAGTTTTGACATTTACAGCCTGTGTCTTTGTCTGAATCAAGACCAATGCTACTTATGTTCATCCTACCCTTCAAAGTGAGAAGGAAAACATAGTTTTCATGAAAGATGCCAAATCTTCTTTATTGATGCTCAAGGGTCATCCTGCCATTCCTTAAATTAACTGAGCTACCCCATGGGTTCCCAAACCACTGGAATTTGATTGTGTTACTGGTAAGTCTTGTTACCATGGCTCCCGACATATTCTGCCCTGGGCTCATTGTAAGGAGGTTACAAGTGTACTTGTAAGGCTAATTTGAGACTGATTTTACCACCAGAAACTTCTGTATACATATTTAATATTCTTGGCCACTTTAGGGATAAAATAAGCTAAGTGGTATTATGCATATTTAATTGAGTGATCAATAACATTATTAAAATTACTTTAAGTTAACAAAATATAAAACTTCAAAGAGTGACATAGGATTATGCATATAGTTTCTTGATGGATGTGATTTTTACAGTTTTAGTATCTTTACTGCACTCTTCCAAGTGATTATTACTGTGCTCTTGAAACCAATGAGGTAACTGATGCATTTAACCACATTCAGACATAAGTAAACAAATATTATTATGATTAATGTAAAAATAAACATCCTAATCTTACCTCAGTCTCTCTCCGGGCTTGGGTTGCATTTCTGTCATGCTGGATGGGAATCAGAGGCAAACCTCCAATTTTGGGATTTTTGGTTATAGAACGTTTTCGTTCCTTTCCAGCTGGTGGCCATATATCATTTTCATGCTGTGGAAACACAATTTCTTGCTGTGGGTGTGTGACTTTATTATGTGGTCCACCAAGTTTATAGTCACTGGGCTCCTTTCCCATCTATCCAAGTCAGCTGATCTGCTTTTCACGAGAAGGTTGTTTGTAATTATGATGTTGATTCTCGTGGTAGCACCGCTTGAGGATGTAAAACTCTTAAGTGAACTGAGCTTTGAGGTCTCAGTTCAATTTCTAAGCTTCAGAAATATGCCTTCTGTACTACTTATCAAACCAAAGGGGGGAAAATATTTACAGAAACCAGTAAATCTCTTTGTAAAAGAAAAATAATATACCTGTCTACATTTCTAGGCCCTGTAATCAAAATAACTACACATTCATTTTCTCTTACCACTGAAGATAACTTTTAGTGTCAAAATAATTTGACATTATATACACCCTCAAGTCAACCTAAGGCATGGCTAGCAGAAAAATTATCTTTATTTTATGACCTTTTGAAAAATGTTTCTTTTTCAACTAATTGAATTCCAAAGAAATGTTACCTTGTACACAAACACTTCTACTGAAAATCTTTGTACAACAGAGTGTGTATTTGTGCTCAATTTGTTGACTACATATTCTGGCCAGTGAGCAATTATAGATATGACTGGAAAAAAGGTAATTTTGCAAAGGGAGGAAATACCCATGGGTAAAAATATAAGCTCTTGAATGATAAATCCTTAAGATATACATATAAAAGAAAAATCTTTTAAAGACTTTTTATACTCCTCAGGGTAGATTAATTTTTCAGAAGCTGAGAGAAACAAATCGATTTTCAGACAGCATTCTATGAAAGAAATACAAAATATCAACCACACACAAGGAGAAGTTTACAGATGTTATGATGAAATGAAAACCATCTGGTAAACTATATCACTAAATGCCTACTCATTCTTTTCCTCTACTCAAGATTGAACAGAGTCGTATTCTTATGTTGCAATTAGTATTTTAATGTTGTGTTTTATAGCAAAAGAACTATTTCAACAAACTTTATACTCACTATAAAACAGCAGCTAAGTTATATTAAAGGGCATACTGCTACATTTTGTGCTTACCAATATACAGGTATTATCTCATTTCGTCCTTAAGGATCCTATAGTATATGCCCTGTTATTAGTAGAGTTATTGCCTAGGCATCAAATCTACCTTTGAGTTTCACTGGAGTGCTTACTTTGATTCAGCAAATCTGCAGTGGTTATGCAATGTTTCAATCAGAAAGTTATAAGTTTCATATTTTTATATTATAGTCTTAAACTTGGTAAAATAACACATATTACAGAACTGGGACATTCCCAACATGTAAAGCTGGGAAGAAACTTATGGGAAGGAATTAGGTAACCCTATGAATGAATGCCTAGGCTTTTACTCACTGGTGTATAGTATATGTATTAAATGGTATTATTGCAAGAAATCTAAGAGCAAATGTAGTTTCTAGACACACTATTTTTTCTGACATGATATATATAATGCTGTGAATACTGGCTAATTAGTTTCCACTGGATTGATCCAAGAGGTAGCAATATTTTTCCCACCACAAATCTTAAGACATAAGTAATATGTTCTGATATCATTTATAGTTATGTATAAGTGACTTCAAAAAGTCATATTGCATGGAGCATATAGTTGATGATCTTTTTATTATAACCAGTGATCACACCCTCAAATCTTCATTCCTGCCTCTCACTCTCTTTTTATAATTTCCCCCCACGGCCTTACTGAGGTATAATTGACAAATAAAAGATGTTTAAAGTGTACGGCATGATGACTACATGCATACACTGTGAAAGAATTCCCCTCATCGAGTTAATCAACACATTCATCACCTCACATATGTATTTATCCACCCCACCCTCACTGCCTTTTTGGTTAGAATATTTGAGTTCTATTCTCTTAGAAAATTTAAATTTTATAATATGGTGTTATGAACTACACTCACCATGTCACCTATTAGATCCTCAGATTTTATTCATCATGTATCCAAAAGTATATACCCTTTCACCAACATCTTACTCCCACCCCCCACATCCCCTGGAAACCAGTGTCATATTCTATGAGTCTGACTTTTATGTGGGATACAATTGTCTGGCTTAATTCATTTAGCATAATGCCTTCCAGGTTCATTCATGTTGTCCCAAATGATAGACTTCCTTTTTAGGGCCGAATAATATCCCACTGTATGTATGTATGAATACACATTTTCTTTATCCATTCATCCATCCATAGGTTATTCCCATACCATGCCTATGATGAATAATGCTGCCATTAACAAGGTTCTGCCTCTCAATTTCTGACCTTGACATCTTTCAGATAACTTAGTTTAGCTTCGTTCACTCTGAATATACCTTAGACTTCTTGAGACCTTCTATCCATTCTACTTTTCACATTTTTCTCCACTTCTTTCACAGTTTGGTTTAGATTTCATGGTCAATCAGTATACTCACCTCCTTATAAATCAAGGCTGGGCTTGCTTCGCTATCACACTTGCCTGATAAAACCCCAAGCACAGTAAAACCCAATTCTACTTACTCTGTGGGTACTTCCAAATTAATGGAGGCAAAAAAAGAATAGATCAGTCTGGAGATTCATCTCACTTTAAATTTATCCTGAAATTTCAAATGAGCCTTCAGCACTCCCTGGACATTCTACTATAGTACATACAACTAGCTTCCTCAGTCTCTGAAGGTAATTTCTCACGTTTTATTCTGTCTCTGTACATGTAATATCCCTCCCAGACTCACATGTGGTGACCTCACTGATATAATTGAAAAATTATTAGTAATCATTCAATTTTCTCACCATGAGATGTACCAATCTCTCTGCATCTTTAGCCATATAAACAAGGCTTCCTTCCCCTCCAATAACTATTTGCTTTGAATATAAATAACTCTTCCCCAGTCATATCTATAATTGCATAGTGGGTCAGAATATATAGTCAGCAAACCGAGAACAAATGTGTCACACACTCTGCTGTATAATGAATTTTTTCTGCAATGATGAACACATGCAGTTGCTCACATTGCTTCACATCTGCTCAAGGCCCCTGCTGGTTTAATATTCTCTCCTCTGATTCCTTGATAGAATTCTCTGCACCTATCACCTGGTTTTCCTGCTTTCTCAAAGCTACTCATTTCTTTTGCTCAATTTTTCTCTTCTGTTTGACCTTTAAAGTTTGGGATGTCCTAGGGCTTATTTGTCTGACCTCCCTCTCTTGCTACAGCCCTCCCCTCACCAATTTTGTATTCTAATATTTTAATATTAGAATAATTCTAATATTCTCTCTGTATATTCTCTCTCTCATCTCACTGTAGCCTCTCATGGCATTTAATACAATCCAAATGCTGACTTCTGTCAAATTTACGTCTCAGCCCCAAAGTTTTGCCTGAATTTTTGATCCATACATCTAAACCTGCTACTCAGCATATCCACTTGTATGTCCAATGCACATCTCAAATTTCATGTGGCCCAAATAGAACTCTGTCTTCTTCTGCACTTCTGATAATATCACTTACATTCACCAGCTGCCAGAGGCCAAACAACTAGGACTCTTCATTTCTACTCTTCTCAAACTGCTATAGCTGATCAATTTGTAAGACTTACTGGCTCCACCTTCCAATATTCCTGAATCTGAGTATGTCTTACCAGACCCCCTGTTACCTAGTCTGAGCTGCTGTCTTCTTCCACATGGCTGTTCTTCCTGCTTCCATCTTTGACCCCTAAAGTGTAGCTCAGCAAAGGAACCATAATTACTTTTTCCCCATAATAAGAGCTGATTATATCTTTCCCTTGTTTCCCACTAAAACTCCTAAACTGGGTCTACATCATCTGTCCCCTGCCTTCCTCATCTCTTATGTCCTCTCCAAGATAGGCTTTCCTGATGTTCATGGAATAAGTCAAGATTATGTCCTTGCTGGCCCCAGCCCCTGGAATGTTCTAACTGTCCTACATACTTGGCTTCCTTATTTCAGACAGGTCTCAGTATACCTGTCAGCTACTCAGAAAGGTGTCCCCTGAGAATCCTTCTCAAACAATGCCCTCCTTACATCAGTCACACTGGTTTTCCTTTCCCTGGCTTATTTCATTATTTTACCACACTAATATCTATTTGAAATTTTACCTGATTATTCTCTTTACTAGTTTAGAATACTAACTTGAGCATGTACTTTGTAAGATGTACTGGATCCTGTGATGCAGATAAACATGTAGTTCTAGTAAGACTGAGTCTTTCCTCTCATGGGGTTTACATTTTAGTAGGAAAGACAGACATAAGAAACTTAAATACACAAATGCTTTTTAGTTAGTATTACAATGTTCAAGTACAGGATGCTGAGGGTTCCTACAGCTCTAAGGTCTAATTGGTCTGAAGGTCAGGGAAGATTTTTTCTGAGACTGTGACAAGTAAGCTGAAGACTTTTGCTGAGGCAGGGGTGAGAATGGGGATGGATATTAGAAAAGTATTCTGGGCACCAGAAAGAACTCATTGTTCACTGTTGGGTTTCTCGTGTGTGTATTAACATATATATTAACGTTGGCTGCGTTCCTGTCTCTTTCCCCCTTGGAGGTGAAGCATTAAATCCTCAAATCCAAAAGGACCTTTGTGTTTACCTTAATCCTAAGAAGTGGAATGAACTGAAGAAATGTAATTGGACTGAGTCTCTGGGGCCAGCACAACAAGGGACAGGCGAGGCAAGGAGAAATAACTTGGTGGTGAGAGCAGCCTTGGTTTCCTGGCTGTTTACACCTTGATTTTCAACTACAGCATCTAAGGACTTCAGTCATAAAAACAGAAACATCAATGTAATTGTGCCATAACCAGATTCTGTAACAGTTTTAGGCTCTATGGTTCTAATTTTACTATTACTTCAAGCCTACTTTCTTTAAAGTAGGACTTGAATATCTAAATTTTTAAATGATCACAAAAAAAGAAAAGGCTCTAAAAAGTTAGCCACTGGACTCTTTCTGGAAATGTATTCCCAGGTAGTAGTAGTAGGGTCAGGCTGAGAAAAGCTGTGTTTATTAACCACTGGAAAGGTTAATAAATTAAATGAACAGAGAAAATGGTTTTCAAAACAAGTAAGGACAAGATTTGAGGGTGAATTAACTTCTCACTTGTAAGAGAAACAGGGAAGCACACCCTTGGTAATAAAGAGTGGCAACTTAATCGTTACCAGTGAATTTCAATGCTGGGGAAGCACTGCTGGGAGTCTGGCCAGACAAGGTTGGGGAAGAAACCAGTCCTATTAATGGGACTATTTTATCCTTCACTGCAAGAGTGAGTCCTCCTGTAGGGAGGAGACTAAATGGGAAATTGAGGGTAGGTGTTGGCCTCTGGGTTAAACCACTAACTAAATGTATGGTCCTAAGCAAATCACTGAGCCTTTTGTAAACTTTGTTTTCTTATCTATAAGCAGCATCATGCACAATTCATTGTGAGGAAAATACGTGAATTACACAGCATGTATTAAAGAAATGTAGGTTCCCATCCTTGTTTTTGGAAAAGCAGGAGGCCACGGGGAGAACAGGAAGGAAAAGAGCAAAAAAGATCATCTATACCATTTTTCTAGATGATCTTATTTGTAAAGCAGAAATAGAGATGCAGACACAGAAGAAATAGATGGATACTAAGGGGGAAATGAGGGGGGTTGGAGTGGCATGGGAGGAATTAAGAGATTGGGACTGACACTGTGTAGAGGAGATAACTAATGAGAACATACTGGATAGCACAGGGAACTCTATGCACCGTGGAAACCTGAATGGGAAGGGAGCCCAAGAGGGAGAGTATATGTATGTATGTATGGTGATTAACTTTGCTATAGTGGAAACTAACACAACAGTGCAAAGCCACTATCTTCTAATAAAAAATTGGAAAAATGAAAAGAACACATTTTCTAAACACAGATCCAGTGGGACTCTGGAGGACAAGAGCTCAGACAAGCCCCTCTTTTTTATTCTACCATCCTGAAGCCAGATGCCACCCCAAGCTGAGGAGCCGCTGGGCTGGGGAAAAAAGATGCCTCAACAAAGAGTAAACATTCTCTTACAGAATAGTGGGTAAATCTGGGTCCTCATGTATTTAAAAAATCATGAAAAAATACAAGTATACACAAAAGACTCAGTAAAAATTCTTTGGAAACTACAACCACACTAACATTTCCTATAAACAGTTTTCACACTTTACAGGTAGTTGAAATAGATATCATACCTGGGCGATAAAGATATTGGCCATCCACTCCGTTTGAGTTTGTGAACTCTCACAACACAGGTGCCTATAAGACAAGGTTTATAAAATATATAATTCAAAAGGACAAAGGAATTTTCCAGTGTATTTATTTGGCAAGTAAGTGATTAAGTGATCACAAATCTCTTTGGGTTTCTCCTAATTAATGACATAATGCAATCAAACTGGAAGTATTTCAATACAAGTTGCTTCAGGCTTCTGCTATCAAAACAGTAGTATAAATATGCTAGTTTAACCAAAATATAAATAAAGGCTTTGAAAACTGCCCAAAAATGATAAGCGGTATTTTTTGGAAATGCAGAAAGGTCAGTGTCATTTACTTTTCCAGGTACATGATGGTAAAATATTTTTTCCCCCAGAAACTGAGCCTAAGAAAAAAAAAACGTGTATATTTTCTTAAGAGCAGATTTTTTAGACACAGTCCATGTGATTATAAACATTAATACCCAACAAGACTCATGAAAAATGAGCTAAATGAAAAAAACCACTGCATGTCCAATAACACTGATTCAGTAACCTATTGAAAACCTACACAAAACAGAGATCTTGCCTTCAAGGTTCCCATAGTCTATTAGGAAAGCCAGGAATGTAAACAAACTATAACACAGCGAGGGGAAAAAAAGTAAAGTTGAACACAAACACAGAAACAGCACACCTGGGGATGAGGTGGAAAATCCTGTAACTGATGTTAGAATGGCATAATTTCAAAGTAGTTATTTTTATATCCTTATTAATAATTTAGAAAAATGTTAGAATGAAACTTCTAAAAATAATCCTTGCTTCCTCCATTAGATTCTCATGAAGACAGTTGTCCCTTCCTATTTCCATGTCCAAGAAAACTGTTCCCTCTACAAATCATTTTAGTTATGGATCCACCAGCACAAAATACTGTAGATGTAAAGAAGAAATAAATTGATTAGAAAGGAGAGTTATCTGATGAGACTTTCTCCGTCATTTCAGCTATGGTTTGAATAAAAAATGACAGCTGAGTCTGCCAGATCAGCAGGAAGAAGATAAAAGTGATGAGGGAAGGGGGAGCATACACTATGGAAGAAGGTTCAGTGAAGACAGCACGGATATTAAGCATATGATATGAAGCAGGAAGGCATGTATAGTGAATTAGAAACAGATTGTTTTATCATTAAGTAAAAATGTGGGAAAGTCACGGGAGATACATATTAAAGGACTTCATGTGCTGTGCCAATAATCCTATACTTTATCCTACATTTTGGATTCACAGATGAGTTAAAGCAGAAAAGAAATATGATAGATTTTAGAAAATCTCTTCAGTGCTGGGTAGAGAATGTGCCAGAAACAAAAAGCAAAGTCAGAGGCATGAAGAGCACTTAGGACTCCTGGACTGATCTTGGCAGATGGATGAAGGCTCCAAGGATAGAGGGTGTGGGTGGATCAGAGAATTAAGAGGCAGATCTGGTATGGATGAGACACAGGGAGATCTAGTCCAATCTCTATGGAGAGTGGCCAGATCCTGGTGACATCAATGGAAAGAAGTACTCTACAGAAAGAACCGATTTGAAGCCAAGGTCTTTTCTTTAAATTTGAGTTTTTCAGAGTTCTTATTCTTAATTTAAAACTGAATTTTGTCTGCTTATCCCTTAAAACCAGAGATTCCACATTTATATAATAACTAGTAAGAAATCATGTGTAGTTTTTCTTGAGGTGTTGGCAAATAGGATACATGAAACTTACATAGACCTAAACCCTGAAGCAAACCTCCTATTCTCTTTTTAGGCTCAAGGTATTTAGAAAAGAGTTTAAATTCACTTAAAAGGAATGTTTCTTGGCTCTAGATATATCTGCCAAATAACAACATTATTTACTGTCGTTATCATCAATATATCAAAACCAAAATCTGTTAGCTGTTAACTTACCAGTGATGTTTTT
>NW_011494882.1:746838-770740 GCF_000754665.1 Bison bison bison
GGGGGGGGGGGTGGGTGGAAAAAACACATATACATATTAAAAATGATCCATTTTACGAGACAATACACAGGATGAAATTTTAAGGAGGTAATGTTTAATGGTGGGAAAGCATAACAGAATTGATATCCACAAGTGATGATTCGCTGGGTATGATGGATATTGAGGAATTTGGCTATAAATTTATAGATATGTTGAAAGGACACGGGGGGATGGGGTCTCATGATGTTATGAGGCAGTGGGGATATTCTTGCCTGAGTAAGGACAGATGTCTAGAAAACTGGCCAAAATAAAATACACATATTGATTTACTGATATTGTGAGAAATTTTAAAGAATGTACCAGCCACAACAGTGATACATGTGCTGGGCTAAGAAATTAAGCACAGAGGCAAAAGTAAGTACATTTTCAGTAATAGAATCTGAAATCATATACAGTTTATTAAAATAATGTTTCATGATATTAAAAGTATTAGTAAAAACCTTAATTAGCTAATCAAAGTAATCTGTGATGAATAAGTATGGTATAACTCAAATGCTGGGTTGGTTCAAGTGCTAGTGAGAAGCATAATGTTTAAAGAGTCCACTTTCTCTCAACTACCCATGTGCTGTGAGGTTTTACCAAATACAGTAAAACAAAGAGGGCAAATTATAGAGCCAGGGCCAAGATGTTCTAAAAGCAACAAATATCATATATTAATGCATATGTATGGAATCTAGAAAAACAGTATTGATGAACCTGTTTATGAAGAAGAAATGGAGATGCAGATGTAGACAATGGACTGGTGGACACAGCAGGGGAAGGAAGGACAGACTGAGAAAGTCATATTGACATATATACACTATCATGTGAAAAAGAGGTAACTGGTAGTTATATAGCTGCTATATAACAAGTGAGCCCAGCCTGGAACTCTGTGACAACCTAGAGGCATGGGATGGGAAAAGGAAATATATATGTATGAATATATAAAAAACAAATATATATATTTCTGATTCGTGTTGATACATGCCAGAAACCCCCACAACATTGTAAAGCAATTATCCTCCAGTAAAAAAGAAAAAATAAAAGCCAAGAAGGATGGAGGGCAGCATTTTTCTTCCTCTGGGTAGACTGACTGACTGGAACATTCTGTGACTGAGCAGGGAAAGGGATGTGGAGAAACCCATGTATTTCCCAGTTGTGAGGGCCTTCTGGGGATTTCTTGTTCTACACAGAGGAGATGCAATTCCCCAGGAGCTTGACTTAAGTGGGAACATCATCATCTCTCCATATCCACCCACCCAGGTCCCCTGCCACATGTTTGTGGCAACTTAATCTGTCTAAAGCTTAGCTTATGAAGAGTCAGACTAATGCCATTGATCCCTAAATCCTTGGAAAGGTCTTCCTGTAACTTTCTCGACAGCTCTGCCCTTCCAAGCTTTACCTTGTTGGAGGCTTCATCTTCTTTTTCACTCCAAGATAAAACTTCACTGAACTGAGAGAAAACATTTTGTCAGGTTTGCTACTCTGTAAAGTAAAACAAAATAATTTACAATTAAAAAGATTTTATAAATGTTCTTTTATTTTCCTTGAGTATTAAGAATAGAGTTTAGAATGTTTAGTTTCACAAATATTTCATGAATATCATACCAAATTTTTGGTAAATGAAGATTGTGTTGGTTACAATGTTGTAAATTTAATGATCCTGTATATATATGTATGATTACACATGTGTGCATATATATGTACAAACACACACAGTAATTCCTTATTCAAAACACTTGGGACTTATGAGAACTGATGATGGTTTTTTTTTTTTCATATTTAAAAAATACATATGCAGTATATTTTGTAACTCCACAATCTCATTGGTGTTGCCTGGGGTAGCACCCACCCTATATTCAAATAGATTCATATTCTCTACAAAAATGCATGACATTTCATATAATGTGAATAAATAAAGGCCATAAGTATTGTTATGGTCTGAATGTTCATATCCCCACACCCTCAAACTGAAATATAATCCACAGCATGAAGGTATTTGGAGGTGATAGCTTTGGGTGGTTAATTGAGTCATGAGATTAACTCTGTTTTCACTACGTAAGGATATGAGAAATGGGCAGTCTACAATCTGGAAGAAGATTCTAACTAGAACCTGACCACACTGGCACCCTAATCTCAGGCCCTCGGCCTCTGGAACTGGAGGAATAAATTTCTGTTTTTATAAGCCACCCAGTCTATGGTAGTTAGCCTGAACAGACTAAGACAAATATCTTTATGTTGGTGTAGGTCAAGTTTTGCCACCAAATGAGTTATGATTTTCTGTACTTTTTGGATTTTGGAACTACAAATCTATGTAGGCATAGACTATCTCAAATATCCATATTGAAAATTTTCACTAATAACTCACAAAAAGAGACTATTAAAAAGAATATACATTTGCTTTTAGATCAATTATATATTTTCTGTACACATCCCAACATATTTATCTGATTAATATGAAAAAATTCAAATCCTTGAACCACCAGGAAAAGTATCTGACAGAGGAAAAATTTCAATCATTATATTCTAATTTAATATCAAAGCATATACATATATTATTGTTGGATAGCCTGCAATAGATTTTATAAAGATAATAGCCATGAAAATGGTAATTAGAAAAAGCTTTCCCAATATCCTAAAAATTTTCAAGGAAATCACTTTTTTCAACCTGGTATGCAGATAGCATTTATAAATAACTAAGAGCAATGGGTCTTGGGTCAGAGACCTGGGTGCAAATCTGGCTTGCTACCTACTAGCTTGTAACCTCACATTACTGCTCTCTGCTTTTGTATCTTATTTGTAAACAGGAATAATAAACATACTATCTCATAGAGTTATTAAGAAGATTAAATGATAAAGGGTTACTGTGAAGGGTTATTGTACAAATTAAATAAGAAAAGTACTTTTAAAGAGTTTAGTCCAGTAAATGGCCAAATACTAAGGGCACAGCAAATTACAGCTATTATTACAAATTTAGAACACAATGCTTCATAGAAATCGATAGACAAGTTGTTAGAGCCCTAGAAAAATGCACAAAAGCCCATTCAGCAAGTATATAGCTCAAATCAGTCCTAAGTTTTATAAAAGTTAAACTATTACTATAAATTATTTTCCTTATGAAAGCAGTTGAATTTGAAAGCATAAAGGGTGGAAAATATGGAAATTTTTATAAAATTAAAAATTGGTTTCCATGGAGAAAACAGGTTAGGAGAATGTAGAGGAAATGTAGAGAAAAAAGTGAGCAGGAAGAAGATCCTGGATAATGCTTGGTGACCAGTGTTCTCTGTGGCAGCAATGATAAGGCTTGAAATTTACATGGTGAATTTATTCCTAGTCACCCTTATCACTGAGTTTGCTATTATTATCATGGCACATAATTTTAAAAATACTTTGGTTCTTTTTTTTTTTTTTTTTCCTGTATGGCTAGATTTCTTGAAATGGTATCACAGGGCCAAAGGCTAGGACATGATTAACAATAAGATTTTGCAAAATTGATAGGGTATATTTACTTACAGTTAAACATATATTTCTGCATTTACTAGCAGTTTTCAGTTTTGACTTGATCAACAATTTATCCATTTATTTATACATTTACTTACTGACATTAGTTCTTTATATACCAAATAGGAAATTGCCTTATCTTTTTAAATGAAATAGTCTACACTAATTGGTCACTGTTTACTTTTATTTTTATAAAGTCAAGTATGTTGATCTCTTTTGAACTTTTACTCCAAGTTTAAAGGGTTCCCCACATATCTGATAAATACTCAGTTGCATAGCCATGGAGCTTGAAGGGTTGCTATTTGTCAAGTTTTAATTCTTTTATCAATCTGGTATATTTTACACACAGAATAGATGAGAATTTAAGTTGAAAAATTTATGTTAACAATTGGGCTTCCCTGGTGGCTCAGAGGCAAAGAATCCACCTGCCCAGGCAGGAGACTGTGAGGAGACACAGGGTCGATCCCTGGATCAGGAAGATCCCCTGGAGAAGGAAATGGCAACCCACTCCAGTATCCTTGCCTGGGAAATGCCATAGGTGGAGGAGCCTGGCGGGCTACAGTCCAGGGGTCACAAAGAGTCAGATGTGACTTAGCCACTGAACAACAAAGCAATTTACTATATAAATTTTCTTTAGACATACATTTATGACATATTTATCAAAACAATTATGATAATTACATTTTTTTAACCTCACTTTATGTTACCATTGCTATCTCTGTTCATTTTTATGCCACAATATGAACTAAGCTATTTTAGTTTTACTGTATGAATAAACAGTTGGGTGCAAAATACTTGACAGTGATTTTACTTTTTATATCTCTAAAATGTTTGCAAGTATTCCTAATTCCTATCTGTTTACCCTTTAAGATGAGCTGTCAAATCATTTTTTCCAAGTTCTAAAAGTTATTTTCTTTGGGATTTTGAAAACATTAATAATTACATTAAACCTACAGATCAATATTAGTAGACTTTACATTAATTTTCACCCATTTCTATTAGTGTAGTTCTGTAGCTTTCTTTATGTCAGCCTCTTCTTGTTAAGGTCATTTTTCTGGTACTTCATGTGTTTGGTTTTGGGGTATCTGTATTTTAGCCTGCTACTTTACTGAATAGTCAGGATTAACACTTTAAGACTGATATGGAAGAATGAGGTAGTTTTTTAAGGCCGTAGTTTTCTATACAGGAAAGAGTCAAGGAGACGAGAACATAGGAGTGTATATAATAGCAGAGACTCCTGGACCTCTTCATCAGAGGTTCAGTCAGATTATAGCTGAGGTTCACGTCCCTCCTCAGGGACGTGACTGCTTAGACTGCTGGTCCCTTGGACTCAGTCCCAAAGGAGGCAGTAGCAGCGTCAGGCGAGAGGCTGCAATCCCAGCAGGACAGTAAGAAGGGACCTGCACATCTGAGAATGAGGAGCACCTGTGTCTGATCTAGGTGCATGCATGTATGTGCTCAGTCGCTCAGCTGTGTCTGACTCTTTGTGACCCCATGGACTGTAACCCACCAGGATCCTCTGTCCATGGAGATTCTCCAGGCAAGAATACTGGAATAGGTTGCCATGCCCTCCTCCAGGGGATCTTCCCAACCCAGGGATTAGACCTGCATCTCCTGTGTCTCCTAAATTGGCAGGTGGATTCTTTACTGCTGTATGAGTAGTCTTATTTATACAGGACATTGGTAAGCCCAGGACTGCCTACATTTTGAAATATTGTTGGCAATAGATTGAGAGTCTGAAGTAATACAACTGATTGCCAAGCCACTCTGGACACTCCAGCTCATTACTTTATGTTCTATCCTGTGCGAAGAGAACACAGATGACATAATTTGAGAGGAGTTCAGCCATGGTCGAAAGAAACCCTTTTCAGTTTCAATCTTCAAAATGAATAAGCATAAGCAGGACCTGTTAGGATTCTAATACAAAGTTTTTTAAAAGAAATCTCATTTACCGTGATAACTTTACTATTGGTTCATTACAACTTTTTTAGTATGTGTGTTTTCTGGAGAATTTCTTCAAAAAGTTCAAGTGTTATGAAATACGTAGTATGTTGCTTCAGGCACTGTATTTCAAAGTAAAATTTTAATTGAACCAATTAAATTAGTGTGCTTAAAAAATTATCCTTGTTACTGAGAAAAATTTGCTTATTAGTGCATGTAAATTTTAACAACCATCCCCTCCCCATTTGCTTTTTTTTTTGACACCATTAACAGTATAATGGTAATATTCTTTGAAACTTCTAACCTTTTATGTAAATCAAGTCTGAAAACATTTTAATTAATATTTTCTGTGCAGGAAAAACTCTCAAAACAAAATATATCTTCCCCTGTGTATTACTCTAATTTGTTGTTAATGAGCATTCATAAATTATCTCTAATTAACACACAGTCTCTTTAAATATACTTTTCAATTTGTAATTTCTACTCCCTTCTCAGTAAATCATTTTCTAAATATATACAAGCATACATATATTAAGGGCAACTGTCAAAACCAGAGCCAAATCTGTATTCAGATAAGTTTGAGGATTTTTACTACTGATTATTTACTGTAAACTCATTTGAAAAGCAAACATTGCCAATGACTTGGCCATCAATATTAAAAGCGAAAGACCAGCAACATGCAGAAATAACCAACAAAATAACACCATGAAAATAACAGTGGTTTGAGTTTAAAGGAAAACCATGTCCCTCATCTGCCTGCCTTACTGTGCAAATGAAAGTGTCAGTTGCATTAACTGATTCTGACAGATGCATAAAGACAACTTTCAAACAGTTAACACTATAATTCCATAACCTGAGGTCGCTGTGATAGAAACAAAATGTGTTCAGTGTCTTTAAAGAACATTCTTTCTGAGAGATACTGTATGATCTCATTTACATGTATTGAACAGAATCTAAAAAAGTCAGGGACTGGGACTGAGGGAAATGGGAAAGTGTTGATAAGTGGGTACTAAATTTCAGTTGTGCAGAGAGAATAGGTCCTCGAAATCTAAGTATAGCATGGTGACAACAGTTAATGGTACTGTATTGTATACTTGAAACCTGCCAAGACAGTAGATCTTAAATGTTCTTACCACAAATACACACAAAACTATATGAGGTAATGACTATTAATTCATTCATTAATTAGCTTAGATTGTGGTCATCATTTCACAATGTATATGTATATCAAAAACATATTTTTATAACAAATGCAATTTTTGTCAATTATACTTCAATAAACATGGGGAAAATATTGCAAATGTAAAAAAAAAAGAACTTTCAGACAAGCACTCAGTCCTACCACTGTCTACCGATTTGTATGACTTATTTTAGATTAAGCAGAATGATGCTTTCAAAAAGATGCATATTCATAAAAATCATTCTGTTAAGGGATGAGATTCTTTAACTCAATTATAAAATCATTTCATCTAAAAAAAATAATATATCCATGTACAGGCTTCCTTGTGGCAGATTTTTTAATTTATACCAGCTTGGGGAAAAACAGTATAAGAAACTAAATTGTATCAAGTGTCCTATTTGGAAATACTTGGTACTATTAAAATGAAAAACACTATCCTCTTTAAGTAAAATTCTGTCAGAAAAAACATAGGGCTAAAATAATACAAAGGCTTTTCTTTAGTGAGTCCATGCATAAAACCTTTAAATGAGACACCTGGGAGTGGATTCTGACTCTACTGCTTACTGGCTTTGTGATCCTGAGCAAGTTATGTGATATCTTGGTAGACTCCATTTCTTCATCTGTCAAGGGGAATAATTATAGTGCTACTTTTATAGGATTATTGAAAATATAAAGTGAGATAAGTGAAATGTGCAGAACTCTGCTTTTTGTGGATTAACCACTTGAATGTTAGATGGGGCCCTTGACTGCACTGGTATTGATACTAGCTGTTTTTAGAACCTTCTGTTGCTACACAGTGGAAGTGTCAGTTCCTTAATGAAACTAAAAAGTCCAGGATGATTTTAAATTACACTAAGTAAATACCCGACTACAAAGGTGACCATTAACCAGCATATAAATGGAAGGACCGGGATGAAGGAAATCAGTCTAATGAAGATCAAGGTGGGTGACTCACTGAAGAAACCCAAACAGGATTCAACCAGATTCAGGTCTTAGATGGCTAGAACTTCAGTTGTGAGGTTTAGCATTTCCTTTCACAAACACAAACCTACAGTTCATGAACTTTACAATGTGATGTGTTGGGGGCTTCCTTGCTGGTCTAGTGGTTGAGAATCTACCTGCCAGTATAGGGGACACAGGTTCGATTCCTAGTTTGGGAAGATCCCACATGCCACAGAGCAACTAAGCCTGTGTGCCACATCCACTGAGCCAGCGCCTTAGAACTCACGAGCCTCAACTATTGAGCCCACATGCCACTACTATTCAAGCCCGTGCATCTAGAGCCTGTGCTTGGCAACAAGAGAAGCCACCACAATGAGAATCCTGCATACCACAATTAGAGAAAGCTCACACAGCAATGAAGACCCAGCACAGACAAAAATGATAAATAAATCTTTAAAAAATGTGATGTGTTTGTTTCACATAACTTAGAATTCTTAAGTGCCTTATTTCTGCAAACTTTACTCTTCCTGCATTGAAGAATGTGAATAATGATATCAAACAATAACAAATGATAACAATCACTTGATACCTACACAGACTCCCCACCAACTCTATCAGCCGGAACAACAGAGTGGGATTTCCAGTATATAATACAGGTCTTCGAAGAGAGGGATAAGTTGGGCTGCAAAATTCAGTGCTGTTTTGTTAGCTCTCTGCCTGGATGTTCTGCTGTCCTTGAAGAATATGACCATTAAATGGATACACCAAGTAGGAGGCTAAGATTTATTTATGCCCACCTGAAGGCTTCCTTGCTGGAGGAACATATACGACAGTGGTCAGTGTGTGGAGAGCTCAATAAAAGCCACAGCAAAATGGGACTGTAGAACTCTGGAAAGCTACTTAATGACTCTTCCTTCAGAACAATATTAAACATGATACTAGTCTGGTCCTTTTTTATAGATCTCCAAAACACAACATAGTGAAGCACCACACACCTGAAGTATGCAAGCAATGTTTATTCAAGTGAATTTTTATAATTCAGTGGAAAAAGTGTCTTTGGGTCCTGTGGTTATTCAACATTCAAAATAACTGCTTGGATATTGCTTGAAGTAGAGATGCTATTGTATATACCCATGTAACAACCACCCAAAACTGGATAGAGAACATTGATTTCTGTCATCCTAGAAAATACCCTACTGACTGTATCTCTGTGCTTCTGTAGCAATGCTACTCCTTACCCCAGGCAAACACTTTCTGACTTTTATCACCATAGAGGAATTTGTCTCTGTTTTGAACTTTTATGGTTAGACTCACATGGTACTATTTTGTGTCAAACTGTTTTTACTCAAAAAGGATTTGAAGGTTCTCCCACGTTGTTACATTCATTCAGTTTTATTGCTGAGTAGCATTCCATTGTCTGAATATATCATTCTCCTATTGGTGGACATTTGGAATGTTTCCAGGTTTTAGCCTTTATGAATAAAGCTGTTTATGAATATTCTTGAACAAGTGCTCTAGTGAATATAATACCTAGGAACAGAGTTGCTGGATTGTAAGTCAGAACGAATAACTATTTTAAAAGCTGCCCAAACTTCTACACAGTGACTATGTGGTTTTACCTTTCTGCCAGCCTCCCAGAGGTTGAATGCAGTTTATTTACTATAGGCCTTGAACTCCTGAAGACAGGGCTTAGAGGTATGAAATAAGAATGTGAACTCACACAAAAATATACAGATATTCAACTACTATATATATAAATACCTTCAGATCCTTGTAAAGAAGGAGGTACCCATCTCGTAAAACACAATACCGATCTTGAAACTTATTTCCAGAGAGTATTTTAGATGGTTCTTCTTTAACTTTCAAGACTCCCCCTTTGATATTTTCCAGGGCCTTCCTCTCTGTAAAGTATAACATTTACTTTTGTAAGTTAGGTATATTTTCATTTATTTGGAATAGAATATAAAACATTTCTATATTTTCAATTTGATGATACAAAATAATAACTTCTTTCCTACAATTAAGAAACCTCTAGTTAATTTTTGAGTTAAACACCTCATATCAGGGGAGTGTTGGACAAGCTACAGATACACTAACCAGATCTAGTTATATCTCTGTAATATACAGGCCTACCTATGCTGTTCAATTAGCTACTGGCTAATGAGCACCTGAAACATGCTAGTCTCTACTGAGATGTGCTGTGAACATAAGATATATACCATATTTTGAAAATTAGTACCTAGAAAGGTAAATATATTACAATTTTGTAGTATCAGAAAAGGTAAATATATCACAATTTTATAGTATTGATTACATATTGAAATGATATTTTGGATATGTGAGTTTAAATAGAAGATATAAGTAAAATTAATTTCACCTACTTATATAAATATGTGACTATGCCAAAGCCTTTGACTGTGTGGATCACAAGAAACTATGGAATATTCTGAAAGAGATGGGAATACCAGACCACCTGACCTGCCTCTTGAGAAATTTGTATGCAGGTCAGGAAGCAACAGTTAGAACTGGACATGGAACAACAGACTGGTTCCAAATAGGAAACGGAGTACGTCAAGGCTGTGTATTGTCACCCTGCTTATTCAACTTATATGCAGAGTACATCATGAGAAACGCTGGGCTGGAAGAAACACAAGCTGGAATCAAGATTGTCAGGAGAAATATCAATAACCTCAGATACGCAGATGACACCACCCTTATGGCAGAAAGTGAAGAGGAACTCAAAAGCCTCTTGATGAGAGTGAAAGAGGAGAGTGAAAAAGTTGTCTTAAAGCTCAACACTCAGAAAACAAAGATCATGACATCTGGTCCCATCACTTCATCGGAAATAGATGGGGAAACAGTGTCAGACTTTATTTTTTGGGGCTCCAAAATCACTGCAGATGGTGACTGCAGCCATGAAATTAAAAGACGTTTACTCCTTGGAAGGAAAGTTATGACCAACCTAGATAGCATATTGAAAAGCAGAGACATTACTTTGCCAACAAAGGTCCATCTAGTCAAGGCTATGGTTTTTCCAGTGGTCACGTATGGATGTGAGAGTTGGACTGTGAAGAAAGCCGAGGGCTGAAGAATTGATGCTTTTGGACTGTGGTGTTGGAGAAGACTCTGGAGAGTCCCTTGGACTGCAAGGAGGTCCAACCAGTCCATTCTGAAGGAGATCAGCCCTGGGATTTCTTTGGAAGGAATGATGCTAAAGCTGAAACTCCAGTATTTTGGCCACCTCATGCGGAGAGCTGACTCACTGGAAAAGACTCTGATGCTGGGAGGGATTGGGGGCAGGAGGAGAAGGGGACGACAGAGGATGAGATGGCTGGATGGCATCACCGACTCGATGGATGTGAGTCTGAGTGAACTCCGGGAGCTGGTGATGGACAGGGAGGCCTGGCGTGCTGCGATTCATGGGGTTGCAAAGGGTCAGACACGACTGAGCAACTGAACTGAACTGATATATATGTGTATTTATATATGTATATTTTAAATGTGGCTACTAGGCAATTTAAAATTATATCATCAGCTTGCATTTTACCTCTTTGAATAGCACTCATATAAATAATAAAAAATACACAGGTAAAAGAGAAATCTCTTCTAGAATTCTGACTTAGGAATTCAGTAATTCTTCAGACATTAGAAAAATTCCTATATCTATGAAACAGGTAAGGGTAAATAAGGCAAAATGTCCAATAACGCTTATGCAATAATGCATCTAAGCACACTTAGAAATCATTTAAACAGTTCCATTAAAAACCACATTTTTGATAATAAAATCATGTTGAATCTATAAATTTATCGTGAATAAATTTATCACTATATCTCCAGTTTACAACTTTTTGTTTTTTTAAATATAAATTTATTAATTTTAATTGGAGGCTAATTACTTTACAATATTATATTGGTTTTGCCATACATCAACATGAATCCGCCATGGGTGTACATGTTTTCCCCATCCTGAACCCCCTTCCCACCTCCCTCCCCATACCATCCCTCTGGGTACAACTTTCTTTTTAAAATCTCAACATTATTTAACTGTCTGCTTGAGAAACAAGGAACAAAGGAAAGAAAAGGAACCTGAAGCCAAGTAGCCATGACATGGTCATTCTGGGGTCAACTCCTGCTCTTCCTGTAGAATAGGAGTAATGACACTTATCCTGCAGACTGTTGTGGCCCTCACATTAGATGGCGTCCTCAAAAGATGTACGGAGGGACACCACATCCGGATCAAGACCTTTAGCAATTTCCTGGTATTAAAGTGATGAAACTCTTAAGTATTCACTCATAGTTTCTAAAATTTATAGATAACTTGAATGATTTTAGAAAAAGAACTTTTTTAGTCTTAAACCTAGCAATCCCTTGGTTAGGGAAAACCTTTAATCAAACAGCAAATGATACACAGATGTTCACAATTATAGTTAGTATAAGAAAACAAGTTAGAAAAATTTGAAGTACTGCCTTATAACTCAGATATGAGCACGGGACGACAACCTGGAAGCAGACATCAATATGTTGAATCACATCACTGATCTTAACCATAAACAAACAAAAGTAGTTTTCATGATCTGCATACTACCACAAAAACATTCTTTTAATCATGATGCCACGCTAAAATAGGTTCTTTTAGGGAGCTGGTGATTTTAAAATAATTTCTGAAAAATACACTGCTAAAATTTGTCTTCTGGAACAATCTCTTAATAGTCAATTTCATAGAAAAAATATTTCAAGTAGTATTTTATAGCTAACTAGCTTCTATTTAAATTAAAAATAACACTTTTCCAATTAAAAGACTTGAAAGATTATTTTAATGCAGTGAGAAGATAGTGTTCCACTGCTGGAAGCCGGCATATTGCATATTGAGTGCATATTGCATATTGAGTGCAGCACTTTCCACAGCATCATCTTTCAGGATCTGGAATAGCTCAACTGGAATTCTGTCACTGCCGGGAGCCAGCGTGAGGAACTCTGCCCATGACAAAGGTCATGAGGAAGGAGGCTCAGCATACGCAAAGGCGGGATCAAGCCTCAGGAGTCCCCCATCTACCCCCAAAACCAGAATCTGCCTACTTTCTGCTTTGTGCTTTCACCTACACCTCTGACTTTACGGGGGGCTGTCCCCCACTACCTCTCTCTGAAAAAAGAGTTAGCTTACAGCTCCAGTTAATAATTCCTGGGTGTGACAGTGTTTAACCTACAAACTCCTTTGGAAATCCTCTAGCCTGCCTGAATAGGTTTTTCTGGTCACATGTGATTGTTCAGAGCCTCCCAACTGTGAGAGGCAGGAGATGTTCTAAACTGTCTAAACACAGATTCTTTTGAGTAGTTAAAAGATTGATTAAAAATTGTATTGGTGAAGGGATTTTCAT
Organism: Bison bison bison; assembly: GCF_000754665.1. Lineage (NCBI taxonomy): Eukaryota > Metazoa > Chordata > Mammalia > Artiodactyla > Bovidae > Bison > Bison bison. The sequence goes on from NW_011494882.1 coordinate 759,796, forward strand.
TTGTTGGGCCAATGTTTGCTGCTAAGTTTCCATATCCCTTACCTGCTGTGTCCCTGGCAGTGTATTGATTAATATAATTGGTGTAAGTAGTAGCTTTAATGTTTGTAACCTGGGACCCTTGAGTTAATTCTTTTTCTTGTTATAGCCCACCACACCTTTGCTCTGTAGGAATGCAACTTTATCTAATGCTTTTGGAGGGTGGCTCCTGACCAATCACCTTTAGAGAAAAATAAATTTTCTGAAGAAAGTGTCTTAAAATGTTAACAGGCCTCTGGGCCAGGAGATGATGCAAATCACCTAAGCTTTTGCATATGATAAGTTTGCAGGAAGAAAGCCTGGCTTGCTGCATGACTCTACCCCTTCCCCCATTATCTTCTATGCATAACTTAAGGTATAAAAACTACTTTGGAAAATAAAGTGCGGGCCTTGTTCACTGAAACTTGGTCTCCCCATGTCGTTCTTTCTCTCACCTTCTGGCTGAATTATTCAGCCTCTTTTCTCCACTAAATTTCCTCACTGAGCTATCCTTATTTCAGCCTCTTTTCTTCACTGAAATTTCCTCACTGAGCTATCCTTATTCTATTACTCTTTATATCCTTAATTAACGTTTAATTAAGCAGTTGTTTCCTGATCCTCGCCTACGCCGTCTCTCCTTCGAATACCCTGGATCAGCTGGGGCTGGACCCCGGCATTCCACAAAATTCATATGACATCAATTCATTTCTTCATGAAGTATTCAGAGTCTAGTATGCACTTGGTTCTAATAATATACAATAATACCCGAGGAGATGGTTTCTGGACTTGCAGTGCAGTGTTAGAGGCAGAGTAAACATAGGTTAACAAACAATGCTTATATATCCTGATAGGAGAAATACAGTAAGCAATTTAGAAAACACTGGGTGGGCTTAGAGATTCAGCTGATTTAGAATAAGAAAGTGAAAGTGGAGAAAGATATTTATAATACTATTGATTTAGAAATAGGTATTTTAAAAACATTAAATTATAATCAAGTTGTGAAATACAGATGTTACATTTTGCTTAAGCCAAACCAATTCCATTCACATCTTCTGATTATACCTTTTTAAGATTTTTGTTCAGTTTAATGCTGCTAAGTCACTTCAGTCATGTCCGACTCTATGCGACCCCATAGACGGCAGCCCACCAGGTTCCCCTGTCCCTGGGATTCTCCAGGCAAGAATACTGGAGTGGGTTGCCATTTCCTTCTCCAATGCGTGAAAGTGAAGTCCCTCAGTCGTGTCCAACTCTTAGCGACCCCATGGACTGCAGCCTACCAGGCTCCTCCGCCCATGGGATTTTCCAGGCCAGAGTACTGGAGTGGGGTGCCATTGCCTTCTCCGGTTCAGTTTAATAAAGCTTTCTAATTTTACCAGTAAGAAATAATCATATGTCTAGTGTTTAAACTACTCATAGGTCAAAAAGAAAACAGGCTTAGGACAAAAACATTGTTGTCACCTTTGAGTGCATATTTATTAAAATTTATTTTAATAAACCATATGTAATTGAGTACATACAGCTTCCCTGGTGGCTCAGTGGTAAATAATCTGCCTGCAGTGAGGAGACCTGGGTTCAATCCCTGGGCTGGGAAGATCCCCTGGAGAAGGAAATGGCAACCCACTCCAATAACTTTGCCTGGAAAATCCCACGGACAGAGGAGCCTGGTAGGCTACAGACCATGGTGTCACAACGAGATGGACGTGACTGAGCGACTTCACTGACTTCAAGTATTCTTGCCTGGAAAATTCTATGGACAGAGGAGCCTGGCAGGTTATAGGTCATGGGGTTATAAGAGTCAGACATGACTTAATGACTAAACTACCATTACCAATTGAGTATCTTAGTTAAATCTTCACCTTCAATTTTTTTTTTTTTGGCCACATTGCACAGCATTTGGAACTTCCCTGACTAGAGGTTGAACCCAAGTCCCCTGTAGTGGAAGTGTGGAGTCTTAACCACTAGACTACCAGGGAAGTCCTCTTAGCTAAATCTTCATGCATATATTATTAAGGGACTCATAAAGAAGGAAAGAGCAAAAATAAACTTGAAATATAAAGTTCTATGATAAATATAGAGAGCCTAAAAGAATTTCTGAAAGCTCTCATGATAAAATTTCTGTATGCTCTAACAATGTTAAAATAAGTAGGAAAATTATCCACCATTTAAGGGACAAGATGAAGCTATACATTTTGGGGACATAGTGCATGACTCAGTTGTGTTCAGACACGACTGAGCGACTTCACTTTCACTTTTCACTTTCATGCATTGGAGAAGGAAATGGCAACCCACTCCAGTGTTCTTGCCTGGAGAATCCTAGGGACGGGGGAGCCTGGTGGGCTGCCGTCTATGGGGTCGCACAGAGTCGGACATGACTGAAGCGACTTAGCAGCAGCAGCAGCAGCAGCAGCAGTATGTAATGTAACAATGGTTATAAATTAAATGCCTTTCAACAATTCACTTTTCCAAACTTCTAGTACTACGTGGTCTCTCAATCATGGGGTACTTTGCTTTTATGTTTTCACTTCCTCAGCCTCATCCTGGGCAAAAAAGCTTATTAAGATCATGTATGAAACGAGATGCCAGTCCAGGGTCAATGCACGATACTGGATGCTTGGGGCTAGTGCACTGGGACGACCCAGAGGGATGGTATGGGGAGAGAGGAGGGAGGAGGGTTCAGGATGGGGAGCACATGTATACCTGTGATGGATTCATTTTGATATTTGGCAAAACTAATACAATTATGTAAAGTTTAAAAATAAAATAAAATTAAAAAAAAAAAGATTAGGAAGCCTGGTGTGCTGCAGTTTATGCGGTCACAAAGAGTTGGACATATTTTAGGAATTGAACAGAACAATAATAACTAGAGAGTCAAACCCCTCCTGGTGTTTGCTAGGGCAAGAAAGGATCAGTGGGAGTTCAGTGAGGGTTCTTTAGAGTTAACCCTAGGTAAGAGAATAGACTGGTATTCTTAGTTATATTGTGCTGTACTTCTGCTATTAATTAGAAAAGCCCTTGTATAAAACAACACAGAATGGTCAAATTTAGTTACTTAAACAGAACAGACATATAACTAGGACTATGAAACAGATGCCCCTCAAAAATACTTTTCCAAACCATTTGAAAACATTTAAGTTCTTACTCTTTGCAATCCCACGGACTGTAACTTACCAGAGTCCTCCGTCCATGGAATTTTCCAGGCAAGAGTACAGGAGTGGGTTGCCATTTCCTACTCGAGGGGATCTTTCTGACCCGAGGATTAAACCTGGGTCTCCCACATTGCAGGCAGATGCTTTACCTTCTGAGCCAGCAGGGAAGCCCTAGACAAAAACACTATTTCCTAACCAGTGGTCCCTGATCCCAATAAAAGCTCATCTGTGGAGAAGCTGGGAGGGTCTTGGGAAGAGAGACAGTGACAGAGAAGCAGTAAGAACAGGGGAGAGGGGAAAACATAACCCGAGAATATTTCTAAAACACATACTATGCTTTCATCCTTCATGTCCAGTCAGATAGCAATTCAGACCACTCTTCTCTCAGATATTTTCTCTGGGGTTCAATTCCACTTCTTTGCCAATATCATCTGTCTGACCCCTGCCTTTTCTACTTAATATCCAGATTCCAGGATTCTAGAACTTCATGGCTTGCTTGTCTAATTACTCCATATAATTCCAGATTGGTGCTATTCAAATAGTTTTATCATGTTAATCCCCTTTCCAAAGCTCTATTTTTCTACTACTCAATATCTCACTTGCCTAACATTAAAAGTTTAAATTTCTTTCCTTGACTTTTCAAGGGCTAAATAAATTAGATTCCTTCTACTCATCTCTATAAACTATTAAGTTAAAATGGTCTTTATTTATAAGTCAGTTGATCATAATACACTGCTTGGAAAGCTGATCTTTGTCTCTATGGCACGACTTACGTGGATCAATTTCCCTCAAGTTGAATGTACTTGAGGGGAATTCCATTGTTGTTTTATACAAATTCTATTCCTACTTCTGGAGACCCAACTCATCCATGAACATGTTTTTCTAACTACTCCCAGTCCATATTTGTTATTCATGTCCCTAAAACTCTAAAGATAAAATTTAGGCATTGAATACATAAAAAGTCATGTTTGTCTCATAATTTAGCTCTTAAAAATAATAATTTCAGTCTCTGGCCATACCGCCCTGAATGTACTCAATCTTATCTGTCCTTGAAAAAATAATAATTTCATGTTTGCTTTTTAAAATAATATGAGTTTTGAATTTTCCTCCACAACCTATGTGAGAACTCACATAGCAAGTTACTTAGAGGCTTAGAGAATACTTGTAAAAAACCCCTTAAGACTACGAGGAAGATTAAATGAGATGGCATATTCGAAGCCATCAGCCCAGCATCTGGCACCCAATAAATATTATCTCTTATATATGATCTGAGCAATGACAAGGGAATATACACCAAATGTGTCTCTATGGATCTCCCTTCTTCTTTCACTGGAAAAGACTATTTCCTCAAGCCTACACATTATCTGAAAAATCAAGTTCCATCCCTGCTTGTGTATGCTAAGTAGCAATTTTCATGAGACATTTCCTTGAAAGTGAAAGTCACTCAGTTGTGTCCGACTCTTTGTGACCCCATGGACTATAGAATCCATGGAATTCTCTAGGCCAGAATGCTGGAATGGGTAGCCTTTCCCTTCTCCAGGGTATTCCTAACCCAGGGATCCAACCCAGGTCTCCTGCATCATAGGTGGATTCTTTACCAGCTGAGCCACAAGGGAAGCCCTCTTTTCTCTTGAAAATATCCCACAAATTTGGCAATATTTGCAGCCTGACATCTAAAATCTCTTTCAAATTAAAAATTATTCATATTCTTTGTTTGATATTGATTATATAGAACACATATGCTGTAATTTGGAAGAAGCAGAATTTGATATAGTTCACTCATTTTATGACATTCATTCACATTTAATAAAACTTAGTTCTATGACTGAGTAGAAGCCAAACTCAAGAACTGTTTGAACATAATCTAGAAAAAGTCAAATATCCCCCTACTTCCTAGTGTGTTTTACTTTGTTACTTGTATTGAAGAAGTAATGCTTAATAGAACAAGCAGCCTGAAGACACCCTTCTGTAATTAGATTATTCATAAGCAGTAAAACTGTAAATACAGTTTCTACTGGAGGATTGACTAGGAAAGTGCTAGAGATTCCATGACATTTGACGACAACACAGCATACTGTAAAAAGTAGAGCACTACTTACTTTTCTATTCTGTTATCAATTTCTGAGAAAACCCCTCCACTTGAAGTGGACTGGATTTATTTTCAACTTTTACACATCTTTGGCTTTAAAAAGATTTGATGAGGAATGGAATATAAATTATTTCAGCTAGACTAAGATTTATGAACTCCTACTATTTTTGCTGGAATATTCTTTTATTTTCTAAGTCAGTCCAGAGTGGATGGCTCAGCTTCCCAGGTCTGAATTGCCAGAAGCAGTTGCATTTTGATCTATTCTATTCTAATGCATCGGAGAAGGCAATGGCACCCCACTCCAGTACTCTTGCCTGGAAAATCCCATGGATGGAGGCGCCTGGTAGGCTGAAGTCCTTGGGGTCCCTACAAGTTGGACACGACTGAGCGACTTCACTTTCACTTTTCACTTTCATGCATTGGAGAAGGAAATGGCAGCCCACTCCAGTGTTCTTGCCTAGAGAATCCCAGGGACGGGGGAGCCTGGTGGGCTGCCGTCTATGGGGTCACACAGACTCGGACACGACTGAAGTGACTTAGCAGCAGCAGCAGCATTCTAATGCATATTTAATTCCAAAGCATCTGTCTTAAGTAGCAATCTAAATTTAGAAACCCACAGGCATCTTCATTTGAGTTACATATTCTATCTTAAAAGTAGTTCTTCCCATTGAGATAATTAAAACTTGATTCTGTTGTTGTATCTAGACTTCTACTGGCGTAATATTAAAGAAGTTTAGTGCTTAAAGTAAGACTCCTGCAACATAAAATTATTTATTCTGGAACCTTGCTGCTAAGCTGCTGCTAAGTCACTGCTAAGTCACTTCAGTTGTGTCTGACTCTTCGTGATCCCATGGACTGCAGCCTACCAGGCTCCTCTATCCATGGGATTTTCCAGGCAAGAGTACTGGAGTGGGTTGCCATTGCCTTCTCCATCTGGAACCTTACAGAAGCTATAAATTTATGCCTAACTTGTAAAAGAGATGTTAAAACTAATATGTGATTTAAGTAGAGACAACAGAAAATTCCTTTACCTTCATATACTTCCATAAAAGTAAAGTATATTTCTTTATTACCTTAAATGAATGTAAATGTTGGATGCTTCTAAAATCTATTCTTTCTTGTGATGTCTATATTTTAAACTCTTGAGATAAAGTGAGCAAATTGGGAAAATTAAATCCCCTAAACACTTCAAACCCCTAAACTTATTATTTGATAAAATTCTTCACTAAGCAAAAAGGTACTGAAAATATAATTTCAAACAAAAATATATGCCTCTAATTTGTTACATAAAATCAGAAATATCATCATACAATTAATAAAATGCAAGTCATGAGTGTGTGAGTATAGATAAAGGAGAGATACAGATAGGTAGAGAGACACTAAAATTTGTGGCAACTTGGTATCAGGTATGATGGGACAGGATGTAAAGGACGTGGCAGAGCTACTTTATGTTTTAATGAAATACTAACATGTAAGCAATTCATTATTGAGAGAAAAATGTGGTTGTAACCAACCACCCTTGTTTAAAACTCTCCTAACGTCAACTTGGCCTGCAGGTTAGAATAAGAAAATCTTAAGAAAGGAAAAGAAATCCTTAACCAATGTGTTTCTGAGATGATTTCAGTTTTTCTGCTAACAAACTGACAGAGAAATCACACTTACTTTCATTATTTTCCTTTTAGATTCCAATTTTAAGGAGTAGTGCATGTAATGAATGAAGCAATAATTCTGGAGAAAGTGATCCTTGTGATTGATTTAGGAGACATCTGCCAAGACAGAGACAAAGTAGGCTGCACACCTAGCCAACATAAAATCTATGACACAGGGCAACCCATAAGAAGTACTTGTAAGCCCAGGTTGCTGTGAGACACAACTGGAAGAAAAAAATTATGACTTAAGAAATTGATTTTAAAAACAAACAATAGGCCAAACCTTCTTTAAAATGACAATCCTAAAAGAAGATAGATGCAGAACCAACCATAACCAAAAATATTGTTTTACTTTGACAATCTGAATATAAATCAAGCTCTAATTAAAAACATCCTGTTTTTGACCAAAAATATACATAAACCACTAACATGAAATAGTCTAATTAATGTATTTCCTGAGGGTGTTACTCTAAAACTTTTTTTTTTTCATGCAGAGGGACATAATTTCCTGGTAGAAAGAACTGTAGCTATCATAATAGCAAGTTGCACACTGGTTTGGTGAGCTGAGGGGGACGAGTGCAGGGGCAGAGATAAGTTTCACAGTTCCCACGCTGTCACAGGAATGCAGGAGAGATGAGAGTGACACAAGAGTTTACTGACATGTTACTCTAGAGAATATTCCACCATCCAGGTCCCTGAAACTTTCGCGTAAGCTGCTTTCCATTGCTTGGATTCCCAGGTTTTATGAAATTGCTTTGTCTAGACCTTACAGAAGCTTTATGCTTTCATGACAGGATGCAGTCACAATCCCAGAAGAGGAAATAACAACAGGTGAGGCATCCCATGCCCAATCTTCCTACCCAGTTTGTAGGTAGAGCCAATTCACAGTCTGTCACTCAACCACTTCTTCTTGCCCTTAAACAACAGAAAGATTTTACTTATATGTGATCGCTCAGTCTAACACTGATGATTTTTTTTTCCCCAAACATTAACAAAACTTAATGGTTTCCTTGCTTTGAATTATCCCTCAGGCCCACCTGTACAAAATCTTCTTCTATATTATAGTCTTTTAAGATCTTATTCTCATCTGTTTTTATTCAAGTGGCTAGTCTATTAGCATTCAAATAAGAACTAAGTTATTATTCTGTGTGTATGTGCCCAGTCGAGTCTGACTCTTTGTGATGCCATGGACTGTAGCCCACCAGGCTCCTCTGTCCATGGGAATTCTCCAGGCAAGAATACTGGAGTGGGTTGCCATTTCTTCCTCCAGGGGATCTTCCTGACCCAGGTATTGAACCTGCATCTCCTGCATTGGCAGACAGATTCTTTACCACCGTGCCACCTGGGAAGCCCAAGTTATTATGTCTAAGTGTGGGATTTTAAGTATTTTGCAACATGGAGCATTTAGAGACATTTTAGAGGAATATTAAAAACATGAAAATTCTCACCCAAAAATATGAAAATATCACTTATTTTCTAAAAGAAAAGCCATGAGAACCTTTAATATATTTTATAATGTTGACAGGACTTCGTTCATAAGCTCAAAACATTTATCTCAACATTAAAATGAAAGAATTACAGAATTCACGAACTAGACCAGATTTCATACATTATCCAAATGAGAGAGTCTCAACATGACACCACTGACTTTTTCGGCCAGATTATTCTTTGTTGTAAAGAGATTTCCTGTGTATTGTAGGATGTTTAGCAGCATCTCTGGTCTCTAACCATTATATACCAGAAGCCCCACCCCACCCAGTGTGACAGAAATATCTCCAGATATTGTCAAATGTCCCTGGAGGACGAAAGTCTCCACCACCCAAGGACTGCTGCTATATGACAGGGAGGACTGTAGCAATCATATGACTAGAGAGAACTTCTACTGTAATCCTTAAGCAGTATATGAAGGATGTAATCAAAATCATATGTAGGAGGAAGAAAGAAATTAAATAAGGTACAGGTGTCGAATAGATTAATTTCTATAGCAAAATGAACACCTGTTCTATTTTGATGCTAATAAGACCAGAATGACATAGAAGTCTGCATTTTGTAAAAATACTTTTATGTAATTAAAAGATATGAAGGGCAGAGTTAGGACCCAATATTTATGCTTCCCCAAATTCATATGTTGAAACCTACCTACACAGTATTAAGAAGTTTGGGGCCTTTGGGAGGTAATTAGGATTAGATGAGGTCATGAGGGTGGGATCTTCAGGAATGGAATTCACGTCCTTGAAAGAGTCACGGAGGGTCTTCCCTGATGGCTCAGTGGTAAAGAATTCGCCAGCCAATGCAGGAGATGCTGGGTAGATACCTGGTGGGGCGGGGGGTGGGGGGAGACCCCCTAGAGTAGAAAATGGCAACCCACTTCAGTATCCTTGCCTGGGAAATCCCATGGACAGAGGAGGCTGGCAGGCTACAACCCACAGGGTCACAAAGAGTCGCATATGACTTAGCAACTAAAGAACAACCACAACAAAGAGTCACAGAGAACTTGCTTCCTCCCTCTGCTCTCCACTCTGGGAGGATACAAGAAGTTCCCTGTCTATACCCTGGAGGAGGACTCTCACCAGAACTTGGCCAGGCTGACATCTGATGTTAGACTTCAAGTCTTCAGAATGTAAGAGATTAATTTCTGTTTATGAGCCATCCATCTGCCAAAGCAGGAGACGCAGGAGACTCAGGTTCGATCCCTGAATCAGGAAGATTCCCTGGACAAGCAAATGGCAACCTGCTCCAGTATTCTTGCCTGGAAAATTTCATGGACAGAGGAGCCTGGTGGGCTACAGTCCATGGGGTCACAAAGGGTTGGACATGACTGAGCGCACATATACCATGAGCCACCCAGTCTACTGTAGTAGCCAGAACACACCAAAACATCATCACAAAAACAGAAACATAGACTAGCTGGTACAGTTAAGAACTCACTGATTTGTCACTACTAGTTAAGAGTCTGCAATCATACCATTAGCTTTACCACATTTAAGAGCTGTACCAACCCCCCCAACTTTTTTTTTTTAATTAGAAGTAAAACTAACCTGTACTCAAATCCAGTATGGCAAGTTACTACATACAAAGGGGCTCTGTTCTGAGAGCATATTCATAAATCCAGTTTGTTCATAAGCCCTACAAAGTTAGCCTAGGTACCCAACCCAATGAGCGATACATTACTGTACTATAATAGGTTTATAGTATTTTTTCACACAAATAATACATAAAAAGCAAACTCAAAAATAAAACATTTTTAACCTTACAGTACTGCACCTTGAAAAGTACAGTACAGCTGGAATACAGGGGCTGGCATGGAATAAACAGGCAAGAAGAATTAACTGACTTGAGGAGGAAGAAGAGGTGGGAGATGGTACAGCTGAAGGACCATCAGCAACAGGAGACAGAGGGAAAGCTGAAATTTCACTCATGCCTGATGATGGCACAGGTTCTGGTTCCTTGCTGGGTTCAATTCCACCTACTCTCTTGAAAAAACAATCCAATAATGTCTGGGTGGTAGCTCTTTTTTTTTCTTCTCATCATAGGTGGCATGGTGGCACTGGACTGCATTCTGAATGGCTGCTGCAAGATTTGTGTACCGTTCTATATTGAGTCTGTGCCTTAAAAACAGTTACTCCTCTTATAAAGAAAATCCCTTGCCATTTCCTGAATTGTGACTCTCTTCAGTTCTTTAATTACTTTTTCTTTCTCTTGTCTCTCTTCATTGTTTCTCTGGGACTCCAATTCCATCAGGGCTTCATTAATAAGCCTCTTGTGTTGACAGCAAGGAGTTCAATGAAGTTATCTTCTTGCAGACCTAGCTCCAGCTTCTCGCTGAGGGTCACTAAGTTGCCAAAGATTGACTCCTCCTCTACCTTCTCAAATCCAAGAAAATCATGAACAAATTGTAGGCAAAGGTTCTCCCAAACCCCATTCATGGTGACAGCAGTAACCTCACGCCAAGGGAAGTTAAAAAAAAAAAAAAAAAAAATGGCCTTGTAGATGTTAAGAGTCCTTCCGAAATTGTTTCAAGGTTGTTCCTGATTCATCATTCACCT
>NW_011494882.1:770840-771057 GCF_000754665.1 Bison bison bison
TCCGACTCTTAGCGACCCCATGGACTGCAGCCTACCAGGCTCCTCCGTCCACAGGATTTTCCAGGCAAGGGTACTGGAGTGGGGTGCCATTGCCTTCTCTGACTGTACTGTATACAGTACAGTAAAGCACACAAAAGCAAAACCAACAGTAGAGGATGTACGCATGTGGCAATGCACGCCAGACACATGAACTAACTTACGTGACGGGACATGCAAA
>NW_011494882.1:771157-772687 GCF_000754665.1 Bison bison bison
AAATTGTAGGCAAAGGTTCTCCCAAACCCCATTCATGGTGACAGCAGTAACCTCACGCCAAGGGAAGTAAAAAAAAAAAAAAAAAATGAATGGCCTTGTAGATGTTAAGAGTCCTTCCGAAATTGTTTCAAGGTTGTTCCTGATTCATCATTCACCTTTACTGCCTGATGAATATTGTGTCATAAATAATATTTCTTGCAAGTTGCTATAATGGTCCACAGGTTGGGTGAGCAACATAGTATTCAGTGGAAGATGCACTGCTTTGAAGATGGGATGAAAACTGTCCATGAGTGGGGAGTGGCCTGGAGCACTGTCAAGCCACAAAAGAATGTTGAATGGGACGTCCTCCAAGTAAGATTTCTATCCCTTTGGGATACTGTGGTGGAAAAATCAATCTTGGAAGATGCCCTGTGTAACCTAGGCTTTGGGGTTACTCTTCCACAATAGGAAGAGAGCTCCTGGCTTTATTTTTAAGGGCTCTTGGGTTCTCCGAATGATAAACTAAGAGAGGTCTCCGCTTGATATCACCAGAAGCATTGCCACCAAACAACATAATTAGCCTATCCTTTGTTGCTTTACAGCCTGGCATCAACTTTTCTCTGTACAGATGTAACTTCGGTCTGGCATCCTCTTCCAGTACAGCCCTGTCTTATGCATATTAAAAATCTGCTTGGGTAAATATGTGTCTTCAGCAATAATTCCCTAAAGCATTTCAGGAAATTCCCAGAAAGCTATCTGCACTCACTGCCTAGTGACTTTTATGTTGTGAAGGTTGGCTCTAGCCTTGATCTGATGAAACCAGCTGTTGCTAACATTAAAAAATGCACCCTCTAATTTTCACAGTATTTCTTCTTCAAGCCTTCATAAAGGCTTTTCACTTTCTCTTGAATCAGCATTAAACTGCGTGGCCCTCCACACTGATGCTGATCCTGCATCCACACACTGAGAAAGTTCTCCATCTCCTCCATCACTCTTGCACGTTTCTTTGATATTATCGTTGACATCATCACACAGCAGACGTCACATGTTCCATGATCTTGTCCTTGCTCTTTAGAATTGTGCTGACGGTCAAACAATTCATGTCATAAGAATGAGTGATGTCTATCATCTTTTCGCCTCACTCCACCCTCTCAATTATTTTCACTTTTGTTTCCATGGTTATCACTTGGCACAGAATAGCAGTACTGTTACATCACTGCTGTTTTTAGGCTTGCTTCCAGACACCCTGGGCTTGAAATAAAGATACTGTACTACTGTACTCTATGCTGCTAAGTCGCTTCAGTCGTGTCCAACTCTGTGCGACCCCATAGACGGCAGCCCACCAGGCTCCCCCGTCCCCGGGATTCTCCAGGCAAGAACACTGGAGTGGGTTGCCATTTCCTGCTCCAATGCATGAAAGTGAAAAGTGAAAGTGAAGTCGCTGAGTCGTGTCCGACTCTTAGCGACCCCATGGACTGCAGCCTACCAGGCTCCTCCGTCCACAGGATTTTCCAGGCAAGGGTACTGGAGTGGGGTGCCATTGCCTTCTCC
>NW_011494882.1:772787-796225 GCF_000754665.1 Bison bison bison
ATTCATATGTAGGACACTTACTGGATTTAATAAATATGTGAACTGGAGGCAAGTTACTTAATTTCTTTGAGCTCTTTCCTCATTTGTAAAATTCAAATGATAATATAACTCATGGAGAAATTAAAAAAAGTTTTAAATGAGTTTTGGTATGTAAGGAGCTCAGTTAATAAAATACATGATTAATAAATAGTAATGGTTATTATGAATATGAATTAGAAAAGCTGTGGTAAATTTCATCTAATAAAATTTGAATCCTCTGCTTTCAGAGTTGGTTTATAGACTGTGTGGCAGGAAATCTCTTTCTAATCTGTCAGCTAATGTCAACATAACAGAAAAATCAAAGTTTCAAAATGAAAGTTTTCTGAGATGTCAAACAAGTTCAGAGAGTGTCTTCCATAGTTCCCCCATGTTAGCTAACTTCTGACTTAACCTTACATGTGTACATGTCTTCTCCCAGTTGGATAGCAAATATCATTATTAGAAGTATTTTTTTATATTTGTTTTCCAATATTATGGCAAAATAGGTGAGGATTTTAACAAGCACACAATCTCAGAGCTTGTACTTCTTGAATGCCCAGAGAACTTTCAAATGTAAACATAACTCAGGATGATTCACCATCTATCCAAAAATTAGGAAAACACCCAAGCATGACAATAAAACAAACAAACAAAAACTTAAAAAGAAGAATCATTCCTGCAGAATCTTTACCTTGATACCATCAAAATAACCACCTAATATCACAGTGCTACCCACCGGGAAAGTCTGATCGTGGCACTTGGTCTATATATTCTTCTTTCTATTCTGCAATAACATGTGAGTAGATTCTGCATTTAGCTACCCATTTTTTACATGTTCAAGTAACACCTGTGCCATAATAATTGTCCTTTAACCACTTGAATTTTCAATCATAGTTGGAATGTGAAATAGCAGCACCTACCATTATAGTGTTTAATTGTGTCAATGGTTAAGAATCTCTTCACTACAAGATAAGCAGAGCCAGGTTCAGCTAATGAACTCCATCGAAGCACCTGTTCCAACACATTTTCTGTGTAGTGAAGAGGACGTTCTGCAAAAAAAAAAATAAATAAATTACCAAAAAAATCTTAACTTTTTTTGATTATAAAATTTAAAACGTCCTTTTAAAAAGCTCTGTGCATTACAAGCATGACTGTATCTTATAGTACACAAGAATAGTGCTAGGACTACATACAGGATACCTGGAACAGCATTAATCACATAATAAAATTCACTGTATAAATAAATCTGTACAGGGACATCTGTTTGTTAGTAAACTATAAGGTGTTATTCTTTAGATGGGGCTTCCCTGGTAGCTCAGCTGGTAAAGAATCTGCCTGCAATGCAGGACACCCCGGTTTGATTCCTGAGTTGGGAACATCCCCTGGAGAAGGGATAGGTTATGGGCTCCAGTATTCATGTGCTTCCCTGGTGGCTCTGACGGTAAAGAATCTGCCTGCAATGTGGGAGACCTGGGTTCGATCCCTGGTTGGGAAGATCCCCTGGAGGAAGGCATGGCAACCCACTCAAGTATTCTTGCCTGGAGAATTTCCATGGACAGAGGAGCCTGGCAGGCTACATACAGTACATGGGGTCACAAAAAGTCAGTCACAACTGAGCGACCAAGCACAGCAGAGCATAGCATTCTTTATATAAAAATCTCAGGAAAAAAGTTACCTTTCTATAAAACAAATTAGTGAATTACTCTACTTTTTAATTTAAACAACATTCTAGTTTGCTTATAGAAAAATGCCTGTTTGCACACACAATTAAATATTTGTAAAAGTACTAGTAATTGGCCCAGTACTAAGTATAAATCCTTTGTTTATCCCAACAAGGCTAGCATAATTTCTGATCAACACTAGTGAACAACTTATAGCTGATAATCAACTTATATGAAATTATAAAGTATAACTTCAAAAAGAACAGAATATAATCCTTATCAAACAGTACTGACTAATTTCAGTTTAACTATTAGTGGAAATATCAATCAGAAACATGCAGCAATATTATCCATTAACAGTTCATATAATAGGCTAACAAGCAAAAAGTTGGTCACATCTTTACAATTTCTCCTTGATAAATACTCATCCATATATATTCTGTTTTATGCAGCCATACTTTAAAATATATCACAAGTTCTTAACATAGAGTTAATTAACCAAAAAACCCCATAGGTTTTTAGAATTACAATCAAATTTCATAGCAAAGTTTTTGCTGATCAAAATATGCATGTGTGTGTGCATGCGTGCTCGGTCATGTCTGACTCTTTGCAACCCCATGAACTGTAGCCAGCCAGGATCCTCTGTCCATGGATTTTCCAGGCAAGAATATGGAGTGAGTTGTCATTTCCTATTCCCAACCTCGGGATCAAACCCGAGTCTCCTGCATTGGCAGGTGGCTTCTTTCCCACTAGTGCCACCTGGGGAGCCTGGTCAAAATATGCTAATCACTTAATAAAATCTTGTAACAGAAGCATATGCTGGGGGGGAAAAAAATCAAGTCTTTTCATAGTGTACTGAAAACAGCATAACTGAAATAGCAAGAACATAAACTCTAACGTGAAGATGTTGATGTAAGTTTGCTGGCACCACAGCCTTTATAAGTCAACTCAACTCTTTCATAACCTCCTACTAGGGTTTTTGTTTTTGGTTAAAGTAGTAATGCCAACAACAAAGTCTATGTCAACAGCATCACACTTGTATATTACCCATGTATACATAAAGTCCCAAGTAATAAAAAAGACCAAATGTATCACATTCTCTTTAGTACTGGTCTCCCTTTTATTAGCACAGCATTCTGGAACTTGTTTTTTTCCTTCCAGTGTAAATAACTAGATTTTTTGCTTTCTATTCAGTACAGTGAAATGCAGTTCTGCATTCTGTGCATCTTGGTGTAAGCCTAGGCTTTGTGAGGTGATTGCAAACAACAACAACAAAACACAGAGCAACTAAGTCATACATCTTGGAGACAAACCTATTTCTTATTTATAAATATATCTCTTTCACAAAGCAGAGTGCTGAGTACATAATAGATGTTCAATAATAAATACTTGGAGAATAAAATACCTTACAAATTTCTATGGTAATCCATAAATTAACAGTAAATAATTGTAAATGGATCAGCAGACATATATACTTCTTTGAAAATCAGGGAAAATCTTTTGTGCTACTTTAATCCTGTTTTTTAAAATAAATTTATAAAAGGTTTGGCAAAAATCATGGGACACTACTTGAAAACTCGGGGATGCTACTCACCCTGTTAACAGTTGCCATTTCTAGAATACCAACTCTGTATCAACATACTATGCACTGGCCACCTTACATCAATTACTGTTTTCAACTCTTAAAACACTTTTCATTACAAATTATCATTATTTATATTACATGTTAAAGAACCCAAGAATCAGAGAGATTCATCTACTTGCCTAAAATCAAACAGCTGATTCAAGTGAGGAACAGAGATTTGATTCTCAAATCTATCTGACTTTACAGCCCCAAGCTCCAAATCATAACTATTACATTTGGTTTTATTTTGTACAGATATGTAAACCTCCCCATGATGATTTTCACATATGTAATTTTGGGGAAAAAGTATCAACTCACCAAGATATTTCTGAGGACAAAAGGTAATATATGCAAAGTGAAAAACAATGCCAACTGACACTTTCTCCTTCACTTTCCTATCCTTAGTGAGAAGACAGTAAGTAAATAAGATAGTTTCAACATCCTTTATGTCAAGAAATTTATCATACTGCAGTTGGCTTGGAGGTAGGAATGCTCTTCTTACTGCAAAACTACCTGGATTGAAATAAAAGCTTACTCTCCTTTATTATAAGAATTTGTAATGACACTTCCAAATATTAGAACATTTGTATTAAAGAGGGTCACTATTACCAGTAGATACAACAGTGATACCTTAAAGGTACTCTTAGTTATACTGAAATATATCACAGCAGAGGGAGAAGCAAATATAGATTGGCAAAAATTAGCCAAGTATGTTTTTCACATCAATATTAATTCAAGAGAATGAAAATCCTGAAGATCCAAGTTCCTGCATAAAAATTGAGCTGAAAAATAGGATGAAAAGATAAATACTTATTAGACTGTCAAATGACACAATTATAAAAGAGTTAAGAGACAGGAAAAATGGATTGAGTCATCAAATGTTGTTGGAATATAAATTCCTACAAGTAAACAAGTTTTTGTTAACAGTTACATTTACAACCATCTGTCACGATAAATTACGTAAGTCAGCTGGCATTAGGGTATTACTAGGGGAAAAAAAACAAAAACCCGATTTGTACACTGTTTATCCCTGGAGGAGGGGATGGCAATCCACTTCAGTATTCTTGGCTGGAGAATCACATGGAGAGAGGAACCTGGTGGGCTACAGTCTACAGGGTCATGAAGAGAGGGACATGGCTGTAGTGACTTAGCATGCACCCACTCACACTATCTAGAGCATTAAATTTTTGCTGAAAATTCAGCGTGATCATTTAAGAACGGTGTGGAGGTGGTTCTTTAGCTAGCTAGGTCATGTTCTCAATATTTTAAAATCTTGTCTGTAGAATTAAAACTGGCCAGCCTCATTAAACAGATAACTATTCATTTCCACCTGAGACAATTGGTGTTATCCTTAAATTTCTGGCAGTAACGACATAGGATTTCCAGAGACTTCCTTAATAATTATAATTTTAGTGTCAAATCTAGAGCCATGCAAGTCTCTCAGAGGATGACAGCACCCTGTCAATCAAGAGAAGGACCAGAAAGACTCTGAATAAAAATGAACTGATCTTCCATCTCATGGTAGATACGAGCAGGAAGAGAACATTTTGTTATGATGCTGCTATGTAGAAAGTAGCTACTTCACCAACTTGAGCCTCTCAGTGAGGAAGCCCACTTAAATGAGGCCCCTGAGCAGTTAACTTTTTTCAGCATAGAAGGAGCTAAGGGGTAGAGTGCTACGTTGGTAGGATACCGGTTCATTCTTAAAGTGAAGCATTGAAATACCAGGAGTATGGTAAAAAATGATACCCTCTCCCAAGGTGGGTTTCAGCTTGTCCTGGCACCAGGACCCACTGGTGGCAGTGTGTCAAGAATGCCTGGCATCTTTCAAAGGATGAGACAAAGAAAGGCTTGTTCTCTGTCTAGCACAAGTTTCCAATGTCTCAGACACTCATTTAGAAGGAAATCCTACTTATAAACTAACAGCTTAGAATCTAACTAGCCTTAATATAAATTCTCAAAATATTTTATATGGATTTAACATGATGTATTTTCTCCATGAATCTTGAGTACTACAAAAGCAAAAAAAGAAAAAATAATAATTGTGCTTTGTCAGAATTTTGCTAAGAGTTGTTTACCACCTGCTGTAGCTTGGCTGTTTCCCCACTCCCCCAGTTCACAGGTTGAAGTAATTCCCAATGTGACAGTATTAGATGGAGGGGCTTTGGGAGGTGATTAAATCATGAGGGTGGAGTCCCCCTAAATGGGTTTGTTGTTGTTTAGTTGCTAAGTTGTGTCTTAGCATGTGACCCCATGGACTGTAGCCCACCAGCCTCCTTTGTCCATGGGATTTCCCAGGCAAGAATACTGGAATGTGTTGCCATTTTCTTCTCCAGGGCATCTTCCTGACCCAGGGATTGAACTCGTGTCTGCTGCACTGGCAGGCAGATTCTTTACTGGTGAGCCATGAGGGAAGCCCCAATGGGCTTAATGCTCTTATATAAAAGGAATCCCACAAAGTTCCATTTCATCATGTGAAGATTCAGTGAAAAGATGGCCATCTGTCATCCAAGAAGCAGCCCCTCACCAAGCAACAAGTCTGCTGGCACTCTGGTCTTGGACTTTCTAGCCTCCAGAAATGTAAGAAATAAATTTCTCCTGTGTAATTCTGTTGTGAAGTGAAGTGAAGTGAAATCTCTCAGTCGTGTCCGACTCTGTGTGACCCCATGGACTGTAGCCTGCCAGTGTCCTCCACCCGTGGGATTTTCCAGGCAAGAGTACTGGAGTGGGTTGCCATTTCCTTCTCCAGGGGATCTTCCCAACCCAGGGATCGAACCCAGGCCTACCCACATTGTAGGCAGATACGTTACTGTCTGAGCCACCAGGGAAGATCCCAATTCTGTTATAGCAGGCTAAACAAACTAAGACACCATTTCACCAATGATGGCAATTCTGCTAATGATACATGAGTCACAAATTGACATGCTTATATCAGTCTGAATTTGTAGCTATCATATCTATGATAATTCCATTTATAAACTTAAGAATCTATTTTCATTATCTTCAACCATATAGGAAGGTCAGAGCACTTACATGGGCTTCCCTGGTGGCTCAGATGGTAAAAAATCTCCCTCCCTGGTTTTGATCCCTGGGTCAGGAATAGCCCCTGGAGAAGGGAATGCTACCCACTCTAGTAGAGTCTCTCAAGATAATAAAGGGAACAAACAAAATATCTATTATACAAAGGAGGCATTGGAAATGACTAGGTAGAGAACTATGGTTTTAAAGTTTACAGGCAGTGAAAATAAAATCCAGCGCTTTTGGTTCACTTGCTTATTTATTCATTTACTTATTTATTTTTGGTTGCTTTGGTTACTTGGAGTATTTATATTTACATTAGATAAAGCACCAATTCCTTGCTGACATTCTTCCTATCAACCACAATCTTATGGACTACCAATGCCTTCACTTTTATCTTCTTTTTACATTTCACTTTATCTTCCCTGCATGTTACTAGAAATAAAGCTCTTAATATTTCAGAAGGTCAGGTGGCTCCACAGGTCCCATCTGCTCCAGTAAGTCAACATAATCACAGGTCCCTTTGGTGCTTTCTTAGCTGTGTTCCTCTAAAAGCAGTGAAAATAATCTTAGTTTTCTCTTTGGGAAATTTCAACTTGAATGGTTGACCAAACATTAAGACCATGCCAAATTTGAATTCCTAACTCCATCAGATGTACTCTTTCTTGATGTACATGGGGTGTTCCTTTGATTATATATCTGGACATTTACCAGTCAAAACAGCTTGAAGTCTCCTAGTCTTTTTATAGTTTCATCAACTTTTCTTTAATTAGAAGGAACCAAAAAAAAAAAAAAACAACACCTGACTCCAGTGTTACCATTTGTGATATACTAATTGGCACATGCAAGTTGATAATTAGTCATTTTCAGGATAAGCATCCCTTCATTTTCCCAGAAGAAATTTAAAAAGAGTGTTTCCAGATATAGTGCAATCTCTGTACCAGCTATATATATAATTCCTTCCTATCTTCACCCATTTGGATTATTCCTCTCATTTTGGAGAACAAATGCCCAAAGGCACAGACCTCCAGAACTGAGAGATGGGGCTATCCTTTAACTCAACCCTTGAGAGAAACAAGGGTAGGGAGAGGATGACTACCCCAAATCCATGATTCATTGTTCTGCTGTTGACTTCCTAAAAAATCAACAGCAACAGAAGCATAGAGGAGACCATCAGCTATCTAAGAGCTAAGGAGGCCTTTGAGATCTCCCAGTGGTTGCTCGTCTACAAGCATATTTGTAAACAATGCCACTGTCAACACTGGGCAGCAGGTATCTTTTCAAATCACATTTTTATCTTTTCCAGATATGCACCCATGAGTGGAACTGCGAGATCAGACAGTAATTCTATTCTTAGTTTTTTTGAGGAACCTCCACACTGTTTTCCATAGTGCCTATACCAATTTACATAATCAACAGTATATGAAGGTTCTTTTTTTTCTCCACATCCTCACCAACATTTGCTATTTATAGACTTTTTGATGACAGCCATTTTGACAACTGTGAGATGATATATCACTGTGGTTTTGATTTAGCAATACATTTCCCTGATGATTAGTGATGCTGAGCATCTCTTCATGCACTGGTCAGCCATCTGCATGTTTCCTTTGGAAACATGTCTATTCAGATCTTCTGCCCATTTTTAATTGTTTGTGGATTTTTTTTTTTTTTTGCTATTGATTTGTAGGGGTTATTTAGATATTTTGGCTATTAACCTCTTAACAGATGTATGATTTGCAAATACTTTCTCCCATTCTGTAGGCAGTCTTTTCATTTTTGTTGATGGTTTTCTTTGCTGTATACAAGCTACGAAGTTTAATTCAGTTCAGTCGCTCAGTCGTGTCCAACTTTTTGTGACCACGTGGACCACAGCACACCAGATATCCCTGTCCATCAGCAACTCCCGGAGTTTACCCAAACTCATGTCCATTGAGTCGGTGATGCCATCCAACCATCTCATCCTCTGTCGTGCCCTTCTCCTCCTGCCTTCAATCTTTCCCAGCATCAGGGTCTTTTCAAATGAGTTAGCTCTTCACATCAGGTGGCTGAAGTACTGGAGTTTCAGCTTCAACATCAGTCCTTCCAATGAACACTCAGGACTGATCTCCTTTAGGATGCACTGGTTGGATCTCCTTGAAGTCCAAGGGACTCTCAAAAGGCTTCTCCAACACCACAGTTCAAAAGCATCAATTCTTCAGCACTATTTATTTTTTCTTTTGTTTCTATTGCCTTGGAAGACAGACCCAAAAGATACTGCTACAATTTATGTCAAAGAGTGTTCTGCCTACATTCTAGGAGTGTTAAGGTTTCAGGTCTTACATTTAAGTCTTGAATGAAGACTTAAAAAGAATGAATTTTAAATTTATTTTTGTATACAGTGTAAGAAAATGTTCTAATTTGATTCTTTTACATGTGGCTGTCCAGTTTTTCCAGTACAACTTATTGATGAGACTGTCTTTTCTCTAATAATGAAAAGGTTTTAAATTATTTTAAAATAATATGAACCTATTTGTGATTTACAAAGATAATTTAGGCAGTAGTACTGACAGTTATCTTTTACTCACAAATAAAGCTGGTAACCTACCCACTTCTTGAAACTAAACAACCAAAGTCAAGACTTTAACACTAGTGAACTATACAGTAATACAAAATTATGCTTCACTTATGCAAAAGATTTTAATTGTATGCTGCCGCTAAGTCGCTTCAGTCGTGTCTGACTCCGTGCGACCCCTTAGACGGCAGCCCACCAGGCTCCCCTGTCCCTGGGATTTTCCAGGCAAGAACACTGGAGTGGGTTGCCACTGTATTCTCCAATGCATGAAAGTGAAAAGTGAAAGTGAAGTCGCTCAGTCATGTCTGACTCTTAGCGACCCCACAGACTGCAGCCCACCAGGCTCCTCCGTCCATGGGACCTTCCAGGCAAGAATACTGGAGTGGGGTGCCATTGCCTTCTCCGTTTAATTGTATAGCAACTGTTATTAGGCACTGTTGTCAGAGATAAAAACTGTACTAGAGATAGAAACAGAGTCCCTTGTTCCCGCTAAAGAGCTCTCAAGAAAGACAAAAATAAATCCATGTGATAGGCACCATAAAAAACAAACAAACAAAACCGACAAGACAAAGTGTGATGGAACCCTTAGTCTGGGTTTTAAAGGAGGTAAACAAGGGGGCCAGAAGGGGAGGAATAAAGGCGCACTTGGGCAACATCTTCTTGTGTGTTAGTCAAGCACAAGGTATAGAGGTGATTGTCTTCTATGGTGATTGTCTTCTAAAGAAAGCAAAATGAGAAAAGATGGTAAAAAAGATCAGAGCAGCAGCAGAAACCCACTATTTTGGGATAGACAGATGAAGAAGAATTGACAAACGAGATAAAACAATTCCAGCACTAGGAAGAGAATCAAAGCAGCAATGAAAACAGAGTGAACGCGTTTTGAGTAAAAGGGAATGGTTATTAGCAATAAATGCTACACTGAGAAGCAGCAAAGTAAAGCCAGAAGCAATCCACTAGACTTGGCAGGTGGGGGGCTGCTGGAGTCATTGGGCAAAACACCTTTTATGAGAGGCCAGACTGAGCCTGACTATGGGGAAGACAGTGTGAACTGACACCAAAGGACCATTGTCACTGAATCCTGGCAATGAATAT
Source organism: Bison bison bison (assembly GCF_000754665.1). Lineage (NCBI taxonomy): Eukaryota > Metazoa > Chordata > Mammalia > Artiodactyla > Bovidae > Bison > Bison bison. The sequence continues at coordinate 782,752 of NW_011494882.1, forward strand.
TGGAAAGTAGTGTTTTAAAAAAAATTACATTTTTAAAGAATAGTGCATGATAAAAAGAATAAAGGAATAAAAACATCAAGATGGAATAATGAAAGACAAAGTATTTGATAATCCCATTTCATTCTAACACTGATTATAAGATTCTTAGTAATATGCAATGAGGTATTTTTAATGTTCAATTTTAATTTTTGTATTGAGCTTGCAGGTGGCAAGAGATTTTACTTTTGGCAGTTTGACATCTATACTTGAAAGAGTCCCAAGACCTAAGCAGGTATCAACTAGACAGATGGTCAAGATACAAAGACATTCTGCATCTTTTTTTTTTTTCCCTAGAGGTCTTTAAAACCAAATGGTGTCATAAGAATGTTAGGCTTATTATTCTTGGGGTGGTCAATGCATTTTAAAAGCTCTCTTTATTCTTCTGTACCTGAGATTAAAAGAAATGACAAAATATCTGATCCACTCTACTAAAGATAGATGACAAAGTAAAAAATTAAAAAGGAACCTTCTAGGCTTAAAACAAAATTAGTTTTTAAAATAATAATCTTTTAAATCAGTATCCTTGTTAAATAAGCAGCATACAGGAATAACGTGGAATAAGCTGGATGGTGGTGGTGACATTTAGAATATTGTTACAAATCACATTGCCTGTTCTTAAAAATGAAGCCTTATTTCGTGAGGCAGAAACATACACAACTAATATTTTACACTATAAACTTACAGTCAATAAAACAATCTAATTATTTTAATAATAAAATCATAGGAGGGCAACCTCAAGTAGCACCAACATACATCAATTCATGCACTGAAGTAGAAGGGGAGTCATAACAGGATGTGAAACTTTATAAAAACATAAAATGTTAGTAATGATTTTTCAGAAAAATAGTGTTTCTTCACACTCTAAGGAATTTAAAAATCCCTAGCATAAGAACCACTTACCGAGCTCTTCATTTTCTATGACTTCAAATGTGGCCCAGATATCATCTTTTGTTGGAATTATATTTTTTATTGCTAATATGTCATTAGTTAACTCTTCTGCTTCCATCACAGGAGATATCTGCAAGAGAAGCAAAATTTCTTCAGAATATACGTCAAACGCAGAAGTGGCCTTATGCTAGGGCGGTAACACCTGCCCACCATCTACCACCTAATGATACTATAAGTGTCCTCTTAGTACGTTTAACTAGTTTCTCTAAGCATCTAGGGCAAACAGCTTATTCAGATCTTCTCCATAATGCAATACATTTTCATGTATGTATAAAAAGTGCCCATATAATCGGGAAGAATTTTTTTGTTTTTAACTCAGTGAACAATTAAATAACTCAAAAAGGGAAGATACCTATTCATACTCAGAAAGACCTTCCACAGATATTGGATCCTATGGCCTTGTAGGCAAAAATCTTTTCACTCAGTTCTATAACCAGCAGTCTAAAATGGCTCATTCAGTTTGGGCTCTAAATTATACACAGTTGACTGCGGTCCACCATGCCAAAAAGCCCCAGGTTTAGTGGTGTGTGGTGTGCCCTGCCATGCCAAGTGACAGATGCTGGGACGCCAAAGTCTGCTTTCAGGCCAAGGGCAGAGTCTGCAGAGTCAGCCTGGGGGTCGGCTCTCCGAGAGTCTCAGAGCCTCGGACCACTGCATAAGTACACCACCTTCTTCAGGGACTTTGGGGGTTTCTCATTTGCTTTCTCCCGGTTTTTGTTTTTACCAGTCTTACAGGCATGCTGGCCAAAAGCAAGTTGGTTTTCTCCAATTAGAATTTAGTTACAATGCTAAAAAATAGAACATGATTTAAGCATGAGAATACTGCAGCTGCAACCTTGTTTCCACATTTTCAGTACAAGTATGCACCTATTAAAAATTTCTTAGAAAATGTGCTCATTTCCATTTCTCCTGTCCTTTATTGATCATAAGCATATTGCACATATATAAATAATATAAAACATCTTTCATTAGAGGTAACTCATATAGTCTGTCTTTTGGAGTTCGTGGAATACCTTTGGAATATATTAGGCTTCCCTGGTGGCTCAGATGGTAAAGAATCTGCCTGAAAAGTGGGAGACCTGGGTTCAATTCCTGGGTCAGGAAGATCCCCTGGAGAAGGGAATGGCTACCCACTCCAGTATTCTTGACTGGAGAGAGCCTAGCGTGCTACAGTCCATGGGGTCGCAAAGAGTTGGGACATGACTGAGCGACTAACACTGACTTGGAATATATTAATGATGCAGTGAAGTCCATTATTTGCTGTTTAGAAAAGCTCAGTGTAGTACAACCTTAAAAGGAAAAAAAAATAGCATATGGCAAAAGCAGAGAATTTTAAGGAATAGAAACCTTAGTAGATGAATGACTTCAGTGATGTCACTCATCAGAATAGCTTTACAATTTTTTAAGAAGTATAGCCCTTCCTTACAAAGAAATAAATTACTGAGAAACCAAACTAGTGAAATAGTTGGCAGGGAGTTCCTCAGGTTGACACAGGAATGGAAGATTGGAACTCATTCCCTTGTTCCAGGTGATACCCAAGGCCCCTCTTCAGAACACCTTGAACTCTACAAAACACACTTCGGAATTAATTACTGTAAGTGATACACAAACCGATATAATGAACATCAGACTTGGAACATCATGACTAATGTTGCATCCAGGTCTTAATGTTATTAATTCCCATTTCTACTCGTATGAACGTGAGACATCACTGCTTCACCTACCTCCTTGGGTTGAGGTAATGATTGACTGAAATAAATATAAGAGCTGTGCAAAGTTTTAAGCACTAACTGGATGTTTATTTTTATATAGTTTTTGCTATGTTTTTCAAGAGAATTTAGTTTTTGTAGGTGAAAGTGGACATTCTTTTATATGAATATACTTAAAATACAAATTTTGCTCAATTTTAATAACTTCTGGTATGGCTCTAGGATAAAATGAACTAGTGAAGAGTTTATGGGTAAGTGGAGTTAAGTCATGTGCTTTGACTATCCCTTTCAGCATAAGTGATAGACATATGCTGAGATATCTCTACTACTTCCTCATGTCCCCTATGATCAACATCACATGTTCAGTGTAACAAACAGATGTGGCCAAGGAGTGCAAGGCAGCTTGTGTTAGTTCCACAGCTGAGTAACCAGTGTCAAAGAATCATATGTAATCATTTGTGTGTGTGCATGCTTAGTCGCTCAGTTTGTCTAACCCTTTGCAACCCCATGGGCTGTAATCGCCAGGCTCTTCCGTCCATGGGATTGTCCAGGCAACCATACTAGAATGGATTGTCATTGCTTCCTCTAGGGGATCTTCCTGACCCAGGTATCGAATCTGTATCTTCTGCACTGCAGGTGGATTCTTTACCACTGTGCCAACTGAGAATATCCCCGTATGTAATCATTAAACACATATAAAATAATAATTACAGTGTCTTTGACATAACTAAATTCCAGAAATATTTAATGTTAAGACTCTGTTTTATCTTGCACTTTAAAAAAGCTAAGAAGCTAAAACTGAATTTCTACTGTTAGATGGCAGCATTCTATCCTATGCACAAAGAAAGCAGTCTTACTCTCTTAAGGCTAAGTACAGACTATGGTAACATGAAAAGGATCTTTTAAATTCAAAACAAATGGTTAACTAAAGTTACCAAGGAAGAGAAGAGTTATTTCATATTCCAGTACACTGAAATATTGGAAGCTAAAGTCTAGGATCGGCTTTCCTAGTGGCTCAGCAGTAAAGAATCCACCTGCCAATGCAGGAGATGCAGGTTCAATCCCTGGGTTGGGAAGATTCCCTGGAGAATCTTCCCACTCCAGTATTCTTGGCAGGAGAATCTCAAGGACAGAGGAGGCTGGTGGGCCATGGGTTGCAAAAAGTTGGACACAACTTAGTGACAAAACAACAACAAAGTCTAGGATACAAGAGTGGGAGATTTATATACTAGTTGTTATTTATTAAGCACTTACGTACCATGTGGCGATGGTTTTTCCAGTAATCATGTATGGATGTGAGAGTTGGACTATAAAGAAAGCTGAGCACCAAAGAATTGATGCTTTTGAACTGTGGTGTTGGAGAAGACTCTTGAGAGTCCCTTGGACTGCAAGGAGATCCAACCAGTCCATCCTAAAGGAAATCAGTCCTGAATATTCAATGGAAGGACTGATGCTAAAGCTGAAACTCCACTTTGGCCACCTGATGCCAAGAACTGACTCATTTGAAAAGACCCTGATGCTGGGAAAGATTGAAGGTGGGAGAAGAAGGGGATGACAGAGGATGAGATGGTTGGATGGCATTACCGACTCAATGGACATTAGTCTGAGTGAACTCCAGGAGTTGGTGAGGGACAGGGAGGCCTGATGTGCTGCAGTCCATGAGGTCGCAAAGAGTTGGACACGACTTAGCAACTGAACTGAACTGACTATGTACCATGATATCTGCTAAGTGTTTTATAGGTAGGATATTACCAAGTCCTCAAATTAATGCTATTATATAAATTCTGTAATCTTCCCTCATTAGAAAGGTAAGCAGATAGAGACTCAGATGGGAGTATATCTGTTGCCTCATGTCAAGAAGGTAGGAAGACGAGTAGCAGATGTTAGAGCTCAGGCTGTTCTATAGAACCTATAGAACATCCTAACCACAACTAAAAGAACATAGGGTGGTTTCCAAATGACTAAAACATGGGATTCCCAGAGGATATTGGCAGGAAGAGTCAAACTTGTCATGATTTGAATTGGACATATAAAATAAGATAGAAAAAACAATGGAAAATTCAAGATATGTAGACTAATGCTAACACTTATGATTTTCAACAGTATTCTTTACATTCCATATTTGGGACTCACCCGAATTATAATACTGCAGTCAGGTTCCTTTCTTTCTACATATACTTCAATTAACAAATCTCCAGCCTGGGAAACCTAAAAAGGGCAGATGCGAAGACAGCAAATATAAGTATGTTGCAAGGACATACACAATACTTAGGATGGTTCAAAAGTCCTAGTCATATTTCTAAAAATTTTATAATAAATGAAATGGGATCATTCTCCCTGTTCACAACATAATGATACCCATTTTCTGGATACAGTTAAGGATGTGGTATCTACACAAATGATATAATCAGCAAACACAATCACATACCATTTTTCTTGTCTTTGACTCAAAAGTATAGTGTCCTCACATACCCTTAACTAGCTACAGTAGAAACAGAGATGGTAAGGCCAAAGATTGAAATTTGAAGATAAATTAGGTCAGAGCTGTATTAAAATTACAAACAGAAAATGTATATTTAGCAACAAAAATTAAAAGTGAAGTGACAGAATATAAGAAGATAATAAAGTTTTTACTTAAATTACCTTAGCCAAACATCAAGTGCTAGGTTATTTGGGTCCCTACTACCCCTAAGACTCACTATGTGAAGAAAACACAAGGCAGGCAACACAAAGCGTAAGATGTCACTATGTAGATTGACACAATAATGTGAAGAAGATTAACAAAGAACCAAACAAATCTACGAAAAATATTCTGAGTTGCTTTTTTCAGAAACTCCCTTAAGTAATCACTCAGAAGTCACATCCATCACTCATTTTTAGAAAAAGATCATAATGGAGAAATGATCATTTCAAAGTTAAATTTGCCTCAGAATAAAACCTGCGGAGTAAATTTATGGGGCAAACATTAAAAATGTACTTTGAAGAGCTGTTCATAGTTATTCTGACACTACAGGCTTAGCAAAGCTTATTTCCAATTTTTCTTCCCTATGTTTAGAGCTACATAAAAATGCTAGGGAAGAAAAGATACAGTTGACATTTTTCCTTTCCCCTGTGTTTGTATAAACAACTCTCCGGGAAGGACACATTTTAAAAATTAAAAAAGCAAACACAAAGAATTCATAGAGTGTAGCCAAAAACAAGAATAGCTCAGAAAATCAAACAGGGATAAGACTTAGAGTCTGTCAGAAAACTACTTCAGACAAGTTTTGAATGGACTGGAGAAAAACTCCAGCAAAACAACAGATTTTTTCCAAACTGTTCTACTTTTCTTCCGAATAGCTTTATTTTATAGACAATTCTTTTCTTATTTTAGCAATACTTACTTCTACTTAATTAGAAAGTGTTCAAGACTCATTTCTTTATTGTACTATGAATACAAATGATAAAACTGTAGAATGGTACTCATACTTTATCCAATAACAATACAGATAGTGCTGCCAAAGATTACCCTTAGGCACGCACAGTCTTTTGTTTCATATCTGAAACTCTCTCCAAAAAGCAAGAATCCAAGAGAACCAACTGCTAATGAGCCACATTTTTTTAGTGTTACTGCCACTCCTCTGGAGGCTGCATTAATTACTTTGGGTCAAAATGGAGGAAACAATTTCTTACGGAATTAATGTCACAGTAGTGGGCTTTCCTGGTGGCTCAGATGGTAAAGAATCTGCCTGCAGTGTGGGAGACCTGGGTTCGATCCCTGGGTCGGGAATAATCTCTGGAGGAGGGAATGACTACCCACTTCAGTATTCTTGCCTGGAGGATTCCATGGCCAGTGGAGCCTGGCAGGCTATAGTCCATGGGTTCACAAAGAGTCAGACATGACTGAGTGACTAACACTTTCACTTTTCACTGGTACTAGGGGATCTATGCATTTGAATGAAAGCCTTTCCTCATTTCCCTCATATGGAATGATAGCTCTGAAAACTTCTCTAAATTAGTTGTGTGTATTTCAGGGTTTGATTATTAAGAAAGCATTCACCTGAAATTCTGAGTGTACCTACAAAGAGAATTTATTTGACCCATTTGTCTTATCTACACTGGTACTCTGAATCCACTATAATTGCTAGTTATTAGAAGACAAAGCCAGCCTCAAAAAAGTCCAGTGAATATTCATCAAACAAGGAAAGGTACCCTGGAAAAGCAGTAGTGCAACCTGAACACACAAATTCAATAAGATGCACCCGAGGAAAGTTAGGAAGATCTAGAAAAGTCAACTTAAGAAATAAATTAACATGTTCTGAAGTGCACAATAGAAACAGTCCCACTAGTGCAATCATCCAAGAGTATGCAAAGCAAAAGCATATAAGAAATAACTTATAATTTCAAAAGCATAATAGAAAGAATCATTAGGGAGTCTGAATTTTCTGTTTATTTTAGTATTTATTTTGACTTTAAATGCTTCCTTTGAAATCCACTAGTATTTTCAATAGTGCTTCATAAATGAAAACTGATTTCAGAAAGGACATTGTGATAAGATTGGAACTGACTTTTCCATCTATGTTTTGAAAACATTACATTAGCATACTTTGGCATTTTGTATGTGTCATGCTATAGAATTTCACAACTGTTTTATCTAGGTTTTGTTTTTTCCATTAGTTTTACTTTGCTTCAAACAGGAATTTGAAAATAAACACAACAAATGTTTACTTACAATGAAAGTTTTTGTTTTGTTTTTTGTTTTTAATTTTTTCAAATTGGAGATCTAACTATTACTACTCACTTGAGTGTCTTTCCACTTGGTAATAAAGCTATTCTCTATGTCCATTTGTTTGACTTGGTCTTCTTTAACCTGTTTAAAATATAATTTGGGACATTCTAATAAAATACAAGGAGTGATGGTACTCATCCTCACATAACTTTCTTCAGGAATTTAAAGACTGACATGTTAAAAATAAATGAGAATGGCCATCTTCATCAGCGGGGGCCCACACAGCTAGGGCAGCCAACAAGATAGAGGCTCATAAAGTTCAGAATATCTTATGATGATACCACTTTAGGCTACACATTCCATCAGTGACATCCTCTTTGCTGAAGTGTATTAATAAGCAAAGTGGCTGATGAAGGGTTCAACAGAGTTTATGTACATTGAGAGTAAAGACTTCTTTTATCAGAAATGTTCATTAAGGGCTTATGAAGTTTCCACCATTTGGTTAAAGTTGGACTTAACAAAACTATGTAGATAAACATTTTTACTACTATAACAGTACAAAAACAGAAAATCAAGAGAGCATGCAAAGCCACACATTTTTTTTCCCAAAGTCTTTCATTTCTCAGCATCAGAACTATTGTGAAGACATTGCTATTGATCAAAAACAGTGGACACATAAAGGAAGAGATAAAAAGGAGATCAAGGAGCAAAGAGAATTCAACAATTGTTCATTCCTACATAAATTAAGATATGAAATTTGTTATTTTATTAAAATATACTTTCTTTTCCTTTTTTAAGCAATCTTGTGATGAGTTATTATAAGAATGTATGAACTATAAAAGTTAACTTATTACATTAACCTATTTGATCATCTGGTAAAGACACAATTCTGGAAAACAAGGGGTCTTGTACAAGACTACTTAACAGAATGCCCGGAAAGGTTTAATGACAACATTGAGATGGCAGAAACAGTCAAGCAGTGGAAATGGACCTTTGACCCAGGTCCCCTTCATCCCCCCACCATATTCAAATCCTAGGCTTATTTCCTCTGTTTTTACTCCTTTGAAATAAAAAAATTATCCCTATTCTAAGAGTTTTCTGATAAAACATGAAAATATGAACTTCATAAAATAGCAAATTGAAAAGTCAAATAATTAGAATAGAGATGACTTAATAAAAACCACAGAATATTACTTCAGAATTTTTTTCCAATTCATGCACAACTAAAAAAAAAACTCTAAAATGCTTTCAACTACAAAATTTATCAGCCTGATGTAATTTACTGAATTTGTGAATTTCATAATTTCACACCTCTAAGTAGACATACTTAATGCATACACATACTGAGAAAAAAACATAAAAACACTATAAATAGAAATATTCTGTGCAACAGATACCAGATGGTAAAAAAGCTTTAAAAGCAGCCAAATTTAAATGAATGGCTATAGCTTAAAATGCTAGTTATATCTGAAAAGTGAAGGATCATGTACCTATCTTTATATTTAAATATTCCTAAAGACATGAATAGAGACATCCTAAAATACATATTTTTGTTTGCAAACAATAACATCAAAACTACTTTAACAAGGGCAGGATATAAAATATTTACCTCAAAAATTTCAACATAATTATTAATTAAGTCCTCGATTACATTCACTTCTTCACTAGTTTGTCCCTTAGTTTGAAAGAAACAGGAGGAAAAAACCAAGGCCAAATTGTGGGCACTCATGTGATTGATTTCTGAGCATTTCTGAACCCTGTTAGAGAAAAGCAGTACTTGTTACAACGTATTTCTATGTGAAAATTTCATAAAACTTATGTCTTCATGTTCATTTATCCTCTTTTATTTTTTAAACACAAACATATTGAAAGTCACTGATACTAAAGGTGGAGCGGTGATTTAAAGAAAAATACACAGTTCTTTCTTCCAAGTATCCTTCAGGTTTAAGAACATTAGAAAAGACTACTGTCAAAGATATTACTACGAGTTACAAAGCAGTACTTGCTCATCGCTTTAGAAGAAGGCCCCCCCCTCCCCAATATCCAGACAGTTCTACAGATGGGACAACCTGTAGCTAAGGCATAAAGGTGTGCTTGCAGAAAGGTGTCAAATGACTTGTAGGATGGAAGCATAAATAAAAGAGGGACAGAGGGCAGTAGGTAAGCAGGAAATAAGGCAAGAATGGCAAATTGGGAGATAAAGTAAAGAGTTCCAAACTCAAAGTTCAGGGCAAGTGTTGAATTTCCCAGCACATCCTTATCAGGTGAGAAAATGGTCGAAAGTGTTTGAATGGTTACTCAAAATAAGACACCTCTCAGAAAGCAATCACTTTTTACAATGAACAGACATGAAGAGAGTCAATTCTCCCAATCAGTAGGCTACAACACCAGTTTTACAAAGAACTTTCAAGTATTCACGAATGTTTAAGTCCAAAGTAATTAAGAAAAAAACCATAGCCATCACCCCAATAAAAGGAAATTTACAATGATAAAAATGCAGAACTCTAACTGATGCCCATGGAAATATCAGTTAATTCTATCACTGACTGTAGACATACTGCTGTTAAGTAGCTTCAGTCATGTCCGACTCTGTGCGACCCCATAGATGGCAGCCCACCAGGCTTCCCCGTCCCTGGGATTCTCCAGGCAAGAACATTGGAGTGGGTTGCCATTTCCTTCTCCAATGCATGAAAGTGAAAAGTGAAAGTGAAGTCGCTCAGTCGTGTCTGACTCTTAGCGACTCCATGGACTGCAGCCCACCAGGCTCCTCGGTCCATGGGATTTTCTAGGCCAATAGTACTGGAGTGGGGTGCCATTGCCTTCTCCAGACTGTAGACATAACAGCTGCTCAATTGCCTGTCTAATTACATTTGTGAATTTCTAAAATACATGCTAAAAAAGGGAGATCAACTCTATCTAAGGAATAAAGCAAGACTAGGTAGGTACACCTAACTATAAAGAGCGAAGATTCCAGTAGGTACAAGGAAAATAAGGAAATATGACAGCAATATATATGATAGTGTAAGAAACAATGAAATACCAAATTGCATAGGGGAGACAGAGCAAGCTTGATCATCATGTATGATTTATAAGATGCAAAAGGCATTGCAAGTTAATAGAGGAGGATGTCGTAATTGTGGGCATCCCTCTCAAAACCACTCTGTACTTTTTTTTCATCACACTAGACTGTAAATATTTGGAAATTCTATCTCCAAGTCTGCTTCGGTTACTATTAGAATCTAAACATCTCACAGAGACTTTGTGTTGATCATACTGTGGTGGTGGCGGTTTAGTCTTAAGTTGTGTCCAACTCTTTGTGACCCCATGGACCGTAGCCTGCCAGGCTCCTCTGTCATGAGTTTTCCTAGGTGAGGATACTAGAGTGGGCTGAGGAGTGTGTTGCCATTTCCTTCTGCAGGGGATCTTCCCGACCTGGGGATCGAACATGCCTCTCCTGCTTGGCAGATGGATCCTTTACCACTGAGCCACTAGGAAAGCCCCTAATCACACTGCAGTGTGTAACACAAATATATATAGTGAAGGGAATTAAGTCAATATTAGTCATGGAGGAAGTGATCTGTTATCTAGGACACAGATAGAAGTAAATGCTAAATCAATCTGACTTTATCCACACTGACCTCTCAAACTTTGACGACACTATCAAATATTCTCATCTCTCCTGAGCATTCTCCTCTAACACTTATCACCTCTTCAGTTTCTGTAACTGCCTGAATTACTGGCATAAATATGCCCACTATGTATTTTCCTTTTCTTCTTTTACTTCCCTGCTCCCACACTAGTATCTGCAAGTGTCCCATATTCAGCCAGTTTACTCTCTTCCCACTCAGGTTTTCACATCAGAAGTCCACAAAAATTGTGTCTTAAGTAGGTTTCTCTGCCTCTGTTCTAACCTTTTCCAATCAATCCCAGGACATGGGTTATCATCCTAAAACAGATTGGATCAGTCATTCCTTATCACATAAAGGAATGAAATCCAAATGTTTTTGCACGATGAACAGAGCCTTTCACAGCCTGATGCCAGCCAGCTATAAACCATCTCATCTTCTAGCACACATGTTTCCTGAAAATATCCCTCACTCATGTCTTATACTTAATTTTCTGTCATGCCCAGTTTATCCTTTTAGATCTGAACCATCACCTGGATCTCAACACACAATGATGTATCACTCGATCTTTCCTCTTTAATTTCATGTCGTATGCTAAAATTCTCTGTTTTAAAATCTGTGCTGACAGTGCTGTGTTTTCCTAAAATGTATAAAATGCCCTGCAGCATCCCTGTAAGTCCCCATCCCCACTGTGATGTCTCAGGGTTCCTTGGTGTTATTTGAAAACTGCAGTCTTAAGACTATTTTTTTATTCATGTACTATTAGCAATCATTTCTGTTCGCATGGACTCTTAGTGGGCATTGTATATAGTAGGAACGAAAATAAATATTAGTTAAACAAAGGATAGGAAGCAGCTCATTATCTGAAATTCAAGTATGAATAAAGAAGTTTAAGAATTATATGTAACTCAATGTTTAAAATATTAACTGTCATTGTAGCAGCAGGTGACATATTGAAATTTGTGAAGAAAAAAATCTGTCCCAGTGTCTCTTAGGCATAGAGATAGGACTGTACAGTATATCAACTATATTTGTATGACACAATAAGAAAATCAGATGCATAGTAATGGAGTTTACATGCATGAGAAGTAATGATTGGAAAAGAAAGATAAAGACAAAAGACAAATTGTGGAGATTTAGGAATCTAAACTTCAACTAAGGTATTTTTAGTAGAATTCAGCTTTATAGAAATTTATTCAAGGGAATATTGCATCCATGCAAGAAGCTGCCAACAATATATTCCTTAAGCAGTATTTACACTGATTTAAGTTTCAGTAATGATTCTTGCTCATAGCAAAATAAACTGTTGACTTAAAATGTTATTCCCAAACACCCTGATTTTTCAGATGTCATTTCTCAAGCTACCATTTTATTCCTCCTAGCCTTCCAAATGCAGGGGACCACATGCCCTGACATAGAAAATGGGTTTGACTTTTGAAATTTTCCTTATCTAATCAATAGTCTGACATCAAAATGTTTAAAATTCCTGTTTAAGTACTGGATGTATTTGAGAAGGTGATATACGATTATTTCTAATGCATTTAAGAAATTCTCCAGGGCTATTTATTTGAAATGTATCTTAATTGCATTAAGAGACACCAAACTGATAGTTTATGGGAATTCCATTTTTGAAACCATTCTTAAGATATGGTGAAAGGCATCATTGACTCGATGGACATGATGGACAGGGAGGCCTGGCGTGCTGCGATTCATGGGGTCGCGAAGAGTCGGACACAACTGAGTGACTGAACTGAACTGAACTGAACCACAGTACTTTAAATCAAAAAAAATAATGACTTACTGAGTGTCATATTTGAAATATCTAGAAAAGTTCATGAATCCACCCACCTGTAAAGGTGTTCAATTATAGCTGCCAATGTTGCTCGGTTCACCCCAGGAAGAGTACGTATAAATGCTCCATACTTCTTAATTCTTTCCTTGTCATCTTGGGTATCTAAAGGTTAAACACACACACATGAAACTTTAGGTCTAACTAATCATCTGTATTACCAATTTGCCTTTTATCAGTATTTTAAAACAATATTCACAACTGTATTTCACTGACACAATCAAGTTTCAAAACAGAAAACACTCAAACGTCTCTAATTCTGGAAAAGTATTTGATATTTACACAAACATTCCACAGCTATATGTCACAGCTCTTATATTTTGTAATTAAAAATAAACCACTTTTAAAACCCAGGTCTGTATTTTATCTTAAATGCTACATTCTACTGAACTTCAACTAAAAGGACTATTTTCAAGTAGTAACAAATTAGCCTACAAATTGAAGAGATGAGCCAAAAGTATTTTAACTATAGCTATGGAAAGATCTCACTATTTGTTATTAGAAAATGACATGTCTGATCATTTTTCCCTGTTAGCATCATAAAAATCTTCTCTAAACTTTGAACCATCCCAGAACTATGAACTGTACATTAACC
>NW_011494882.1:796325-797093 GCF_000754665.1 Bison bison bison
GACGGCAGCCCACCAGGCTCCCCCGTTCCTGGGATTCTCCAGGCAAGAACACTGGAGTGGGTTGCCATTTCCTTCTCCAATGCATGAAAGTGAAAAGTGAAAGTGAAGTCGCTCAGTCCTGTCCGACTCTAAGGACCCCATGGACTGCAGCCTACCAGGCTCCTCCATCCATGGAGTGTCCAGGCAAGAGTACTGGAGTGGGTTGCCATTGCCTTCTCCACATTAACTGCACAGATCCATGCAAAAGTCCTTTCACCAGCCCTGGAAACTTCAGTTCTTTGTAGAAGGTTAGGGGGGCAGTGGAATAAGTCATAAGGCCCTGGTAACAGTGACACAGACTGAGAGGAGGATAGATAGATCCTTTGCTTTTGTCATGATTAGAACTTATTCATGAAGAGCAGGACAAGAAGGAACTACTCTCCTCCACTCTCCTAACCCTAAGAAGTCAAATACTTAAAAGCAACTGTACAGGAACCTCCAAAGTTCTAGTCTGGAGGTTGTATAGTGGTGGTCTGGTCTAACCTTTTCTTTCACAGGGGAAATAAGAGACCTCTCTTCAAATAAATAGCTTGTGCTGACTCTAACTCAAGGGGATTGCACTTATATTCCCTCTCCATTCCCAACTACCTTTGGAAACAGGGCTTTTTCATTTTCTGCTTAGCCCTACACATTCCATTCACAGAAAGCCAGTGGCACATTAATGATTCTTTGAAAGTACACGGTCACTTGTAAAGGGCATTCGGATCCCTGGGGAGGATTCTGTGACAC
>NW_011494882.1:797193-808463 GCF_000754665.1 Bison bison bison
ATTCTGTGACACATTTTTGAAGTATGCTCCTATTTAAAACAGGAACTGATAGCTCCTTTGTACTGATTTCACCTGCACACTAGATCTATAAAAGTAAACATGGTCATATTGACTTAACTATGCTGATGGATGACTGTCTAAAAGCAAGAGCGGGAGACACCCCAGTAACATTCAAAGACTATACTAGAAGTGAATTAAGAATTAGCTATCATTCTTGGTATAACCCAAATGTTTCCCCTCATGTCTTCCAGTTTCTAACTGTAGAAGTAATTGTATTTATTCAATTAAATGTAATTAATACTATGCTAAGTCGCTTCACTTGTGTCCGACTCTGTGCGACCCCTTAGACGGCAGCCCTGCAGGCTCCTCCATCCATGGGATTTTCCAGGCAGAAGTACTGGAGTGGGGTGCCATTGCCTTCTCCAAATTAATACTATACTACTATGCTTATAACTCGGAGAAGGCAATGGCACCCATTCCAGTACTCTTGCCTGGAAAATCCCATGGACGGAGGAGCCTGGTAGGCTGCAGTCCATGAGGTCACTAGGAGTCAGACACAACCGAGCGACTTAACTTTGACTTTTCACTTTCATGCATTAGAAAAGGAAATCGCAACCCACTCCAGTGTTCTTGCCTGGAGAATCCCAGGGACGGGGGAACCTGCTGGGCTGCCGTCTAAGGGGTCGCACATAGTTGGACACGACTGAAGCAATTTAGCAGCAGCAGCAGCAGCAGCAGCAGCATGCTTATAACAAGCACATGCTAGTATAGCCTATTTTCACAAATCTTATAAGAATAAAATAGATGATATTTTCAAAATGAAGTTTGAGTAACTGGGAAAGGAAATGAAGATAGATTTTAGGTCATACAGAAAATACAACAATTCAACCAGTGACAGCCTTCAGACAATTTAATTAGCATTCTTAGAAGAAGAGGTCATGTATATCATATAAACAGATACTATGCAACTGTAGGACATTCCTCGCCTTGGGCGCACAGGACCCAAGAGAGCCCTCCAATGAGGTCATCCAGTGAGTTCTGGTTTACTTTTGTCAGATCCAACAAAGGGTACTTTCTGACAGGTCAGGGTGAGCTACAAGGATCTGAAAGTAAAGAACTTTGAACACTAGTGCAATGGCACCCCACTCCAGTACTCTTGCCTGCAGAATCCCAGGGACGGGGTAGCCTGGTGGGCTGCCATCTATGGGGTCGCACAGAGTCAGACACGACTGAAGTGACTTAGCAGCAGACTTAGCAGCAGTCGAAGCCTTGTCAAAGTAATTTCTCAGGGATTCACATCCAAATGGAAGATGAACACATTCCTCTCTGACACATGCTATTTCTCAACTACTTTCTCCTGTAGTTTAACAATGAAGACCTCTTTATCATTAAACTTGACAACTTCACCAAAAGCATATTTGTCATAGATTTTTGATGACTGATTTTACAATAAAGGCAAATTGTAAGTCTTTATAAAATACAGGTACTATAAATAATTTCATGGTTATGAATTACAATAAAATCTTAAAACAAAAATGAGGGTGGCAGGGCAATTGTGCTTAAAAAGATGTATTACCTAATTCTATATTCCAGAAAATTATACATTCAACTCTTCTTGTGAATAGAATTAAAACTATTGATTTGAAAAACATAGGAAACAAGAAAAAGACTTCTGAATTAAGTAGTTACATTGTGAAAAGTTTTATTTTAATAACAATACTACTCTCTTCTTGCTGAGACAAAAAAGGTCAATCTTGGGATTATTTTTCAACTACAGATGTTTTGTGGCATTTCAAAATTAATCCCTTCAAATATCATATTTATGTTTTAAATTAAACAAATACTTTCAATGGAAGAAACTTTTCTCAACAGAAAAACATCATATAGTCAATTCAAAGGTCATTTTCCAAAAAAATTCTCAAAATAGGTCAAATGTACAAGAGAGAACTATATTAGTAAATTATGGTATAATTCAATGATACATTTTAAAAATTGGGGGAAAATGAAGATTCAAAATCATCACTTTGAAATTACTGATATATGGGGAATATTTTAGTTTATTAATAAAAGTTATATATAAATCATAGGTGTGGGACAAAGATTATGAAATAATGTGAAAAATGAAAATAGCTCTATTAGAAATCTGAGATTAAAGGCAAAGTTTACATTTTAAAATATGTATTATCATGTTTCTAAAAAAGGAGTTATTTTGAATTAACGGAGGTAAATATAGGTTTTACTGAAATCAGTTTGACCCATTATGTGATTTAATAGGGCTTCCCAGGTGGTGCTAGTAGTAAAGAACCCCCCTGCCAATGCAGGAGACATAACAGATATGGGTTTGATCCCTGGGTTGGGAAGATCTCCTGGAGGAGTGCGTGGCAACCCACTCCAGTATTCTTGCCTGGAGAATCCCCATGGACAGAGGAGCCTGGTGGGCTACAGTCCATAGGGTCACAAAAAGTCTGACACAACTGAAGTGATTTAATACACACGCAGCTGATTTAATAAACTTTTTCTAAGATCATTTCTTAAATAAGTTCTCTTAGAGTGTAGCAAAGATATTTTACTTCATTAGACAGTATCTGAAAAAAATAATGAAGACTAAAAAGGTCTTTTGTCATGTAACTCTAAAGAGACAGAATGAATGAAAAAGGAAAGTCAAAGAGCTATATGTTAAAATCATGTAAAACCAATGTTGTAATACACCTTTCATTTTAATCTTAATGAGAAATTAATAGCCTACATGGACTTGACTATTAACACTTCCAAAGTTAAGGCAAAGTAAGCACTAAGAAATCTACCAAAAACTAAATATTATCATAAAAGACTTTAGCAATTACCACTACAAATTTCTTTTGAGGTACATAAAACAGCTATTTTACAATTTCTGTTCTAAGCCATTATGTACACTGTTCCTTTCATTTAAATGTTCAGATTATCAGAGGTGATTTTTAAAAATCTACTATCAAATGAGAAGGCAAGCCTTTATTCTGTAATTTATGTATTACCTAAGGCAGAGATCCAATACGGGTAGAGCTCCTTAGTGAGAAGTGCATCATCAATGTCGGAGAGAAAACTCTTCAATACACCTGTCACATCTTCAAGTTGATGTTTTCCAGCCCTCAATTTAAAGCTTCTTGCATCCTTTTTGAAACTCTCCAGGAGTTCACTTACATGTAATGGATCACCATTCTTTTGATAGATATTTTTGTATCCTAAACCTTTGTTAAAAAAAAAAAAAAAAAAAAGATTATATGAAAAAAGTCTCAGGTCAAAATCCATTTTACTATCTCAGAAAAAGAACTAATTTCTGTGTTCGGATGATGTACAAGACAAAATCATTATCTAAGAGTTTATATAAACATGCATGAGAGTAGAAAGCTCCCCTCCTTGCAAATTTTATAATGTAAAATGCAAACCTGATGAACAAACTATTCCATCCTCAGCTTTTAGTAGGCCCTAGGCCAGTCCTTCCGGAAAAGGCAATGGCACCCCACTCCAGTACTCTTGCCTGGAAAATCCATGGACGGAGGAGCCTGGTAGGCTGCAGTCCATGGGGTCGCTAAGAGTTGGACACGACTGAGCGACTTCACTTTCACTTTTTACTTTCATGCATTGGAGAAGGAAATGGCAACCCACTCCAGTGTTCTTGCCTGGAGAATCCCAGGGACGGGGGAGCCTAATGGGGTCCCACAGAGTCGAACATGACTGAAGTGACTTAGCAGTAGCAGCAGCAGCAGGCCAGTCCTTCATAGCATCTTTCTCAAATGTTCTTTTACTGTAAGTGCCCTTTGCTTAGTCTCTCAGAGTACAGATTTGCCTTCAGTTTCACTGACAAAAGTAAGACTCTCTAGTATAAATTTTCTTAAGTCTCTACATTCATATGTGCATATTTAATTCTGTCTGTTCCACAACTTCTTCTAGATGGAAGAGCTGGGTCATAACTTTTCAGAATTACATACTGATCAAGTTTCCCACTTAAAATAAGAGTAGCAGTGGTTAACTGAAGGAAGAGTGGTGGTGGTGTGATGATGATGATAGCCAAACAAATATTTTTTAATACTTTTTTGCCCCCTCCCTTCAGGCCTCTTGTTTTTCTTTCTTCCAAAACTAATCTGAGTTTTCTGTATTTATTCTTTCTACCATCTTGCATCCCCGTTGAGCCTTTAACCACTTAACTGTTGCTTCAGGCCTAATTCCCACTCTGTTGGGACCATCTTCCTCAAGAATATGCTTTCTAGATGCTTTTCAATTTTTATGTAATAGGATCCCCTTGCAGTGTCTAATACTCCAGTGAATCCTGGTTAAAATTCTGTTAATCTCAAGGTTTTCACAATGTTATGATCTCATCTCTTTTGGCCCCTTCCTCTATGACTCCTCTTCTAGTCTTCTATTTATTCTGCTATCCAATATTTACTGATGATTCCAGGAAACTGTCCTCAATACTCTTCTCTGATCCCCTACAAAATTCTCTAGATGAACCCATCCATTTTCATCATTTCAACTAAGACATGTATATTTCTACTCAGCTTTTAATTTTGAAAATTTCAAATGCACATGTGCATTACATATCTAAATCTATATATAAATACAGGGCTTCCCAAATACAAGCCACATAGACTATACTTATATATATGAACAAATTAATTTTCCTGCCCCATTCACTACTTCACCTCCCAATCCCAACATGCCTTTTATCTTGTTCCTATACCTCCAGGAGGTATAGGAGAAGGGGACGACAGAGGATGAGAGAGTTGGATGGCATCACCAACTCGATGGACATGAGTTTGGGTAAATTCCAGGAGTTGGTGATGGACAGGGAGGCCTGGCGTGCTGCAGTCTGTGGGGTCACAAAGAGAGGGACACAACTGAGCGACTGAAATGAACTTACACACCAAGTAGGACACACTGGTCAAAAACATTGCACTTATAGATTCATATTTGACATTTACTCTATAATTTGTGGAGAAGGCAGTGGCACCCCACTCCAGTAGTCTTGCCTGGGGAATCCCATGGACGGAGGAGCCTGGTAGGCTGCAGTCCATGGGGTCTCGAAGAGTCGGACACGACTGAGCGACTTCACTTTCACTTTTCACTTTCATGCATTGGAGAAGGAAATGGCAACCCACTCCAGTGTTCTTGCCTGGAGAATCCCAGGGACGGGGGAGCCTGGTGGGCTGCCGTCTATGGGGTTGCACAGAGTCGGACATGACTGAAGTGACTTAGCAGTAGCATACCTCCATATGTGGCATTGCCTTCTCCCCAGTCATTTATAAGCTAGAACTTCTCTTTCTCACACATCACATCAAAAGAATCAATAAAAATTTCAAGAAAACTGTCACATATATTTTTCATTATGACTTGTCTCACAAAACTGTCCCCTTGCTCCATCACCTGCACTATTATAATTTCAGGCACCCAATTCCTCAGTATGTTATTGCCCCTCTCTGTCCCTATTTCTACTGAGCCCTCCAGTCTGTCTTGAAAATGATAATAGAATGATCTGAGATACAAGTCTGCTGGTGTTACCAAAATGCTTAAAAACATGGATATAGCCCCCCTACCACTGACTAGAGGGCAAACTTTTGGGAAGATTGAAGGCAGGAGGAGAAGGGGACAACAAAGGATGAGATGGTTAGATGGCACCTCCAACTCAATGGACATGAGTTTGAGAAAGCTCTGGGAGATGGTGAAGGACAGGAAAGCCTGGTGTGCTGCAATCCATGGGATCACAAAGAGCTGGACATGACTGAGCAACTGAACAAAACAGAGGGCAAGTTTAGGGATTTTATTATGATACATAAGACCATGAGCTTCCCGGGTGGTGTTAGTGGTAAAGAACTGGCCTGCCAATGAAGGAGACATAAGAGATATGGGTTCGATCCCTGGATTGGGATGATCCCCTGGAGGAGGGCACAGCAACCCACTCCGCTATCCTTGCCTGTAGAATCCCATGGACTGAGGAGCCTGGTGGGCTATTGTCCATAGGGTCGCAAAGAGTTGGAAACAACTGAAATGACTTAGCATGCATGCATTCATATAAGACCCTATATGAATGTCCTAACTAGTTCTCCAGCTTCTTTTATTTTCCGCTCTTCTTACACTAAGTTCTAACCACATGTAGCTACCCAAAGTTCCCTGACTAGACAACTTCCTTCATGACTCCACACCTGACACACACAGTTTCCTCTGCCTGGAATCCCTCCTCCTCCCTTCTCCTAATGAGCTCCCATTCTCTCTTAAAACACATGGCAGGTTCCATGCTCCAGCCATGAAACCCTCCATGACCACTTCTACACTAAGTGAATTTCAGCTCTAAGCCATGGACACCTGGACCACGCCCTGAACCCCACTGCCACAGAATTTCATACACTTGAGATATAAATGCCCACTTATTCTGATCTACAATCTATAAATTCCTAGAAGGCAAAGATCATGTCTTATTTTCTGTATACAGTAGTTACACAGTACCTCAAAGAACTCAGTCGATAGTCAGTAAATGACCACAATAGAAGAACAAGCAAGTTCTACCAAAAAACTGATTAAGTTTCTGAGATATGTTCCTAGTTGAGTGAATTTCTAACAACTGGTACAAGGTAACTCAATGTGAATCTGAATGCAATTTTGTTTACAAAAAATTAAATATATCCCCCCAAGAACTAACTGCTGTAACTCATTAAAACAATTAAAACTCTTTAGAATTATACATGAATTTTGTCAGGTTGAGATTTTGACACCATGAGCACAAAAATTAGGCTTTTAGATTTTATACCAAAGATTAGGAAATTCGAAATAATTATGATCATATAGGCCCTCTGCATCCTATAATCACTGGGCATTTTCTAAGTTCATATCAAATCTTCCCTTCTATCCATGCTGGTAATATTGAGGTTTTCACGTGTTTTGCTCATTAAAAAAACAAAAAGCCGGAAAAAACATTAAGAGTCTTTTATTGGCTTTATTACTTTAATATGGAAGCTAATGTACCTTATGCTAGAGCTACAAGGTAATTATAATATATGAAATTTAGTTGAAAACAATCTAATGCTTAATGATTTTAAATGCAAATAAACACCACAAAGAAACTTCTGATTTCCCTAGAGAAACATTAAATTGGATACACTGGGAGCAAGTCAAGCTATTTTAATCATTTGTCAGCTTAAGAAAGACCTTATACCATTATGAAACTAACATGATGTGAAAATTCCCAATGAGGTTATGATCTTGCTAAAACATAAGATGTGTGCAATTTATTTATACCAGCACAATGCAAGTGCACCAATACTGAATTACTAATAAATGAAGATGATAACCTTCCTCCCCCATTTTCAAACAAACAGATGATGACATTTGATAAGAAAAATATAACCATACTATCAAGGAACTTCACAGAACACTCCCACATAATGTGATTACATACATATTTGTAACATGTATATAATTCAAACACAAATTAATATTAAAACCTGAATATTAATCATAATTTTACTTGGATAACACATGAAATGAGTGAAATACTTAAAATGGCACTCTCCCTAGGAGAAAACAGATTAATATACACATATTCTAGACTTAATTTTCCCTTATTTTTTTTCATAGCATTTGTTATTTCTGGCATTGTGTTCATATCATTTCACTGTTAGTTCTCATACTGGAAGGCAAAATTTATGGTTCTTTCACTCTTTACTACCACTGCTCAATTTTCAGTACTAAGCTCAGCAGCTGGCACACTATAGACAATAAATAAGTAAAAAAAAAAAAAACACTCATAAAACAGTGTTTTTCTACAGCTCTCTCACTGATTACACTTTCTTTTCAAATTAAAAATACCCAAAGATACATCTAAGACTAGGAGAACAATGAAAAGTTAACACAGCTTCCAAAATATAAGATAAACCATTTTACTTTTTTTCTGCATGTACAATCTAAATCAATGCCTTTTATAGACAGATTGAAAGAGAGAACATATTTTTATATTAAAAATATAGTTAAACAATTTATCTTTTAGCATATTAAGGCAACATGTAACAGAAGAAATTTTAAGAATGAGTAGTAATTTGAAAATAAGTAAAAATAATAAAGACATACTTCATTTACTTTTTTAGGCATGTATAAAATACTGCCACAGCATGTTAAATTAAAATGAGACCTGATTCAACTTGGTTTGAACCTGCAAACTTTCATAAAAATGTTGTTATGATTAAGTCGAACCAGTACAATTAATGACCACGTTTCTTAATATAAACATGTGACCAAAAACATGTTAAATGGAATAAATACACAGACACTTTGCATGCAGGCCTACAAAAAGTAAAGTCTTTTACACATTGTCCCATCATTTACCATTTCTAAAACACAGTCACCACTATATTCCCCAAGACTTTACTGTAAAGTTATAACCTCTGAAGAGTACAACCTTTAATCATTTTTTAAATATACATTTTACAATACAGATTCTTCTAATATGTCATTTAAAATTTTTATGCATGTAAAGGAAGAAGGAATTTGTAAGGACATGTGATATAATTTAAATGAACTTTACTGTGAGAAGGAATGGCATTTAGGCTGAAGGGGGACTACACTTTTTAATTTTCACTGATGTGCTTAAAATACAAAGGGCTCTCATTCAGTCCAATGGAGGTACTATTTCAAAACTGTAAGATGCTACTATGAGTCTTGGGGTTGAATAAAAACTCTGATACTTACCATACTGTGTAACAAATGCTATACAGCTGTTCACGATAATGGGAACGTCATTTCTGCCGAGCTGCTGGTCTTGTAATGCATTCCCATCTGTACCTGCTGCTTTTTCAATTGCAGTATGCCAGACTGTGAAATCCAACTTGGTATGCCCATGGATGTATAATGTTCTGTAAAGTTTGAAAAGTATTTCAAATGATAATTTTGTTTTTTTTTAAAGCCTTCTACAGAGAATATCCTTAAATCCATATAAATGTGATCTGATCTCATCCATCAGAAGAAAACCCCTCTGTCTACCACTAGCTTCCACTCACTTGATCCCTCTTCTGCTTTGGAGTCACACATCTCTCTCCATAGAGGCCAGAAAATTCCCTGAACTTGTGGTCTTAATGTCCTTGCCTCTTTTTCATTTCCTCTTTCATTCTGTTTCTGAATAACTGAACTGAAACCCTTCTGGCCAGCATCACTTGTAACTTCTCATGGATATTTGGAGGTTTATTTTTTAAGATTTTAGAACTGTTTGATGACTTTAGGACTGTTCTACCTTTTAAAGGTAGAAAAAAAAAAAAGAGAGAGAGAGAGAGGGAAAACAACCACCCAATTCAGCTTTGGCAGAACAGTTCTTCCTGGCTTTTCCTCCTATCTTTCTGGTCCCTCAGTTCTTTCCCAAACTCACTTTCTTTTTCTAAAAATGAACTTGTAACTTCAGTGTACTCACATGAACTCTAAAGACTCTCCAAGGGACATGTCATTCAGGCCAGTGGTTTTATCCCCCATATATATAAGCTAGTAAGTCTCACATCCCTATCTCTGGTTGAGAACTGTCTCACAAATCAGATCTCCATATGATTGAAAAGCAAGAGCATAAAGAAGTTAACAGAATGGAAAACAATTCGTGAACTCAAGTTTTAGCACTATACTCACTTCCTTTATGACCTTGGACAAGTTATCAACCTTCTTTGGTTGTCAGTTTTATCAAAGGCAAAAATGAGGATAATAATAGCACCCACTTCAGCACTCAGTAAATGTGGTATTAGTAACTAATAAACCATAATACTAATTAATGTTAATTCCACAAACATCTCAAATCTTTATCCCTTCTCATGTGGTGTTGGAGAAGACTCTTGAGAGTCCCTTGGACTGCAAGGAGATCCAACCAGTCCATCCTAAAGGAGATAAGTCCTGGGTGTTCATTGGAAGGACTGATGTTGAAGCTGAAACTCCAATACTTTGGCTACCTCATGCGAAGAGCTGACTCATTTGAAAAGACCCTGATGCTGGGAAAGACTGAGGGCAGGAGGAGGAGATGATAGAGGATAAGATGGTTGGATGGCATCACCGACTCAATGGACATGGGTTTGGGCGGACTCCAAGAGTTGGTGATGGACAGGAAGGCCTGGCGTGCTGCGGTTCATGGGGTTGCAAAGAGTTAGACACGACTGAGCAACTGAACTGATACTGATACCAAACTGGTACTATGTTCTCCACTTATCCCCCCAGGAATTTAGGATTCATTATTGTAGACTGATCCCCCCAATCCCCACCCCACCCCTGACATATGAACTGAGTCACAGAATTCTGTCACATCCAGTTCCCTGACATACTTGCTTTGCCTCCTCTTTATTTGAACACTGCCCTCGGGCTTTCTATTGCTCCTTAAAGTCACTTAAGTCCCTCCAAACAAAATTCCTTTCCCAATCCTCTACCTTCTCCTTAAGACTGCCAGAATGATCTTTTTAAAATACAAAGCTAATGACATCACTTCCTGATAACTGTCCTTCCATGGCAGTTCTGGAGGTTTCAAGATTAAAAGGTCTTCAAGATCTGTCCTGTATTATCCACTCCAACTGTGCCATTCCCAGGAGGAAGGGAGAAAGGAAGGGAAGAAGAAAGAAATTAACATGTTCTTCTCTTTGCAATAAGCATTTCCTGCTCTCTGACTGCTTAGTCCAGCTTCTCCCCGATTGGTATATTCTAGGTAACCCTTTGGGACCCTCCATTCCTATCTGCCTCCATCCAATGCTTCTGGTGAAACAGACTTTAATCTTTAATCTTAAACACCCACTCCACCCTCCATCACAACAACTGTTGTGTCTGTGTGAATTTTTTAGCCACTTCACCACAAACTTAATACAAGCAAACAAAGAAAGCATTTCAGTATCAATAGCCTTTATTTAGCATAGTGCCAGATACTTCAATTCAGTTCAGTTCAGTCTCTCAGTCGTGTCCGACTCTTTGCGACCCCATGAATCGCAGCATGCCAGGCCTCCCTGTCCATCACCAACTCCCGGAGTTTACTCAAACTCATGTCCATTGAGTCAGTGATGCCATTTAGCCATCTCATCCTCCGTCGTCCCCTTCTTCTCCTGTTCCTAGTCCTTCCCAGCATCAGGGTCTTTTCCAATGAGTCAACTCTTCGCATGAGGTGGCCAAAGTATTGGAGTTTCAGCTTTAGTATCAGTCCTTCCAAAGAACACCCAGGACTGATCTCCTTTAGAACGGACTGGTTGGATCTCCTTGTAGTTCAAGGGACTCTCAAGAGTCTTCTCCAACACCACAGTTCAAAA
>NW_011494882.1:808563-813100 GCF_000754665.1 Bison bison bison
CACAGGAAAAATCATAGCCTTGACTAGACGGACATTTGTTGGCAAAGTAATGTCTCTGCTTTTCAATATGCTATCTAGGTTGGTCATAGCTTTTCTTCCAAGGAGTAAGCGTCTTTTAATGTCATGGCTGTAATCACCATCTGCAGTGATTTTGTAGCCCAAAAAAGTAAAGTCTGACACTGTTTCCACTGTTTCCCCATCTATTTCCCATGAAGTGATGGGACCAGATGCCATGATCTTCGTTTTCTGAATGGTGAGCTTTAAGCCAACTTTTTCACTCTCCACTTTCACTTTCATCAAGAGGCTTTTTAGTTCCTCTTCATTTTCTGCCATAAGGTTGGTGTCATCTGCATATCTGAGGTTATTGATATTTCTCCCGGCAATCTTGATTCCAGCTTGTGCTTCTTCCAGCCCAGCGTTTCTCATGATGTAGTCTGCATATAATTAAATAAGCAGGGTGACAATATACAGCCTTGACGTACTCCTTTTCCTATTTGGAAGCAGTCTGTTGTTCCATGTCCAGTTCTAACTGTTGCTTCCTGACCTACATATAGGCTTCTCAAGAGGCAGGTATCACTAGATAAAAACTTTGATTTGAAACAAATTAATCATTGATGCATTTAAGTATAATTACACTAAAGTAAGAGGAAATGGCAACCCATTTCAGTATTCTTGCCTAGATAATCCCACAGACAGAGGAGCCTGGCGGGCTGCTGTCCATAGGGTTGCACAGGGCCGGACATGACTGAAGCGACTTAGCATGCATGCGTACCAATGTCCAACTATTTAAGTTTGATTTCAAACTACGAAATGGCTACTTTGGATTCAATCTGAAGAGAAAGGAATGAACTGCATGAACAATCGGTCGCTATGGTTTTTCTTTTGAGGGGACTGAGAGAGGTAATCTTTTACATTCCCGGTAATTCATTGGCCCTAATTTAAGGAGAAAACAGCATTCCTTCTTTCTTTCCTTGAAACGCTCCTCTATGAAGATAAAGCTACTAGCACCCGACTCCACTCACCTTAACACCTTCTGAACCTGCCGTAACTGCATCCTCACTGACACTGATGCCCATAATCTTCATCTCTTGCTTCCTAACATCTTTATTTATTGCTTTTATTTTCCACACCCATCACAGCAGCTCAGATCTCAAGGTTCTGTCATTTCCTTTTTGAAGAATTCTGACACCTGCTTTAATACTGACATGCTTTTGCCTTTTCACTGATCTCATGTCATGTTTAACTCAAAAGCATTCTACTGCTGGGTTTATTTGTTTAAATGAAACTATCTAACTTGGGTAATTTCCCTGAGAAATCAAGCTCCTACATTATGTAGACTTAATCAAAATTACAGCTTGTTAAATTCAGGAGTTTAAAAAATATATTTTAACTCTTCTTGAGTCTCAGCTGCTTTTTTTATCTGATGATTAAGTTCTGAAATAGGCGACAAAATCTTTGAAAAGGTGTGTGTATAAACAAACAACGACCAATATTTGAGCAAGTAGTTAAAGAAACCCCAAAGGCAATGGCCTGCCTACAACAGCAGTATAATTCTGCCATTAACTGTAAATGTTTCAAACTTCAAATTTTCTTTCTAGTCAGAAGAAATGTTGTGATGACAAGTTTAACTGTCTGCATGTGAA
Organism: Bison bison bison; assembly: GCF_000754665.1. Taxonomy (NCBI): domain Eukaryota; kingdom Metazoa; phylum Chordata; class Mammalia; order Artiodactyla; family Bovidae; genus Bison; species Bison bison. Next base: position 810,207 of record NW_011494882.1, read on the forward strand.
CTAGTGAAGGGTAGAATCAGTAATGACAAGTTAACTCCCAAGTCAACTTGTCAAAGGCTAAATCCTAAAATACATCATCTTGTGCAGTAGATGTCTGACATTTAACAGTATCAGTTCAACAACTTTCCTCTCTGATGTTACCTAAACTGCACATTGAATAAAGCATCGAAAGATATTTTCAACACAAATGATGGCCAACTTTATTATTTCAAATGTTACTGAACAATGGTTTATCATTCCTATTTCAAAGAAATAGGAATTTACACCTTGAAAATCTGAAGAGTTATTCTGAAGAACTCTAATTACAGAGAAATACATTTTACTAACTGTTCATTCCCAAACCTAAATTTTAAAGCCGTATTTTAAAAAATCCATATATCCTATAATGCATCAAGATAGTTCAATAAGACATAGAAACCAAGTCCTAAAACTAATAAAACAATTTTCTTAAAGTTGTAATATAATATCCACAAAATAGAGACTATCATTATTTGAGCCTAGTCTACTGACAAGACCCAAGACAAATGAATGATAGGATCTATAAATTTGCTGTACAAAAAATGAAATCATATTTATAAAGAACATTTTAAACACAACTAAAAAGCAAACAACACGTTTCAAAAACATAACTAAAAAAGATAATATCTTAGGCATTTATAAAAAATAAAAACACTGAGTCTTATAGTATACGTTAGCATTTGTTGGCCAAAAAAACTTTATTTTGCTTTCATTTCTGTAAGATATTTTTTCTGGATAGAGTATTTTAAGCTAATAGTTTCTGGTTTGGTTATTTTTTTTCCCCCAACACATTAAAAGATTTTACCATATTATCTCCTGGTTTGCACTGTTTCTGCCAATACATTCTCATCATTGTCCCCTATTTTTAATGTTTCTTCCCCCCTTCCCCGATATTTTTGTTTTTCCTCACACTGGTTTTCAAGAATTTGATTATGATATGTCTTGATGTGGTTTGTCTTTATCATGGATGTTATGTTGATCTTAATATATGTGCATTTATAGTTTTTATGAAATTCAGAAATCTTTGGCCATATTTCTTCAATTATATATATATATATATATATATATATATATTACTCCATCTTTCTCTTCTCTCATTTTACAATTCTAACTATGTTTATATAACAATGCTTAATATTGTCCCACAGGTCATTGAGGCTCTGCTAATTTTATTCAGTCTGTTCTCTCTGAGCTAAAGTTTTGTTAATTTCTAATTGTCATCACTTCAGGTTTATTGAGTTTGTTTTTTTTAAACATAGTCTACTCCTGCATTTAGCTGATCTAGTGAGATTTTCTTTTCAGATAGTGTATTCTTCAGCCTTAGATGTTCCATTTGGTTTCTTCTTTAGATACATTTTTCTATGTTTATGTTTTCCTTTACATCTTTTAATATATTTAGTAATAATTCAAAATTACTGTGTATATTCTTGTTAATTCCACTATCCTTCTCATTTCTAGGTCTGTTCTTATCATCTAATTTGCAGCTTTTTCACATCACCAGTATTTTAACTCTATGCTAGACATCATGAGTACAAGTTCAGTGTCAGGGTTGTGCTGTCTTCCTATAAGGGTCCTGCTAAGTCGCTTCAGTTGTGTCCAACTCTGTGCGACTCCATAGACGGCAGCCCACCAGGCTCCCCGTCCCTGGGATTCTCCAGGCAAGAACACTGGAGTGGGTTGCCATTTCCTTCTCCATCCTATAAGGGTATTGATGTTTGTTTTGGTCCCTTTTGCCTATTTGACCCTGGGTAACTAAACTACTTGTGGAGAGGTCTGTTTTTAAGCTTCAGATCAGATCAGTCGCTCAGTCATGCCCGACTCTTTGCAATCCCATGAATCACAGCACGCCAGGCCTCCCTGTCCATCAACAACTCCTGGAGTTCACTGAGACTCACGTCCATCGAGTCAGTGATGCCATCCAGCCATCTCATCCTCTGTCGTCCCCTCTTCCTCCTGCCCCCAATCCCTCCCAGCAACAGGGTCTTTTCCAATGAGTCAACTCTTCGCATGAGGTGGCCAAAGTACTGGAATTTCAGCTTTAGCATCATTCCTTCGAAAGAAATCCAGGGCTGATCTCCTTCACAATGGACTGGTTGGATTTCCTTGCAGTCCAAGGGACTCTCAAGAGTCTTCTCCAACACCACAGTTCAAAAGCATCAATTCTTCGGCACTCTGCCTTCTTCACAGTCCAACTCTCACATCCATACATGACCACAGGAAAAACCATAGCCTTGACTAGACGGACATTTGTTGGCAAAGTAATGTCTCTGCTTTTCAATATGCTATCTAGGTTGGTCATAACTTTCCTTCCAAGGAGTAAGCGTCTTTTAATTTCATGGCTGCAGTCACCATCTGTAGTGATTTTGGAGCCCAGAAAAATAAAGTCTTGACACTTTTTCCACTGTTTCCCTATCTATTTCCCATGAAGTGGTGGGACCGGATGCCATGATCTTCATTTTCTGAATGTTGAGCTTTAAGCCAACTTTTTCACTCTCCACTTTCACCTTCATCAAGAGGCTTTTTAGTTCCTCTTCACTTTCTGCCATAAGGGTGGTGTCATCTGCATATCTGAAGTTATTGATATTTCTCCCGGCAATCTTGATTCCAGCTTGTGTTTCTTCCAATCCAGCGTTTCTCATGATGTACTCTGCATATAATTAAATAAACAGGGTGACAATATACAGCCTTGACGAACTCCTTTTCCTATTTGGAACCAGTCTGTTGTTCCATGTCCAGTTCTAACTGTTGCTTCCTGACCTGCATACAAATTTCTCAAAAGGCAGATCAGGTGGTCTGGTATTCCCATCTCTTTCAGAATTTTCCACAGTTTATTGTGATCCACACAGTCAAAAGCTTTGGCATAGTCAATAAAGCAG
>NW_011494882.1:813200-814221 GCF_000754665.1 Bison bison bison
AGTCAATAAAGCAGAAATAGATGCTTTTCTGGAACTCTCTTGCTTTTTCCATGATCCAGTGGATGTTGGCAATTTGATCTCTGGTTCCTCTGCCTTTTCTAAAACCAGCTTGAACATCAGGAAGTACATGGTTCACATATTGCTGAAGCCTGGCTTGGAGAATTTTGAGCATTACTTTACTAGCGTGTGAGATGAGTGCAATTGTGCAGTAGTTTGAGCATTCTTTGGCATTGCCTTTCTTTGGGATTGGAATGAAAACTGACCTTTTCCAGTCCTGTGGCCACTGCTGAGTTTTCCAAATTTGCTGGCATATTGAGTGCAGCACTTTCACAGCATCATCTTTCAGGATTTAGAATAGCTCAACTGGAATTCCATCACCTCCACTAGCTTTGTTCGTAGTGATGCTTTCTAAGGCCCACTTGACTTCACATTCCAGGATGTCTGGCTCTAGGTCAAGTGATCACACCATCGTGATTATCTGGGTTGTGAAGATCTTTTTTGTACAGTTCTTCTGTGTATTCTTGCCATCTCTTATTAATATCTTCTGCTTCTGTTAGGTCCATACCATTTCTGTCCTTTATCGAGCTCATCTTTGCATAGAATGTTCCTTTGGTATCTCTGATTTTCTTGAAGAGATCCCTAGTCTTTCCCATTCTGTTGTTTTCCTCTATTTCTTTGCATTGATCGCTGAAGAAGGCTTTCTTATCTCTTCTTGCTATTCTTTGGAACTCTGCATTCAGCTGTTTATATCTTTTTTTTTCTCCTTTGCTTTTCGCTTCTCTTCTTTTCACAGCTATTTGTAAGGCCTCCCCAGACAGCCATTTTGCTTTTTTGCATTTCTTTTCTATGGGAATGGTCTTGATCCCTGTCTCATGTACAATGTCACGAACCTCATTCCATAGTTCATCAGGCACTCTATCTATCAGATCTAAGCCCTTAAATCTATTTCTCACTTCCACTGTATAATCATAAGGGATTTGATTTAGGTCATACCTGAATGGTCTAGTGGTTTTCCCTACTT
>NW_011494882.1:814321-836616 GCF_000754665.1 Bison bison bison
TTGTATAGAGCTTCTCCATCTTTGGCTACAAAGAATATAATCAATCTGATTTTGGTGTTGACCATCTGGTGATGTCCATGTATAGAGTCTTCTCTTGTGTTGTTGGAAGAGGGTGTTTGTTATGACCAGTGCATTTTCTTGGCAAAACTCTATTAGTCTTTGCCCTGCTTCATTCCATATTCCAAGGCCAAATTTGCCTGTTACTCCAGGTGTTTCTTGACTTCCTACTTTTGTATTCCAGTCCCCTATAATGAAAAGGACATCTTTTTGGGGTGTTAGTTCTAAAAGGTCTTGTAGGTCTTCATAGAACCATTCAACTTCAGCTTCTTTAGCTTTACTGGTTGGGGCATAGACTTGGATTACTGTGATATCGAATGGTTTGCCTTGGAGCTTAGCAAGGCATAAATGGAGCAGCCTTTACCTGAGGGCTGGTTCAGCCTTAATATTCTGGGATTACCTTCTGCTGTCTTTACAAATGCTCTGTGTGTTTAATGAAGTCTGTCTAACCTGGCTAGATAAAATTTGAACACACTCAAATAGTGTCTAAACTCTGTAAATTGTTCAACTCATAGCACACCCTGAGAGTATTTTTGCCTGGAGTTTTGACCTGCACATATGCAGGTTCATACTGAGTGAAGATGGAAGGGAACTCTTATGAACATTTCTGAAGCTCGTGCTCTGTACATTTTCCCCTCTGCTCTGAACTCTGTCTTGCAAAGTTTAGCTACTGTGGATTCTCCAGACTTCAAGCTCTACCTCCAATATAGCAAAACCACCATATGCTGCTTGGATCCCCCCATTCCCTGTGCCAAGTACTGACAGGAAGCCCAGGTGATCTTAGGCCTTAAGTCACTTGTTTCCCTTCTCTCCATGGTCACAATCCTGGGAAGCCTATTGTTCCAAAGTCTGAAAATAGTTCGTTTGGTACAGGTTTCTAGTAGTTTAAAGTGGGAGGGCATATTCCATGCCAGATATTTCTTCATGGGCAGAAATGGGAGTCCAGCACATTTTATTAAGTCATCACATCCATAAATCACCCTCATTTTCGTTTATAGAAAAACAGTATTTCTTTCCTCAGCAGATAAGAAACTGCTGCATAGAGATGAAATTTCAGCCAGAAACAGGCAAACAATTATTAAATCTGTAGATGCAGAGACTGTATCACAAGAATAATGGAGAAAGAAATATTAGCTTAAATAATTTGTTTCTTCTGAAACCAACAGTTCAGTAAGAAGTGTCAAGGCACACTATTCCCTGAGAAGGCAAGCCTCCAGGTTTTCAATTTCATCTCTACACACCATTAGGCAATTACCGATAGGAATGTGAGAAATAGCCCTGTTTCAAGTCTGCCAAAAAAAAGGCTTCTGTACCTTCATAAAGAACCTGCAATCCTTTCCAAAACAAGACAAGTTATTACTTACATTTAACTGATAATACTAATATGATATTAATCTATCTCTCCAGGCCCACTGTCCCATGCTTCCTCCTCAAGAACTGAAGGTTAAGGCCAAACTGAAGTGAAGTTTTACCCCAACCCATCCTATTTCTCTGAAACTACTGTTTCCACCTCTTGGAATATCTTTGTGTCTCAACCCGTAATTTTTTTCCTACTCTAATCCTACTTAGGATTCCAGAGCCAGTTAAATATACTTAAAAAATAAAAATGATTATCTTGATCCCTTTATCTAGAAGAGATCTTTTCATTCTGTATTTTTTCACCCCATATTGCATTTATATGTTCACAGGTTTATATCTAGTATACAGGAAGTGTCCTGAACTGGGGAATGAAATACATTTTTTGAAGGAAATAATAAATACTTCAAAATCCATCTTTTGTTAAATAGTCACACATTTCCTTTATCATAATTCTCTTTAACAACAACAACAAAAAAATCATTTTATACTGTAAGTTTGAATAGTTCCTTTTTTTGCAAAACCAGTGGCGGTGGTGAGAGAAGAGCCTATCTTGTTTGCCTTGGCAACATTCAGATTAAACCATCTCTACAAATTAAATGATCAGAAAGTTACAAAAGCAGTCAAGCTGATATTGTGGGCAATCGGCTACTGTTTAATTTGCAATTACATGCACAATTTAGAAACCACTTTAAGATAATTCACCCTAGACAGTACTGCTAACATATTAGCTGCTATAAAACACAATTCAAGTATGGGGAAAAAAAAAATCACATGTAATAAATTGATATGAAATAAGGATCTTCAACTTAAGAATGTTCATCTCCCAAATTAAGAAAAGTAGTCTATCCCATAATTGTGAAACATATTGATAAAATGTTTATTCCCCAGTGTCAGCTCCTTAATGTCTGAAATTTGCAGTTAAAACAGAATTCAGTTAGGCTTGGGAGCCATCAAGTGCATCATACTTTACTATAGGCCAATAAATCAACCTTATAAAAAATTAAAATAAAAATCAAACAACAAAATTAAAAAAAAAAACATACTAGGCTCTTCTGTTTCTGATAACACAGCTGAGTTATTCATACTGTGCTTATTACAACTAACAGCCTTTCAGTAAAAGCTTAACAATAGGTATCTTTGACAAACGAGCATGAAGCTACAGAATGTGAGATAGAGAACACAGTAACTTATTTATCAGAAAGAGATACACAGAGAATGTGGGCCAAGTGCAGAAATAGTTTTCAAATTTTATGAAAAGGATGCTGTAGTCCATTGAACACTTCAGTCACAGTGGATATATAACCTACTGTCCAAACAAGTGCCTTCTGACCTCACTGGGGTACAGGACATTCACTGACTAACAATGGATATTCAGAAACATGATTTCTTTTCTTTTTTCCACACACAGAAACCCTAAGACCTGAAAGAAAAGCACAAAATCTAAGTTCCAATAACAGCATCAAACATCACGGTAGAAAGCCTTAAGTGTAATCAAGAAAGCTTTATTTTCCAAAATAATAATTTTTAAAGTATACAAAGAATACACATTAAAGCTACACCATCTGGAGTACCTTCTGCTTAGAGCTTTTCACAGCAAAAATGCTCTGTGTGTGGAAAATATTATTGCAATATTTTTCTGTCTAAAGACACTCATGCTAGGTATATAGGGGAAATTACCATGAAGATTAAAATATACATCTAAATAGTGACTATATTCAGTGGCCGGTTATCAATTCATGAACTTTTCTAGGTCACGGGGTTCATTCTCTTGCCTTTAAGAAGTATTAATATATTTTAACAGTTTAACCAAAGGTAGACAAGGAAAGAGCAAATATGTGAAATTAATTCATTAAGCTTATTTATGATTTGCTGTTCTTGTTCAAGCTGTAAAAACAAAGGTTAAAACTTATAGCTAGTTGGTTTCTCTTTCAATTATTCTTACTATCTTTATATGCCACCAATGTGAAAAACTAGAAGTTGTTTTATTTCTTAAAGCTACAGTTTTGTCTTTCTAACAAGTCTAACACAACCTACTGTACTTCATAGTCGTTATTTCCCAAGGGACTAACAAATTGAGAGAGAGATGATGGTATGGGGAGGGAGGAGGGAGGAGGGTTCAGGATGGGGAACACATGTATACCTGTGGCGGATTCATTTTGATATTTGGCAAAACTAATACAATTATGTAAAGTTTAAAAATAAAATTAAATTAAAAAAAAAAAGAGAGAGAGATGAAAAACAGGACTATGCAATGAAATTCTCTTTTTTTAAATGGTATTAAAACAGCTCTTAAACAATCCCATCTAAAATTAACTGGCCTGGTTTGAGCACTGGGAGAAAAGAATCTATTTCCTCATTTGGTATGTGATAAAACCACTCAAAGTCATCCAGGCCAAGAGCTCTGAAGTCATCCTTATTTCCTATTTCATAAAGCAATTGAAAACCAGCAGACTGATCGAAAACCAACAGACTGGACTCTCCCTCAATAGCCTACCACCAGATCTAGAAAGATCCCAATATCCAAAACCAGCTGGTTTATCTAATCTTATCCAGGTCCCAGCTTTAACCCAGTTTCTGCTTTATCACTTCTGTTCTTCTCAAGAGTCACCAGACTGGACTCCCCATCACTGATCCAATGGAGTATCTATTGTCATCAGACAGCACCTGGTATTTCTGACTATTCCTTCCTTCTTGCCCCACTCTTTCTGGGCTTAGTGACACATCCTCCTGGTTTCCTGCTTCACTCTCTGAATAAACTACTTTTATACCCTGGGGTAGCTAATCCCCGGAAAACTGCCCCCACCTCCAACATTCTGTGTATTCATCAAAGTCCCAACACATTACTTCTTCCCTTCTCACTCTATAGACCCTCCCTAAGCGATTTCACCTTCTTCATTCTGTATGTGGGTAACTCCAATATTGACATCCCCATTAACCAATCATGAGCATCAGATCCATAAACATAACTCCCTCTAAGCAATTTCTCCTTAAGTGTTTATAAGCACCTCATGTTCAACATGTCAAAAATCAAACTCATCATTTCCCAAGCTCTCTTCCAAACCTGCTCTTTTTCCATTTGTCTCTATTTATTTACATATGTGTATACATACCCACATATATGTACACACATGTGTGTACATCTGTGAATAAACACATAGGTATATAAATATGAGACCCTGTTCTTCACCATACATGGTGCCCTGGATACCTGCATGGGTTTTTGTTCCATAAAGGCTTATAACCCAGTGCACTCACCATCTTCCAAGTTGATTCTTTATTCCCACTTCTGACCTCTCTTCCTTCTGCTTCATCTTTAATTAGGTGGCCACTGGATGGATATATTTTTTCTAGTAAAATAACTTTTCAAGTTTTCTTTTTTTTTTAATTTTATTAAATTCTTTAAGACGCAGAGTGGCACAGCACCACTAAAGGGCTGCTGCTGCTGCTACTGCTAAGTCACTTCAGTCATGTCCGACTCTGTGTGACCCCATAGACAGCAGCCCACCAGGCTCCCCTGTCCCTGGGATTCTCCAGGCAAGAACACTGGAGTGAGTTGCCATTTCCTTCTCCAATGCATGAAAGTGAAAAGTGAAAGTGAAGTCGCTCAGTCGTGTCCAACCCTCAGCGACCCCATGGACTGCAGCCTTCCAGGCTCCTCCGTCCATGGGATTTTCCAGGCAAGAGTACTGGAGTGGGATGCCATTGCCTTCTCCTCAAGTTTTCTAATAAACTTTTTACTTTCTAATAAGATGCTGAAATTTAAATTCTAGTGACATATTATTTATCCAGGCTCCTAATATATTAGTTGACTTAATTTTTGAGAGTGATCTTGGTAAATTAATACTACAACTTGTTTTAAAAAGAAATGGTTACATTGTTAAGTTAAAAACTGTCCTTATCTTGATTTCAAATTGGATTATCCCCCTCAGCATCATATAGACACTGGAAGGCTGTACAAAAGTGCTTAAAATACTGCCTGGTACAAAATAGTGCCTGTAATTTTTATACATTGTCATCATTTTATTATTGCTTTTATCTGAATATTATTGATTTGGAGAAAACAGGGAAAGCAAGTAAAACCAAAATATAAGCATATGATAAACACAGTTGTTTTCCAATGGTTCCTTTTGTATGGCAGCTATGCAAAGAGGTTCAAGAAAAATAACTTGGTTTTATATTTATCCTGTATTTCTCCTACTCTCATCTTAACACATTCTCTATTATTGCCTTTCCTAAAAATGCTTTCAACATAACTAGTTGATAATACATGTAGATAAAAAGAGTCTTCTCTGGTGGCTCAGCAGTAAAGAATCGCCTGTCAATGCAGGAGACACAGGTTTGATCCCTGGCTTAGGAAGATACCCTGGAGAAGGAAACAGCAACCCACTCCAGTATTCTTCCTGGGCAACCCCAGGGACAGAGAAGAAGTCCTGGCAAGCTATGGTTTGTGGGGATGCAAAGTTGGATACAACTGAGCACACATGCACATAGATAAAAACTTTATTCTCAAAAACTAAATGAGCAGTTCTGACCATTATTTTGGAATCCTGCTAGTTTTAAACTATTCCATAAACCTTCTGGTTCCTGTTGCCCAGGGTAAAGTTCAAGATGTCATAAGGTAACGAAACATTTAGTCTTCTGGCTTCCTTATCTTGCATTCATGAGGGAGTACACTGCACGTGGTTAGCACTAAATAAAAATTCAGACTGAATAACACTAATCCACATTTGGCACAATTAAAATCTATGTACCACCGGTCAAATCCTTTAAAGACTAAAACTGGTAGAAAAATATCTTGGGTATAGTAACATGATTTTTAAAAATTACATATATATATATATAATACACAGAATAAATTTCACTAGCAAGTTACTGTTTTCTAATTTAAGAACATAAGCTCTGTGAGCTCAAGCAACAAATCTGTATTTTTGACCATTTTTTCTTGCCATGTAGGTAACAGGCAGTAGGCATCCCATAAATATTAATAGATGAAGCACAGGCTGGAATCAAGATTGCCGGGAGAAATATCAATAACCTCAGATATGCAGATAATATCACACACATGGCAGAAAGTGAAGAAGACTAAAGAGCCTCTTGATGAGAGTGAAAGAGGAGAGTGAAAAAGTTGGCTTAAAACTCAACATTCAGAAAACTAAGATCATGGCATCTAGTCCCATCACTTCATGGCAAATAGATGGGGAAACAGTGACAGACTATTTCTGGGGGCCTCCAAGCGTTTTTCCAGGAGTCATGTATGGATGGAGCGTTGGACTATAAAGAAAGCTGAGCGCCAAAGAATTGATGCTGTTGAACTGTGATGTTGGAGAAGACTCTTGAGAGTCCCTTGGACTGCAAGGAGATCCAATTAGTCCATCCTAAAGGAAATCAGTCCTGAATATTCATTGGAAGGACTGATACTGAAGCTGAAACTCCAATATTTTGGCCACCTGATGTGAAGAACTGACTCACTGGAAAAGACACTGATGCTGGGGAAGATTGAAGGCAGGAGGAGAAGGGGATGGCAGAGGATGAGATGTTTAGATGGCATCACCGACTCAATGGACATGAGTTTGAGTAAACTCCGGGAGTTGGTGATGGACAGGGAGACCTGGCGTGCTGCGATTCATGGGGTCGCAAAGAGTTGGACATGATTGAGCGACTGAACTGAAAAAGTGTATGTGTGCTAGACTTTTAATGCCACAACACTATCTACTCTCTTACTATTATTTCTGAACATGTATGGAACGTATTCTGAGAGAACAGTAAAACTATCATCTGGTAGCAAAATTAGAACCTAAAATACTATTAATCATTTTAAGTCCAGAAATAAAGTAAAAACATAAAATCCTGATTATGTCTCTAAGTTAAAAGCACATTCTGACATACGTATCTAATCAGCAATATGTTCTAAAGCGGTTGGCATCTTCCTGTGAAGTTCAAGAAAAGACAGGTTCAGATAATGGCTCAGTCATTATCCTTGTCACTAGCATGGAGGCTCACTGGAGGGAAGGCTAACTGAGCTTTGCTTTTATATTTATCATCATATATATATATATATATATACATACATTTACAAATACTAAGAGCTAAACATTCTAATTATGGGATTTGAAAGCAAATGATAAGATATAAAGAGAAAACAATTTGTTCAGGAGACTATGCCATCGTAGTTGTTGTGATCTGACTCTTGCTGCTCCTTCTCAGGCCCTTCAGCTAGGTCATTCCTCCTCTAAAACTGAAGGCCCTGGGACTACCTCCTTGTCTCTTTTCTACCTACAGTCCTCCTCTAGGTGAATCTGATCTGTTCCTTGGCTAAATAAGTCAGTCAAAATGTATGCTGATGACTCTCAAATATTTATCTCTGGCTGTAACCTTTCCACTTAATTCCAGGCTTGTGTATCCACTTTGCTTTCAAACAGAAATCTCCAAGTAATCATTTCCAAAACCAAATTCTTGATCTACTGCCCTAATTGTACTAATACCCTACCTCTACTCTCCATGTATATTTTATTTCAGAATAGAGCACCATAATTCACTTAAAGGCTCAGGCCAAAAACTCTGGGATAATCTCTGACTGTCACAGTCAGTTAATTCATCAACAGATTCACTGACCTCTACCCACACAGTATATCTTACCACTCAACACTATGTCATTAGGAAGTCACCTTTTGCCTGGCCTCTGCAGTAGCATCTTACCTGATGCTCAAACTTTCACTTGTGCCCTCCGAAAGCTATCCATCTAGAGTCAGAATAGTCATTTAAAAATATAAGTCGGATGATTGAATTTCCTGGCTCTCAAATCAAGGGGTTCTCACCATGCTTAGAATAAAACTCAACTCTTTACATACCATGGCCCCATGGCCTGTAAGGCTCTATAGTCTGGCCCAGGGATATCTCTAATCATTTCTTCCCTCTCTCACTCACTGAAATTTCCCTAGCCACAGGAGCTTTCTTGCAGACCTTGAACATGCCAAATACAACTCACTCTTGGGGTCTTCAAAATATCCTTGCCCTTGTGCCTTGTACATTCTATTCAGACTGCTGCATATTTTTTCTTTGTTTTTCCTCCACTCTATACAGATCTCTGATCAGAGATATCTTCTCTTAGCACCCTACTGAAAACAGAATACCACTCTACCAGGTACACTCTCTTTACCTTATTTTTCTTCAAGCACTTAAAATTAAGGGACATAATACTATGCAAATTTTTGCCTGCTTATATTGTATATTGTTTCCCTGACAAATATAGATGCTTCATGAAGGCAAAGACCATATCTGTTCTATTCACCACTAATATTCCCAGTACCTATAACAGTACCATAGAGTAGATGCTTAATATTTATTGAAAAACTGAACAAATTCAAGAAATCAGGTTTTAACTATACATGATTCAGGGTATTATTTATACCTATCATATATCTACACTGATAATATATTTACAAATGTCAAAGTGCTTCCAAAGGAAGCAAAGGAATCTAGGTCTGTAGAAAACTACACTAACTGATCCCACTGAGTTTCTCATAATATAAAAATAAGCAAGCTTCACTTGTCTACTCTTTGTACTAAAGAGAATATATACATACACACACAAGATTCAGACAATTTCCAACAGTTTATAAAATAATGAGTTCTCCTCCAAGAGGATAACCAGAATACCCAACTCCATAGATTCGTTGAGATAAAGAACAAAAAGCAAAAATGCACTTACCTCCCTTTTTCTACCAAGAGCAAAACATCCAATTTTTCCCCATTTTGAACGACTGTGCTAATTGCTGGAGGGAAAGAAGTATGAACATATTATTTAAAAGCATTATACAAAATACCTTTATCAACTACTTACTCACTGTTTAGAAGTGAGTCATCATAATTGTACATGAAATCTACTATTTCCATGTGCAGCAAAGAACTCTGTGCAGATATAAGGGGAGGGGGAAAAAAAAAACAACTTACTTAGTTCTTGTAGTCGTCTTAAGTGCATTCTATCCTCCTGACCTTCTTGCATTGGAAGGCAAAAACGCAAATTAGATTTGTCCATTGCAAACCAGCCTTTTCTCCACTGATCCAGGGCATGGCAGTCTTTGTAGTAAAGTTGACCAATCAAATCATAGTCAGCTTCTGTTAAGTTTTCAGCAACAAAGGGAACAAAATGCTGTTAAAACAAATACAAAAAAGTAATAAAGACAGTGAAAACAGGAAATCCCTTACATAACTAAAGATATGAGGGAAAAGGGAAAGAAAAACCTGTTTTTCTGTATTAAAGATTTAGGAGTAATCCAGATTTCAAAACAATTATTTAAACTTGCCATCAGTCTTAAAACTGAAAAGCTGTAAATATAATGCAATTTCAAATGTTAACCCCTTTTTCTTGATATATACGGAATTGAAACAGGAAGACATTCTCTTTGTCAACTTATGGAATCTTTTAAAATGTCAACCTTCAATGTCTGTCTTCATTTGTATCTTTTATTGAATCCGTTCTTTTCCCGTTTGTGTACACTATGAATAAGAAATCTACCTATAAAAAGACATACACAGAAATGACTTTACAATATTGAAAAGATCTCCACCATCAAGGTATGGCCTTAATTTTACAAATGACTTCTCCAAAATCCTACATTAATTTCTTCTCTGCTTAAGGCTCCAGAAACGTAACTCTTAAACTCATTTGACTACAACCTATGAAAACCTAATTAAGTACGAACATGCTATCTGGAATCTTGTAAAAAATTTTCATGAACCTCCAAAGGTAAAGAATATTCTCTGGATTTAGGCAATAAAACAATATTTAAATACCTTGGTGAGATGGAGAGAACAAATAAATGGATACCAAGGGGGAAAGGGGTGGTGGGAGGAATTAGAAGATGGAGATTGACAAATATATACTACTAATACTATATATAAAATAAGTAAGGAGAACATATTGTGTGGTGCAGGGAGCTCTACTTAATCACTGCTATGACCTGAATGGGAAGTCCAAAAGGGAGTGGATATATATAAATGTATGGCTGATTCAATTTGCTGTATAGTAGAAACTAACACGACATTATAAAGCAACTATCTGTGTGGTAATGTGCTAAGTCACTTTATTCGTGTCTGACAATTTGTGACCCCATGGACTGTAGCCCGCCAGGCTCCTCTGTCCATGCGATTCTCCAGGCAAGAATACTGGCGTAGGTTCTATGCCCTCCTCCAGGGGATCTTCCCAAGCTAGGGATCAAACCCATGTCTCTCATGTCTTCTGCATTGGCAGGTGGGTTCTTTACCACTAGCACTACATGCAAAGCCCAAAGCAACTATACTCCAATAAAAATTAACAAAAAATAAATACCTTGGCTATTGCTTCTGTCCATTTTCTTTGCACTTGAGATGTTTCAGCTCCAAATAAAAATGCACGTTCTGAGGGTAAATAAATCTCAAAAGTAAAGATGGGCCTACAGGACATAAGAATAAAAAGGTACTGCTGGTTATGTGTGGCTTTTATAAGAAAAAAATTACACAAAGATCAAGTCTTTAATTAAATTCCTTTTGAAACCTGAATAATAGTGTGAGATCTATCTACCACCTACCTATCATATTTTTCTGTTGCTGGTTTGTACTTTATTCAAATGAATTAAGTGGAACACACTGGATCAGACACAAAGAATATTCTTCTGACTAACCACTGTATGTATGTATGTATGTATGGCATGACTTTGCTGATACCCTGATGTGGCAGGGGGCTCTCTTTCTGTCTCCTCTTCCCTCTGAGATCACTCCTTCTTTATTCCAACCCCCTGTTCAAAGCAAACATTGGCCAAACAGTTCTCTAAATAGTTCTCATCTTCACAAATTTTCCCTCCATCATCTCAACCGATGTCAAAATGTCATCTCCTTAGTATACATAAAAAGAGGGTAATATCCCACATCTTGAATTTTTCCTTCATTGCTCATCCGTAGCTCCAAGTATTTCTTGGAACACGCTAAGTATATATGTGCAGATCAGTTCAGTTACTCAGTCATGTCCGACTCTTGGTGATCCCATGAACCGCAGCACGCCATGCCTCCCTGTCCATCACCAACTCCTGGAGTTTACCCAAACTCATGTCCATTCAGTTAGTGATGCCATCCAACTATCTCAACCTCTGTCGTCCCCTTCTCCTCCTGCCCTCAGTCTTTCCCAGCATCAGGGTCCTTTCAAATAAGTCAACTCTTCGCATCAGGTAGCCAATGTATTGGAGTTTCAGGTTCAACATCAATCCTTCCAATGAACACCCAGGACTGGTTTCCTTTAGGATGAACTGGCTGGATCTCTTTGCAGTCCAAGGGACTCTCAAGAGTCTTCTCCAACATCACAGTTCAAAAGCATCAATTCTTTGGCGCTCAGCCTTCTTCACAGTCCAACTCTCACATCCATACATGACCACTGGAAAAATCATAGCCTTGACTAGATGGACCTTTGTTGACAAAGTAATGTCTCTGCTTTTTAATATGCTGTCTAGGTTAGTCATAACTTTCCATCCAAGGAGTAAGCGTCTTTTAATTTCATGGCTGCAGTCACCATCTGCAGTGATTTTGGAGCCCCCCAAAATAAGTCAGCCACTGTTTCCCCATCCGTTTGCCATGAAGTGATGGGACCAGTGCCATGATCTTAGTTTTCTGAATGTTGAGCTTTAAGCCAACTTTTTCACTCTCCTCTTTAAAGAGGCTCTTTAGTTCTTCTTCACTTTCTGCCATAAGGGTGGTGTCATCTGCATATCTGAGGTTATCTATATATTTCTCCCAGCAATCTTGATTCCAGCTTGCACTTCCTCCAGTCCAGCGTTTCTCATGATGTACTCTGCATATAAGTTAAATAAGCAGGGTGACAATATACAGCCTTGATGTACTCCTTTTCCTATTTGGAACCAGTCTGTTGTTCCATGTTCAGTTCTAACTGTTGCTTCCTGACCTGCATACAGGTTTCTCTAGAGGTAGGTCACGTAGTCTGGTATTCCCATCTCTTTCAGAGATCCACACAGTCAAAGGCTTTGGCATAGACAATAAAGCAGAAATAGATGTTTTTCTGGATCCTTCTTGCTTTTTCAATGATCCAGTGGATGTTGGCAATTTGATCTCTGGTTCCTCTGCATTTCTAAAACCAGCTTGAACATCTGGAAGTACACGGTTCACGTATTGCTGAAGCCTGGCTTGGAGAATTTTGAGCATTACTTTACTAGAGTGTGAGATGAGTGCAATTGTGCGGTAGTTTGAGCATTCTTTGGCATTGCCTTTCTTTGGGATTGGAATGAAAACTGACCTTTTCCAGTCCTGTGGCCACTGCTGAGTTTTCCAAATTTGCTGGCATATTGAGTGCAGCACTTTCACAGATTCGTCTTTCAGGCTTTGAAATAGCTCAACTGGTATTCCATCACTTCCACTAGCTTTGTTCGTAGTGATGTCTCCTAAGGCCCACTTGACTTCACATTCCAGGATGTCTGGCTCTAGGTGAGTGAGCACACCGTCATGATTATCTGGGTCATGAAGCGCTTATTTGTACAGTTCTTCTGTGTATTCTTGCCACCTCTTCTTAATATCTTCTGCTTCTGTTAGGTCCCCACCATTTCTGTCCTTTATTGAAGGACATCACCATCTTTGAACGAAATGTTCCCTTGGTATCTCTAATTTTCTTGAAGAGATCAATAGTCTTTCCCATTCTGTTGTTTTCCTCTATTGCTTTGCATTGATTGCTGAGGAAGGCTTTCTTATCTGTCCTTGCTATTCTTTGGAACTCTGCACTCAAATAGGTATCTCTTTCCTTTTCTCCTTTGCTTTTTGCTTCTCTTTTTTCACAGCTATTTGCAAGGCCTCCCCAGACAGCCATTTTGCTTTTTTGCATTTCTTTTTCTTAGGGATGGTCTTGATCCCTGTATCCTGTACAATGTCACGAACCTCCATCCATAGTTCATCAAGCACTTGATCAGATCTAGTGTCTTAAATCTATTTCTCACTTCCACTGTATAATCATAAGGGATTTGATTTAGGTCATACCTGAATGGTCTAGTGGTTTTCCCCACTTTCTTCAATTTAAGTCTGAATTTGGCAATATGAGTTCATGATCTGAGCCAGAGTCAGCTCCCGGTCTTGTTTTTGCTAACTGTATAGAGCTTCTCCATCTTTGACTACAAAGAATATAATCAATCTGATTTCAGTGTTGACCATCTGGTGATGTTCTTGTGTAGAGTCTTCTCTTGTGTTGTTGGAAGAGGGTGTTTGACTATGATCAGTGCGTTCTCTTGGCAAAACTGTATTAGCCCTTGCGCTGCTTCATTCTGTACTCCAAGTCCAAATATGCCCGTTACTCCAGGTGTTTTCTTGACTTCCTACTTTTGCATTCCAGTCTCCTACAATGAAAACAACATCTTTTTTGGGTGTTAGTTCTAAAAGATCTTGTAGGTCTTCATAGAACCATTCAACTTCAGCTTCTTCAGCGTTACTGGTCAGGGCATAGACTTGGATTGCTGACATTACCTAAAAACAAAAACTCAAAATACCCTATATTAAACTGATCGTCTTTCTTTCTCTTTCTCACCCCACACCTATTGCTATCTCCTTAACATTCCAGTTTATAGGCATCACCATCTGCCTCATCAACAAGAACAAAACCTTGGAATCTTAATTTATCCTTCCCTTTGACATCAGCATTTCATTCAGTCACACACTGAATGCTACCAGTTCAACCTTAAGAGTCTCTCAACTCACTGTTTTTCTTTTTAATTATTTGCTCCTCTAGTTACACTCTCAGTAATTATATTTTTTGCAACCCGATGGATTACAGCACACCAGGCCTCCATGTCCATCACCAATTCCTAGAGTTTACTCAAACTCATGTTCATTGAGTTGGTAATGCCATCTAATGATCTCATCCTCTGTTGTCCCCTTCTCCTGCCACCTTCAGTCTTTCCCAGCATCAGGGTCTTTTTTTTTTTTTATGGTAAGCCACATTAAACTGTTTAATCATTTATAATAAAAGCACTATTAAGATTAAAATAATAAATCAACAAATAACCAGTTTTTTCCTCAAAAAGTTAGATTTACTGGAAAACAATAGTCATGTACTGGTCATTATGTGATAATAGTAAAATGTTTCAGTATTTCATATAATTTTATATAAATAACATAGCTTTACAAATCTCTTCCCTAAAATACTATGTTCCTTTATCAGTTTTATAACTGATTTTTGCACATTTTAATATTTATATTTTTCAAAAATTACATTACAAAATGTGATAAGAAACTTTCATACCAAAGATCTTAAAGGGTCAATTTCCAAAAGTCCTCACAGAATCCTACTAAACTATTTGTGAATCAACTATGTTAAATAATGTAAAATAATGTCTACTCTTGAAAACTTTTTTGAGACCATAAAAATGTCAAAATAGATTTAAGAAATTTAGTATTTCAATATGCTATTAAATATGCATAATTTATTTTATTGTGAACATTACCACTGCACTTTTTTGTCATCTATTTTAACCATGATACATTTAGTGAAAGCCTACATTTTGTCATTAAATCACTATATTAAATGGTGAGCCAATCATAAAAATTATGGGACTACATGTGCAAGAATGGAATGATGTAAACTTACTTAAAATTTGATGTGAAGATGTCAGCCTTTCATATTACCTAATGAAATATTTTAATTTTCCCACTTTTTAGTAAATTCCCTAAGGAACTTTTAGAAACTGAAAAAATGAGTAGGCTTCAGGAAACCACCAAACTCTTCTGTAAGAAGCAACTGAAGAAGTGAAATGATGATAAAAACACTTATTAGCTGGTATGATACATATCAGAAAATACTTTCAGCTCCTACTCATTTAATGATAGACCTACCCAGTATTTAAACAGAAGTCTTCTTTGTGCACAGCCAGGCAGATGACTTCATTGATATTAATGGTGCCATTAGGCACGGTAGACTTATCATTTTCATAGTAACTCAAGAAGCCTCCTTCTAGAACACACCACTTTTTATTTGTCTCTAGGAATTTAAAACAAAACAAATAATAAATTGAGCTATACCATAAATCAAAATTTTAAATATATGGTCTTAAATAACTGGATTCAAATAAATGGATGTATTAGTTTCCTATTTTGTATAAAGAGCATGATACTGCTGCATGGGATATAAAACTGTCATACTTAATGCTCTCAAAAAATTTACAACCTAGTAGAAAGGGATGAACAAGACAAAAATAACTATGACACTGATGACCAAAGAAACAGGCAAATCGATAAAGAGACCACTGCAAAACAATGCTGAAATGGTAAAGACTGATGTCTATACAGAGTATTAGGAAGGGAAAATGTAGGAAAAAGTATTTGTGGCTGATGTTAGGTAGGTATGCAAAAAACAAATGTCCTTAATGTCCTGTTTAGTAGCAGTGTAGTAGCTCAGCTGTGTTGGACTCTGCAACCCCATGGACTACAGCCTGCCAGGCACCTCTGTTCAAGGGATTCCCCAGGCAAGAATACTGAAGTGAGTAAGCCATTTCCTTCTCCAGGGGATCTTCCCTCCACAGGGATTGAACCCAGGACTCCAGCATTGCAGGCAGATTCTTTACCAACTGAGCCACCAGGGAAGCCCTACTGCCCTGTTTAGAGGATTTGAAATTTATCTTTTAAGAGTTCAGCACACTATGGCCTGCAGGCAAAATCCAGATCAACAAATCCAGATCAAATGTTTTGTAAACAAAAAGTTTTACTGTGAAAGGGCCACACCCATTCATTTGTGGATAGCCTGAGGCTGCTTTCTTGCAACAAGTGCAGAGACCATCTGACCTGCAGAGCTTGAAACATTTACTATCTGGCCCTTTTAAGAAAAGTTTGCTAAACTTTGCTTTTAGAGTTGATGGTAAGCCACTGAAATGGTTTCATCGGAAGGAAATTGCAGGTTTAAATTCTACACACTTATTTTCTGTGAAACATAGATGTGAGAAGGTGAGGCTGAAGGCAGAAGACCAGTTGGGACACTCTCAAAAGTGAAAGATGAAGACCATCCAAGGCAGGCAGTACTACAGTGATAGTAAGGATAATGGGTGGGTAAGGGGGAGAAGGGATGATAGGAAAGGATGGGGACCACAGAGACAGGGAGGAGGGGAGAGAGAAATGCATACATGCACTTGTGTATTCTAAAGGGATAAAACATTTATTGATGGGACATAGGGAGTAAGAGAGAGCTTATTAATGGTTATTAATCATTTTTAGCTTTGATTACAAGGTAGGCAGAAATGCCTATTTTTACCTAAAAGAAAATGAAGTAGAAACAGTTTTAGTGCATGTAATCCAAATTTCCTTGGATATGCACTAAATGAAAGATATCTCCTAGAAATTCAAGTAGGAATACCTATTAGGAAGATTACCCCGTGGATTTGAATCTTCAGGGCAAGGAACAGCCTCAATAACCAGAAAATCTTTAGAGTACAGGCCACAGTTGAAAATGCACAGCAACCGAGGATAACATCTTAGGGAACTTAGGGAACAATGGATATAGAAGGGTTCACAAAGGCAGTGAAACAAATGAGAAGAGACAGTGTATAAACAGAAAAGGGGGGAGCATTTCAGAAAGGAGTAATTACCAACATTAAATACAGAAAGAGTTTCAATAAAATAAGGGCCGAAAATATCAGCTGGTCTTCCAAAAAGGAGGTGACTGCCTGTCCTTTAACTGAGAATTCTGTTTCTCTCATCCTCATTTGAGGTGGGCCCTTCAGAGATCAGACCCATTCTGAAAGGGAAGCTACCCTCAGACTGAAGCGGTAAGGAAAAACTTCACACGAATTACGGCTTTTGAAATAGCCATTTATATGGAAAAGGTGTGTTTCTAAAGTAGCAAAAAATGCACACTGAGCTACCAATCATTCCATAATTCTGAGAAAGAACTGTGTGAGGAAAGTCATGGGAAGGGGAAACTGTCAAAAACCTACTTGGCCAAAGAAAGAGAATGAAATTAGGACTTTGGGAACAAGACTGCAGGCTCACGGCAGAGGCCAGGCCCCAGGAGTCTTACATGATAGGTATTTCAGAGTTTACACCTTTCTCAGTAGACAAGTGGGAGACATTGGAAGGTCTTAGACAAGTGTCAAATGCATGATCCACAAAGTAAATGTAAATGCAGAACCTAATTATGCTAATTCTAATGGGAAACAAATGACAGACCTCTTGAAAAAGGTGAGTACAAACTCATTTTAAGTTATAAATATGGGCTTGAGGAGATTTAACCTTGAAGCATCATCACCATAATCCTTGATGAACCTCATTTTTTTTAAGTGAAAATAGGCCAGAGGTCAGACAAAACAGGCATAGATATTACCTCTGAGGATTTATAACAACAAAGCTGTGATAGGAAAATTTGACATTTCTATTCAGAAGCAATCAGAAAGCTTTAACAAAACTACATTGGATGGCATTAGTCTGCTTGGGCTAATTCAGAGAGGACATCCTCTCTGCTACAGAACAAGTTTTACTGCTTAATCAGTTACCAGAAGATGTCTACCAAAAGCAAGATTGGGGCCACAGAATGGACAACTCTTAGGACACAAGGTGTTTATAAGACAAGAGGTTGTGTTTATTATGGTGGTTGGATTAGCTGGAAGGGTTGTTCTTTCCTTCTATTTAAACTGGACATTTAGATCAGGGAAGAAAAACATTAGTGCAATTTACACATGCACAGATAAAGAACTCCAGAGGTGACCTACTGAAATAGTCCTATGAATATTACTAGAGTTACTAGCCTTGACTAGAGTTACTATAACTAGAGTTACTAGCCTTGACTAGACGGACCTTTCAATTCAGTTCAGTTCAGTCATGTCCAACTCTTTGAGACCCCATGAATTGCAGCACGCCAGGCCTCCCTGTCCATCACCAACTCCCAGAGTTCACCCAGACTCACATCCATTGAGTCAGTGATGCCATCCAGCCATCTCATCCTCTGTCGTCCCCTTCTCCTCCTGCCCCCAATCCCTCCCAGCAAGAGTCTTTGCCAATGAGTCAACTCTTCGCATGAGGTGGCCAAAGTATTAGAGTTTCAGCTTTAGCATCAGTCCTAAACTCAAAGGCTAACTGGAAACCAGAAGCAGTTGTGTACATGGATACCTGTGTGTCTCTGCTACCTTCCTCCTTGTCCTCATCCTCTTATCATCATGCATATGTGCTATATGTTCTTCAATACATCTTATATGCATTAACTCATTGTATCCTCAGAACAACCCTATCAGGTCAGTTCTATGATTATGTACTCCTTTCCTTTTACCCTGTTTATGGGTACAAGATGGTTGATGGACTTTACCAACATCACATAAATACTCAGCATCAGAGCTGGGAGTAAAACCCAAGCAGTCAACTAGGGAAGGTACCCTTCTATCTACTTCACAACCTCCCTGTCTGTGCCTGATATATGCTTGAAGCATATATGTCCATTGTTTAAATGTACCAGGGTACATTAGAGGCCGTGCCTTCAAATACATATGTGCACAATAAATGAGAGATAGTTCAGGTTAAACTATTATTTTTTAAAACCGTAAAGTTGTTTCCTGATGAAGAATTTCCCAAACTGATGGCATTCAGCATCCACAGGAAATAAAAATATGCACTAGGACTCCTTTCATTTAAAATATTTCAGCCTTAAAGAAACATTTTTAAACTATGCAAGCTAGGCATTTATGGAACAAAGGATCTTCAAAATTCCTCAATACTAACCCATAAAATTAAATATAAACAGATAATACATAGTTTCTAGTAAACCGTATCAACCACTTTCTTTTTAAAACTCAAACACTGTCAACAAATCAAGGTAAGATACCACGGGGAAATAATACGGTTGAGGGGAGAAAACAGAAAACAAAATCAGGAAGCTATTATTCAGCTCTACACTTAGGTTTAACAAGAGCTATCAATCTTTCCTTTCATGAACACTAAATTGGGGAGAAAAAGAAAAATACAGATCAGTCTTCATAACCAGAGGCTAGAAGAACTTCAAATCCTAAAAATCTGAACTGACAATTTGAAGCCTCTGTAACTCTCTGAAGGACTTGCATGCATTTTATTCCTTGACTTTTTTCTTTGTTTTTAATCAGTCTGCTCTGTGGCCATCCTGACAAGCCCTGATGGAGTGATGCAGTCCAGATGCTTGCTGTTCAGAGCCAAAGGTGACAACCACACTTTAATCTCTGAATCTTTCCAAATAATTCAATTTTTCCATAAAGCTGG
This sequence comes from Bison bison bison, assembly GCF_000754665.1. Taxonomy (NCBI): domain Eukaryota; kingdom Metazoa; phylum Chordata; class Mammalia; order Artiodactyla; family Bovidae; genus Bison; species Bison bison. The sequence continues at coordinate 833,960 of NW_011494882.1, forward strand.
TGCTCAACAGGAGTACCACTGCTGCAGAATCTTGATGGAAAGAGGAAAAAAAAAAAAAAACCCACCAAAACTCTCTGTTTCTTGTTAATTCAACTTTTTCTTCTGTGTTTTTAAGTAGGCTTTTCCTTCCCTGGTGGCTCAGAGGGTAAAGCGTCTGCCTACAATGCAGGAGACCCAGGTTCAATCCCTGGGTTGGGAAGATCCCCTAGAGAAGGAACTGGCAACCCACTCCAGTACTCTTGCCTGGAAAATCCCATGGACGGAGAAGCCTGGTAGGCTACAGTCCATGGGGTCGCAAAGAGTCGGACACGACTGAGCGACTTCACTCACTTCCCAAACAAAATGTGTTTTGTGTCAGCACTTATATATTTTTATAAGCAGGTCAAAAAATAGTAACTAATAATTATAAATAGACTTTAACCTATATAAAAATTGTGAATTGCTATATCATACACCTGTAAAACTTATATAATACCATATAGAAACTATACTTCAATAAAAATCTTATTATGTATATATAAAGTAATCTGTGCTTTTACACTAGCAGTAATGTGATTAGAGCAATGCCCATTTATTCAACAAATATTTGCACATGACTAGTTATGTGTGGACACTGTATTAGGCACCAGAGATTTGATGATGCTGAATAAACCAGAGAATGCTGATGCCTCAATAAGCTTTCACTCCAGAAGGAGGGAGAAACAAATCACACAAGGATCCAGTTCATGCAATGAGAGCCACAATGGAAACAAGCAGCACACTATGAGAGGGAAGAACCAGCAGTGGGCCCACACTTTAGGAGGCTGCCACAGAGGTGTCTCCGACCAGGAGGCCCTGAATTGATCCCCTAGAGGTGAGAAGCTGTCATGCTGAGGAAAGTGTGCTCCTTGCAAAGTGAACAGCAACTGCAAAGGTCCGGAGGGGGCATGTTGCAGGAACAGACAGGAAACCAGTGTGGCCAGGCAGGTAGGATAGGAAGGAAGGATGTAAGATGAAGAGGGGAAAGCACCAGAAGGTCTTTTAGGTCAGATAAGGAAAAGAGTTATATCCTGTAATGGGAAGCCACTAAATGTACTTGAACAATGGACATGCATGATCTGATCTGCATTTTCAACAATCACTATGTCTGTTTGGGAAAACGGTTTGGAGGGAAGCCAGGGAAGATATTAACCAGTAAACATATGGCCTGGGGTAGAGGGTATTACAGCCCAGGCAGGACAAGATGGTGACTGGGGTTCAGATGATGTTAGTGAAGATGGAGAGCAGCCAACTGATTCATGGTCTATTCTGAGTTAAAATGACAGACCTTGCTGATATACTGGATGGAATAAATGAAGACTATCAAAGAATACCTTGCTGTTAGACTATTAGATTGTTTTCCAATGAAATCATTTCTGTGTGCTCCATAGTCAAAGTACATATCACTTAAAACAGAATGCTTCAAAATGAGAAAACATCCCTAATGAAATTATAAATATGGAGAATGCACTGGTTTCTGTTTTTTGAAATAAATTTCAACAACAACAAAATCCATAGTTAATTTATCTTTTATAAAAGGAAAAATTGATTTAGTTACAAATTTGAAATATCAATTCAGTTCTCAAGGTGATTAAGAAAAGCAATATATTTCAAGAAAACAGTAAAATGAATTGATGTTTATAAATATTATAACCAGAATCGTCAAAAAATAACTAGAAGCTTATTTTTAGTCTGCAGAATACTTATGATATATTGAGAAGCTTTAGGAAGAAAAGTTCATATTTCAGATTTCCTTCCTATTTCATCTTTGTATAAGTGGTTAGAAGGGTAGATTAATATATCCTGCAATTTAGAAGAAAAATTCTAGAAAACTTGTACACTTCTTAACAATTACATTAATTGCCCTGTTATTCAATTATTTTAATAATTGCTATCATCATTTCACAGATTGTTCTGGTACTTCTTCCCTCTTGATCACACAACTTTCAACTATTTAAGTATTAAATACTGATAAGGAGCAATGGGAAGATGAGAAAATCTCTAAAATTCATCATTTATTATTGGTTGCATTGAGAAAAGTAAGACATGGAAATAAATTTGCTGGGAAAAAAAAAAAAAACAAAAAAACCTAAACTCAAAGAATAAAGATGCTCTGCCATCTAGTGTCACCTGGTCATTACACTGACCAAAGCCAAAGTCATACAGTAACAATTATAACACAAATCAAATGCAAAACTCTGCTTCATGCTGAGTTCCTCCACTGTTCATGTGAAACCAGCATAATATCAACTATCCTGCAGAGCTTTTATGAGAATTACAATGAACATATAGAAAAAGCCTAAAGCAATGCCTTACACATAGTACACGCTCACTAAAGGCGAGCTACTGTTTACAGGTTTTTGTTGTTTAGCTACTAAGTTCTGTCTGACTCTTTGTGATCCCATGGACTGTAGCCTGCCAGAGTCCTCCATCCATGGGATTTCTCAGGCAAGAATTCTGGAGTGGGTTGCCATTTCCTTCTCCAGGGGATCTTCCCGACCCAGGGATCAAACAAGGGGCTCCTACATTGGTAGGCAGATTCTTGATTACTGAGCCACTGCTGCTGCTGCTAAGTCGCTTCAGTCGTGTCCAACTCTGTGCGACCCCATAGATGGCAGCCCACCAGGCTCCCCCGTCCC
>NW_011494882.1:836716-852313 GCF_000754665.1 Bison bison bison
CGACCCCATGGACTGCAGCCCACCAGGCTCCTCCATCCATGGGATTTTCCAGGCAAGAGTACTAGAGTGGGGTGCCATTGCCTTCTCCGACTGAGCCACTAGGAAAGGCCAAAAATCTAATAAAGTATAGTTTATCCCAGTATAACTCTGCTAAAGGTTATAATTTTCTTTTTTTGGACAAATAAAGCCTTTAATTGAAATAATCACTTCAAATGTATGAAGATCACGATTAAAACTCTAAAGGGAGTTTTTCATCCTATTATTCCTCTGACCAAGTAATATGGTTGGATTTTACCACTAGGGAATTAATACCTGCCCTCCGAGTCTCCGAAGTCCACCATCAACTGGCCTGCATAACTTAATCTCTCTTAAATTCTTTCTGTTCTAGTAAGACAGAGCGCATTATATTCTTCCTGCCTACTTTCTAATATTAGTTTGAATGTATATAATGTTAGCCTGTGTCTTACTCATTTTTGTTTTCCTAATGCCCAGCAAATGCCTGACACAAGGAGTGAAATGGATAGATAAATACCCACTATGATTCTTCTAAGATCAATGCCACAAGCCTACAACAGGTTGTTAAATCAATTAGTTCACATCATTTTTTGGAAACCATGCTTAAGCTTTATTTTACTTACACAGACACACACAACTACAATCAGAACAAACTCAACTACTTGAGACCACTTAGTATGCTGACAGAATATAAACCAAAGACTTGTCCGTTCTTCCTACATGTTGACATTTATCTATATTATCTCCCCAGCTGGGGGGTCTGTCCCGAAGGGAAGGGGCTGAATTTCACATTTCTTTGGAATAACTCTTAAATCCTGAAGCAGAATTGGTTGTCTCTGAGGTAGATGTCAGAGAATTCTGCTGAGAATTAGCTCAGCATTCTGAACCAGTAGTAAATTTTTGCTGCAGTGCATGAAATAATACCTGTGCCTGGAAACATTTATAAATCCTGAAAAAATAAATATTTCTCTACTGCAAGATCAAATCTAACATCTCAAGGGGAAAAATATCAAAACTTAAACCTAATTGTTTTGATAATGAAATAAAATTTTATCAGATGACAAAATCTAAAAGGAGCAGAAAAGATACCTTCAAGCAGTTTTTTTTCTGAAGAGAGTTTAGAAGCACCAGCAGGAGCCTGATACAAAAAGTCACAGAGGAACGTAGACTGGGAGGACTCTTGATTTAATCGACCTTCAGAATATATGTCATGTTGAGGGAAATCTAGAAAAATTACAGAAATACCACATCTGAAATCTGAAATGTAAACAATTTTCCTTTGGCTTATGAATATGTTGATGAGTTCTGAGATAGAAGAAAAACTACTTCAAATATACTGCAGAATAAAGACACAGAAACATTTATTTTGCTTTGCATAAAATTTGCAAATAAGCACTTTGGTTGTGTTTATTATTCATACATGAAAACTGGATTTAATTTTAGTGAAAATGATTACATGGGATTAACTATTTTAATCTTCCATTTAGATGATTAAAGACAAATAAAAGATTGATTTCCTAAACTTTTCCTTGAAAGCAAATAAAACATGGGTCTTAATAAGCATCTTCTGTCTTTCTGACAATTACATTTTCTTTTCATTTGAATGGTGTTTCTGATTTGATAAATTTACAGATTTGCGCTGCAGTCCTTTTAAGGATCTATCAGGAGAGACCAGGTTCATGAAGGCATGAGAGGGACTAACCTGAGAACTTGTTATGGTAGAGAAATTCCATCTGCAGACTCTGCCCTGCCTTCTTGGCCAGCAGATAGGGGGTGCTGTGCTCAGGATCACCTGTTGCACACATGACATCTGCTCCACTGAACAGCAAAGCCATTGTTTCCAGAACATCTGGTTTCACCACAGCAGCACACAGAGCCTGGTCAATAAAAGAAAATACAACTTCTAAGTGAAGAAGATATAATTCTAGCAATTAAAATGCAAGAAAGTCTGCCAATTCGTTTATGAGATGAAGTTTGTATTTCTTTTTAACAAATCTAATAATTATTACGCCCTGAACTAACCAACAGGTAACAAAGGCCTGGTTTACATGAATTTAAATTTCAACAGAAGATCACCAAATGTCTATTCATTTTTTTATTGCAGTGATGTTCCAAATCTTCAAATCCATTATATCTGCCATGGAAGATATTTTCTGTATTTTACATACTATGATAATGGCAATGCTCAGAAACTTCAAAATACTTCAAATGCAGTAATGAAGTATCCACTAAATATTTTGTTTGCATGAATGTTTCTGCATGTGTGCTAACTTGCTTCAGTTGTGTCCAACTCTTTGCAACCCTATGGACCGTAGCCCACCAGGCTCCTCTGTCCATGGGATTTACCAGGCAAGGATACTGGAGTGGGTTGCCATGGCCTCCTCCAGGGGATCTTCCCAACCCAGGGATCGAACCCATGTCTCCTGCAGCACTTGTTTTGCAGGTGGATTCTTTACTGCTGAGCCACCAGAGAAGACATCAGTCTTGGCAATGATTTTTTGGATATGATAGCAAAAGTGCAAGTATCAAAATCAAAAATCAAGTGGAATTATAGCAAACTAAAAAACTTCTGCATAGTGAAACAATCAACAAAATGAAAAGTTAACCCACAGCACAAGGGAAAATATATTCAAACCATATATTGCAAAAGGGTTAGCAACCAAAATATACAGATAACACATGCAACTCAATTAGAAAGAGACAATCCAATTTAAAAAATGGGTAGAGGACCTAAATATACAGTTTTCCGATGAAGACATCCACAGAGCCAACAATTTTTAAGCAGTATCTCCTCAATAAAGTAATTTTTAAAAATTATTCACTGATGTGAAGAGTACCATTTTTAAGAAGCTCAATGTGGTAGTAAATCCTAACAGACAGACATCCCTATATATCTTGAAGAAGAAAGAAACAGCTAGTAATTAAAGTCAAGCTTATCTAATATCTTAGCTCAAGGTATCTATATGGTGTGGCAGAAAAAATCTCCTTTGGGGTCATCAGTATTTACCCTTTGACAAGATTCCTGTCATTATCAAAAAGAGAGAATGCATTGGGGGGAAAATATGCCCTAGTTCTCCAATCTTGCCAGTTACTTCCCCAAATTCACAACTTACTATTTATGTACTTTTTATAGGCCTCTGATACATAGAACTAGATTAATTATAACCCTTGGTTATACCTTGTTATCACCATTCCATGCATGTCTAGTATAAATGGTCAGTTATTTTCATAGAAATTAGCATCTGTCAAAGTATCACCCTAAACAAAACTAAATGACGTAGCAATAACCTATATATGACTGCCCACCTCTGTCCCATCTCTCTGACTCTCCCCTACCTTACGTATAGATTCTGCATCTTGCATTTATTGTACATCATTGCTTTAAAATAAATTGGTGGCCTCACTTTACTAATACCAAAGATGTATAAAGAAGCAAGAACCTAATTTATGGTAACTAAACCAATAGAAGAGAAATATAAAACAACTGTATAAATCTTATAATTTCTAGAGAAGAAGTGAAAAGGTCTTCATTTTCGAAAATTTTCAGCATAATGCTCTTTACTTGGGGATGCTTATCCAATAAGCATTGACACTGAATGCATTTTAAAGAACTGAGAACCATGAAAGCATACTCTAGTCATAGAAAAGTGTATGTTTTCAATATCTATACATAGAAGAACCTTCTGACACACAAGAAATTGAAGCAGTTGATTCTTTTTTAAAAAGGAGGGCAAGATGTTAAACAAATTCTTTGCTAAAAGAGCAATATAGAATGGTCACAAGAAGACCTAGAATCACTCAGCCGAAGGCAAAGGACACTTGTAATCAAAGGCACTAAACAAACTACTGTTTATAACAATAAACTGAGTAAATGAAGTTCATTTTGTTGACACCAAGTCAGCAGCATACGAGCTGAAGTTATTATGTTCAATATCCTGTCCCTAATATGGGGAACGTTGTTTAAGTTTTAACTGGGGTGGGTGTACATCAGATAGAAACTTCAGTGAGGGAGGAAAAGTTTACTTGCTGTTGATAATGAATCCTCAAGTGAAATGAAGGGAAAAGATCTAAGGCGCAATGTTACAAAAGGCAATAAAATTAAACAATAATTTTATGAAACAGCAAAATTTTGAAAAATTTTTTGAAATTTTCAGAAGTTTATTTTTTTAAACATGTTTTCAAAACCCTTGGCACACACTTAAAAAGACCTTAACATCCATGTCTTTTGTTACATTTCACTGGTTACCTTATTTAATTCTTCCTTGGTGAGAGACGCCAAAAGGGTTTTTCTGAATCTTCCTTCTTTGTACTTCTGAGTGATAAAATTTTTTCTCTTTTCTACTGAACAGTCCATGTGTAATTCTTCATCTTTTTGAAGATTACCAGCCCAAAAGTCATTAGCTCTTTTGTTTCCAATGACAATGAAAAGCTGAATTATCAAATAATTACAAAATGTATCAATTTAAACAATATATTTGAATCTGCAGAAAACTGAGTCACATGACAAATTAAAGCACAGTTTAGTGTAAAATATGCAAAAAATCCAAAAAAGACCCAATTTTTTTCTGGAAGATGCAGTGTGAAAGCAGACAATATTTCTATTTAAACAGCCTAGCTGCTCTTAATAATGGTAAAAGATTAGCTAGAAAAGAAACTGCAAGCAACACAAATTGCAGCAAAAGCATTATTACTTTTTGAAGCTAGCTCACACTGAGACAGATTCATTTAAAATGGCTGAGTAGGTGGTCTAATATGGTTGAGAGCGTTACACCCGAGCACAGAATAGATGCAGGAGACAAGTTGGACAAGATCGCAGTTAATGACAGAGTATGGCCGAGATAAAGAATAGTCAATTTTGCCAAATGTTTGTATTCACCACTCTGATATTTTATCCATGCTGGGTTAAAAAGAAAGAGTAAATTCTGGCTTTAAAAAGAGCTGCCAAGCCTTTTAAAGTAGTTATTACCATTAAAGCTCCTTGCATTTTTTATTTTTATTTTTAAAGTAACTACCTCATTTAGGAAGCATTCTGAAAGTTAAGGTAGAAAGTTACTACTATACAACAGGCGATAAGCCATTTTTAATACTGTGCTGAGATCTTGATCAGAGAAATCCTAAAGTAACCTCACCCCGCCACCAACTGCACATTTCCTCCCAGATTCTCGCTGATCACACCACAGTCAAGTCAGACTCACCTCAATGAGCTCATTGCTCCAAATGCTGGCATCCATTTTCAGACTTCTAACCTTGGAATCTTTTGGTCCTAAAGATCTATGTTGCCCTGTAGACCAAAATAAATAAATAAATAAATAATAATAATAATAATAATGATAATAATTCTCTTTGAATTTCTATGTACATGTATTTTACCATTAAAAAGTATGTATGTATATATACATGGCAGTCTATATTAACATTAAAACACATGGACATCACCAGATGGTCAACACTGAAATCAGATTGATTATATTCTTTGCAACCAAAGATGGAGAAACAAAAACAAGACCTGGAACTGACTTTGGCTCAGATCATCCACTCCTTATTGCAAAATTCAGACTTAAATTGAAGAAAGTGGGGAAAACCACAAGACCATTTAGGTATAAATCAAATCCCTTATGATAACACAGTGGAGGTAAGGAATAGATTCAAGGGATTAGATCTGGTAGACAGAGCGCCTGAAGAATTATAGACTGAGGTCTGTAACACTGTACAGGAGCCAACGATCAAAACTTGCCAAAGAAAAAGAAATGCCAAAAGTCCAAATGATTTCTTCCTAAGGAGGCTTTACAATAGCTGAGAAAAGAATAGAAGCTAAAGGCAAGGGAGAAACGGAAAGATATACCCCACTGAATGCATAGTTCCAGAGAATAACAAGGAGAGATAGGTAGAAAGCCTTCTTAAATGAACAATACAAAGAAATAGAGGAAAACAACAAAATGGGAAAGACTACAAATCTCAAGAAAATTGAAGACATCAAGGGAACATTTCATGAAAGAATGAACATGATAAAAGACAGAAACAGTAAGGATCTAAGAGAAAGCAAAGAGATTAAGAAGAGGTGGCAAGAATACGCAGAAGAGCTATAAACAAAAAAAAGGTCTTAATAACCTAGATAATAATGATGGTATGGTCACTCACCTAGAGCCAGACATCCTGGAGTGTAAAGTCAAGTGGGCCTTAGGAAGAATTACTATGAACAAAGGTATTGGAGGTGACTGAATTTCAGCTGAGCTACTTAAAATCCTAAAAGATGATGCTGTTCAAGTGCTGCACTCACTATTCCAGAAAATCAGTAGTGGCCACATGACTGAAAAAGTCAGTTTTCATCCCCATCCCAAAGAAGGGCAGTGCCAAAGAATGTTTAAACTACTGTGCAGTTGTGCTCATTTCACATGCTAGCAAGGTTATACTCAAAATCCTTCAAGCTTGGCTTCAGCAATATGTGAACCAAGAACTTCCAGATATACAAGCTGGATTCAGAAAAGGCAGAGGAGCCAGAGATCAAACTATGAATATTCTCTGAATCATAAAGAAAGCAAGGGAATTCCAGAAAAACACCTATTTCTGCTTCAATGAATACACTAAAGCCTTTGACTGTGTCGATCACAACAAACTGCGGAAAATTCTTCCAGAGATGGGAATACCAGACCACATTACCTGCCTTCTGAGAAACCTGTATGCAGGTCAAGCAGCAACAGTTAGAACCGGACATGGAACAATGGATTGGTTCCAAATTGGGAAAGGAGTATGTCAAGGCTGCATATTGTCACCCTGCTTATTTAGCGTACATGCAGAGTACATCATGTGAAATGCCAGGTTGGATGAAGCTCAAGGTGAAATCAAGATTGCCAGGAGAAATATCAGTAACCACAGATATGCAGATGACACCACCCTAGTGGCAGAAAATGAAGAGGAATTAAAGAGCTTCTTGATGAAGGTGAAAGAAGAGAGTGAAAGAGATGGCTTAAAACTCAACATTCAGAAAACTAAGATCATGGCATCCAATCCCATCACTTCATGGCAAATAAATGGGAAAAAAAATGGAATCAGTGAGAGACTTCATTTTCTTGGGCTTCAAATCACTTCAGATGGTGACTGCTGCCATGAAGACACTTGCTCCTTAGAAGAAAAACTATGGCAAACCTAGACAGTGTATTAAAAACCAAGATATCACTTTGCCAACAAAGGTCCATATAGTCAAAGCTATGGTTTTTCCAGTAGTCATGTACAGATATGAGAGTCTGACCAAAAAGAAGGCTAAGTGTCAAAGGATAGATGCTTTTGAGCTATGCTGCTGGAGAAGACTCTTGAGAGTCCCTTGGACAGGAAGGAGAATCAAACCAGTCAATCCTAAAGGAAATCAACCCTGTATAGTCACTGAAAGGACTGATGCTGAAGCTGAAGCTCCAATAGTTTGACCCCCTGATGTGAAGAGCTGACTTATTGGAAAATACCATGATGCTGGGAAAGACTGAAAACAAGAAGAAGGGGGCAACAGAGGATAAGATAGTTGGATAGCATCACCAACTTAATGGATACGAGTTTAAGCAAACACCAGGATCTAGTGAAGGACAGGGAACGCTGACGTGCTGCCAAATATGGGGTAGCAAAGATTTGGACACAACTAGGCCATTGAACAACAACAAGAAATATATGTATGTCTGGATTAATATATCTTTTCAACTTAAACTATTACCTACTTTCTTATACCACAGTTGCTGCTAAGTCACTTCAGTTGTGTCTGACTCTGTGCGACCCCACAGAAGGCAGCCAACCAGGCTCCTCCATTCCTGGGATTCTCCAGGCAAGAATCCTGGAGTGGGTTGCCATTTCCTTCTCCAACGCATGCATGCATGCTTACCACAATAGTGGAAGTAATCAAACAGAAATCATAACCAAAAATAAGAAAGATTATGGAAATCACCTACTCAGTCATGTCCAACTCTTAGTGACCCATGGACTGTAGCCCACCAAGCTCCTTTGTCCATGAGGATTCTCCAGGCAAGAATACTGGAGTGGGTTGCCATGCTCTCCTCAAGGGTATCTTCCCAACCTAGAGATTACGCCCAAGTTTCCCCACTGCAGGTGAATTCTTTACCATCTGAGCCACCAGGGAAGCCCATGAATAATGGAGTGGGTAACCTATCCCTTTTCCAGGGGATCTTCCTGACCCAGGAATTAAACTGGGGTCTCCTGCATTGCAGGCAAGATTCTTTACCAGCTGAGCTACCAGGAAGCCCTTTAAAAGTATGTATTCATGTATATGTGTTTATGTGTGTACATGTATGTATGTGTATACATACATAATTTTTTCATTGTTTGGTAATTGACTAGAAATTTTAAATCACTTAAAACTTTATAATGGGTCTGTGTAAATTACATATATGTGAATACAGATATCATCCCTTACTCTTAAAAAAAAGACTAGCAACATACTAGCTAATGAATGTATACTTAAAAAATCCAAAGTGGATTCTTTATTCTACTATTATACCTGGAAGAGAGTAAAAGCCCAACATTCTAGTATCATCAATTTAATTCTGCTATATAAATCATCATTCAGACTTTACTGGGCACCCAGGCCTATGTCAGACTCTTTCTAAGCTGAGGAGAAAAGAACACAAAACATTATTTTGGTCTTAAGGATCTTCTGCCTAATGATCATGAGAAAGTTCATTCCTCTCTGTACATTAGGTAGGTTCCTTTCCTCCCTTCTCTGAGAAAAAAAAATACTCAGAGCACGATGCCCTAGAATTCCCATGGCAAGACCTAGCATAGGTTTGCACTTAAGGAGACTACAAAAAGGCAATACTAAAAGGAGTAAAGCCCAAAGGCAGGCAGGAAGAAAGGATGCTGGAGTAGCCTAAGATTCTGAGTTAAGGCAGTAGGAAAAGAAGTAAAGTGGAGAACAGATTTAGAGATACTTAGAAGGTAAAACCAGGATGGAATCTGGTGGGCTTTAAGGAAAGGGGAAGGGTCAAGAGGGACTCTCAGGCTTGAGTGAAGGGCAGAGTAGATGAATTCTGATCAAGATTTGTAATATAGGAAAATATTCAGTTTTATGTAGTGAGCTGGGAAGCAGTGAGAACTCCACACTATCATGTTGCCTTTGAGGTATCTTGAGCAAATCCAAGTGGAGACCCTAGCAGGAGATACAGGAGTATGGTTTCCAACAGAGTAAGAAACACCTGCTTAAAAAGACTGTTGGATTCAAATGATAAATAACATCACTCAGGAATATCAGGATGAAAGAGATCTGAGGATACAACCCAAGGCAACACATGTTTTAGGAGCAGGCAAAAGATGACCAGAAGAGCAAGAGCACACTAAGAGAAAATGGCCTGCTGGAAGTTGAGGAAGGATGGGAAGTCACGGAGAGGCAGACTGGTCAAGAATGTCAAATACTCCGGAGAGTGCAAGGAATATAGAAACTGACCACATAGAAACTGAGAGGTAAAATACACTGGTAAATGTGTATTTTTATTGGAAAATATTTTTATTGGAGGTGAGGCAGATGAAGACTGATTACAGGATGCTGATGATATAGTAGGAAATTAAAGAAATGAAAACCTGCATAAACTATTACTCTTGAAAGTATCTTCTCTATGAAAGGAAAAAGGGACAGAGAATTATATCTAAGGGAATAATAAGTTTTCAGAGATCTGGTGTTAACAGAACAGAATTATGCAAATTTACATGCTGAACCAAATAAACCATAGTTGAATATGGCTGTCCCTCAGTATCTCAGAGGATTGATACCAGGACTCTCCACAGACACCAAAATCCAAGTATGCTTAAGTCCCTTGTGTAATATGGCCATAGTATCTTCATATAACTTATACACATTCTCTATTATATTCAATACTTTAAATCATCTCTAAATTACTTAAAATACATAATACAATATAAATGCTAAGTAACAACTACAGGTACATCCAAATTCAAATTTTGCTTTTTGGAATTTTTTTCCAATTACTTTTGATCTGGAACCCGTGACTGTGAAAGACCTACTGTACTTAGAGAGTGAATAAGTGATGGGGTAAGGACTCAGAGAAGAGAGGAGAGAAAGGGAACATAAGAAGACAGAATAGCCTTGGACAGACACTATCTCTTCCAATGAGACTGGAAAGAAGAGGTTGGGAGAAAATGCAAAGTCAAGGAGGATTAACTGGGGCTTTTTGGTTGCTATTGATGTAGTTGATCCGCTTTTGAGAACTCCTACCTTAGTAGGATGAGAAATGTGGTAGCACAGAGCTCTGGAAGACTCTGAAGGGTTTGAAGCAACTGTCCTGTCTTTGCTCTGTCTGAGATAGGAGCTCTTCCTCTGCATTGTCTCAATGAAACCTGTGCTCAACTCTATTGCTATCCATATCATAGTCTATTAAAATAACTATATATTTCTGCAGGATATGTCATATTTTATAGATTTAACTCCCAGGACCAGCACAGTACCTGGTAGAGCTAAAGAGCTGAGGAAAGTTTGCTAAGTCACTTCAGTCATGTCCGACTCTGTGTGACCCCATAGACGGCAGCCCACCAGGCTCTCCTGTCTCTGGGATTCTCCAGGCAAGAACACTGGAGTGGGTTGCCATTTCCTTCTCCAATGCATGAAAGTGAAGTCGCTTAGTCGTGTCTGACACTTAGCGACCTCATGGACTGCAGCCCACCAGGCTCCTCCATCCATAGGATTTTCCAGGCAAGAGTACTGGAGTGGGGTGCCATTGCCTTCTCCAGAGGAAAGTTTAGGTTGTAACTAATTTCTCCAAGACCTCCACAGTCACATACCTAAGCTAGGGTCCATTCTCTTCACTCACTTGGACAGCTGCCTTACCTCCCAAATACGAGATGTCAAATAGTCCATAAGGTTTAAGGTCACAAGGAGAAAACAAGTCACAACACTGGTTACTTTCATAAACTTCAACATGCCTGGAAAATGCTTCTATATAATAATTCTCATTGTAAGAGAGAACACATCTTTTGTAACAAGATTAGAAAGCAGAGCAGCACTGAAATGTGAAAAATACATCTTACAAAATATGATTTGGGAAAAGGGACAAATCATACGAACAGTGAGTGTGTTCAGGGTGCATTCTGAAACACATTCATCCCAAATCTGAAAATTTCAGTACTGTCTTTTAAAAATCCATACATGGTCCAGTAGGCACACACACAAAAAATGATTACATGCTTAAAAATCAATTTTTATCTCTAAGCCATGCATAAGAGAAGTATAGAATGATATTTCTAAATTTGATTTAAATGTAATAAGCTTTCTCTGCTTTTATTCTTCATAGCCATTAGCTGGGACACAATATATATGACACTAAAGAGCTTTCGGTGCCGATCTGCCACCAAACAGCGATGAGCATAACTTATCACTAATTACCTGCACACTTTTTGCAGATGACAACACAGAGATTGATGGAGGCCCAGTCAGGATCTGGGGCTTTACAATCTGCACAGCTCCTGTTGGACTCATTGTACCAAATCTTCTCAGCTACTTCATAATCAGAGAGAGTTTCTGCTATTGATTGCTGCACAGCTTCAATCCACTCTTGTTTCTCTTTTTCAGACTCAGCTGTAAAGCTGAAACAATTAACGTTTCTGCATTATCGATCTCCCTTGTAAAGGCCAATTAAGCAGTATGTTCAGTTTGTATATTCATTTCACTCACAAAGGAGACAGCAGCTGAAAAATATGCCTTCCAGGCAGTTGCAGAGTCTTTTCTGTTAAAAACCATCTCATTGAGAAATCTATTTTTTTCCTTTAACTTTCCACGTTGCTTATGACTTTGTTTACCTATCTTGAGCCAAAATTAACATACACATTTTTCTGACCAGGATATAAAAATCACCTTGTTAGGTCAAAAGCTTAAAAGTGAGGCCATGTTTTCTAAGCAGTGGTTACATCATAATCAATAAGAGACTGGCAGAGTTTCAGGACTAAGTGGGTTATTTTGCCAAGAAAATATGCCATAGTCTGAAACTAAGTTATCAAAAACACCCACTAGAAATTTTGATTTTTTTGTCTTAAAAATAGATTTTTTTAATTGGAAGAATGTCCAGATGGCTTTCAGAAACTGAGAAATCGAGAAAGTTTTAAGTGATTAGTATTCTAACAGAATGCTAACTCATTTTTAGCCTCATTCCTATTTATTCCAATTCTTAGTGCTTATTGAGTACCTGAGTGAAAGAATAAAAACATTAAAACATGAGTTCACTCCTTCAAGAATATTTAGAGAGTACTTATAATATGCCAGAAAATGTGCTATACACAGTGCCCCAAACTCAGTTAATGGCCCATAGAACGATGCTTCACACTACAATTTTCTGTTCTGAAGATGAAAATGCTTTGAGATACAATGAACATAACAGAGGACTAATATATCCTACATAATCTATAGAGAAATTCAGTGGCCTCCATGGATTATATTTTTTAATCACTCCAAGTTTCATTATCACTATAACATCTATAAATTCTTTAGTGGTCTCTTTTCTGCTTCTCTATAGAGATTGGTCAGAGCGCACAGGATACAATGGAAAATAGGTTGGTCCCTGTCCCTGGTTCCAGATGTATAGTTCCTCAGATCCTTGGAATCCCCTGAGTGGCAAAAACCCTTTATATGCTAATGGACAGCTTCTGACTGGAGGCTAGACAGCTTCAGCATGGGAGCTGGTCAGCAGAAGACCAAGATGGGACTAGAGAGCTGGAACTTTCCTATCCCTTGACCTCTGGGAAGGGGAGAACTGCGATGCTTGATCATGTTTGACTCTGCTACCGTAGCCCACCAGGCTCCTCTGCCCATGAAATTTCCCAGGCAAGAATACTGGAGCAGGTTGCTGCTTCCTACTCCAGGGGATCTTCCCAACCCCAAGGATCAAACCTGCGTCTCGTGTATTGGCAGGTGAATTCTTTACCACTGGTGCCACCTGGGAAGCCCCTGGGAAGGTGAGACAGGCTGGTAATTGACTTAGTCATCAATGGCCCAGGGTTTCAGGTGGCACTAGTGGTAAAGAATCCACCTGCTAATGCAGGCGACACAGGACATGAGGGTTCGATGCCTGTGTTGGGAAGATCCCCTGGAGGAGGAAATGGGAACCCACATCAGTATTCTTGCCTGGAAAATCTCATGGACTGAGTAGCCTGGTGAGCTCCAGTCCATGGGGTCGCAAAGAGTCAGACACCACTGAGCACCTGCACACACACCCTGGATTTCATCATTCTCACCTATGAAATGAAACCTCCATAAAATCCCCCCAAACAACAGGGTTTGAAGAACTCTGAGGCTGATGAACACATTGAGGTGCCAGGAGGGTGGTGCATCCAGAGAGAGCTTGGAAGCTCTCTGCCACAAACCCCCTGTACTGTGGCCTCTAAAGCTCTCCCATTTGGCCATTCCTGAGCTGCATTTTTTGTAATAAGCTGGTAATATTATTTGAACCCTTTTCCTGAGTTCTCTGAGACATTTTAGCAAATTATCAAATCTGGGGGAGAGAGGGTAATGAGCACCCCAATTTGAACTAAGCTGGGCTGAGTGAGAGTAACCTGAGGACACTCTTCTGGGACTGAGCCCTTAAACCCGTGGGGTCTGAGTCTCCCTCCAGGAAGATATAGGACACCCAGTTGGTGTACAGAGATTGGAGAATTGGCTGGTGTTAGGACAAACCGTTCAAGTTTGACATAATATAAAGCACTTTAAGTAAAAACAGCTTAGACAATGTCTACATTGTCAGTTAAGGCTTGAATTTCCTTTATGAAAATAAAGCTTGTTATTCTTTTTCAAAATTCCAGCCAGTAGACATATTTTAACAGATAATATGGGTACTACAGTTGGTATTAATAGCATTTTTGAAATCATAAAGTAATTAATTGCTAGACCTTCAAAATCCTGTGACAATTGCCTCTAACCCACATACTACTTTGTGGTATGTTGATTATTTGTGACAAGCAAATTAACGTGGTTGAACTCAATAGATATGACTTATGCCCCTCTAAAGCAATGGAGTTACTATAGATTATTAACAAGTATAAAAACATACATTAAGTTTTCTGCTTCACTGTCAAAATAAAATAATGAGTAGAGTACCATAATACAAGATATATACCAAAATGCTAAGATATTTGATCAATAAGTGCTGTGAGTCATTAAGTTCAGCAACAGTTTAAGCTGGAGTTCCTTTTAGAAAATCAGAGAGTAAAATAAATAAATAAATAAATAAAATAAAATAAAATAAAATCACAGAGTAACCATAATTAGGGATTAGTCTTAAAGGAGAGATTGTATTTGATTAGGCTTAAAAAAAGACAAAATAACAATACAGTTTAAAGAAAATGCTATATCTATTTTTATTTTATTCCCTCATAACAATTTTTCATATATTTGTGGATCAAAAATCATCAAGTCTTCTAAGAAAAAAGGCATTATGAAAAGAAACTATTCAAATCTCAAGAAATTTGTATCTTTGCAGGTTGTATGATAAGTCATTTTCGCAAAGTGTTTTTATACACTGGCTAACAAATTACATGATCTGAAAAAGTAAAAATGCAATTATTTCTGTTTCAGGTGTACAGCAAAGTGATTCAGTTTCATATATATGTTCATATTCTTTTCCATTATAGGGTTATTACAAAATATTGAATATACTTCCCTGTGCTATACAGTAGGTGCTTATTGTTTACCCATTTTATATATGAAAAGTGAAAGTGAAGTCGCTCAGTTGTGTCCGACTCTTTGCAACCCCATGGACTGTAGCCTACCAGGCTCCTCCATCCATGGAATTTTCCAGGCAAGAGTACTGGAGTGGGTTGCCATTTCCTTCTCCAGGGGATTTTCCCGACCCAGGGATTGAACCCGGGTCTCCCGCATTGCGGGCAGGCACTTTACCGTCTGAGCCACCAGGGTGTATACGTTAATCCCAAATTCCTAATTTATTTCCCCTTTGGTGGGGATGTTTTCCCGTAAGTCTTTTCTGTGAATCTATTTCTGTTTTGTAAATAAGATCATTTATATTTTTTTTACGATTCTACATATAAGAGATGCTATATGGTATTTCTCTTTCTTGTATATACATACACACACACCACATCTTCTTTATCTATTCATCTGTTGATGGATATTTAGGTTGCTTCCATGTCTTGGCTATTCTAAATAACACTGTGGTGAACAACAGGGTGCGTACATCTTTTTGAATTAAGAGTTTTCTCTGAATATAAGCCCAAGAGTGAAGACTGTAGGATCATATGGTATCTGTATGTTTAGTTTTTTAAAGAGCCTTCCATAATCTTTTCCATAGTGGCTGCATCAATTTATACATCCACCAAAAGTGTAGAAGAGTTCCCTTTTCACCACACTCTCTCCAACACTTTATTTGTAGCCTTCTTAATGATGGCCATTCTGCTTGGTGCAAGGTGGTACCTTATTGTAGTTTTGATTTGTATGTCTCTAATAATCAGTGCTACTGAGCATCCTTGGTGCTTATTGGTAAATTTTTACACACTGGCTAATAAATGACACAATATGAAAAAGTAAGAACGTAATTTTACTGTGTCCTATAAGAAGGCCAGCAATTTGAGAGAAAATAC
>NW_011494882.1:852730-871507 GCF_000754665.1 Bison bison bison
AAAAAAAAAAAAAAAAAAAAAAAAAAAAGAAGTCAAATCATGACTGGCAATGTAAAAATGGATCACCTAAGCTTTACTGTAATAGTACAAACAAAAACTGTTTAAATATAACTTACCTAAAACTCCTGTAGGGAGTGATTATTTCAAAAGACTGTTTTACAGTTCGGTCCACTTGTTTTACATTTGCTACATTCATAGGGATTATGGTAATACCAAGTCCACTCTTAAAATCCTAGTTTGGAGAAGAACAAAAAATCATAAAGAAATGAAAATATGGATCTTGAAAATAAAATTATATTCTCTAAAATTTAATAAATCTCATTAAATTTTACTTCAACGTGTAAATATGGAATTAAGCAATTCATTAAAAATGCATTGAGTGATTTTCTTATTTCATATACATGATATATAAAATATATACATCTTATATACATGATATATATATATATATATATATACACACACATACATACACACACACACTTTAAATACATGATAACATGATAGCATTTGAAGCCTGCCAGGCTACTAATAAAGCAAAGCTTTTTTCCACACAATACGTAAGTTGACTAGGACATAGATCTTGAGCTACACAGGCCTTGCTCTGAACAGTTAGGCACTTTTTCACCTTTAGCCATTTCAAAAAGGGAACTAACAGGAAACTAACCCTTCCCATTTTCTAGGTGGGGGGAGTCAAATGACACTGTGAGGTTGGTATAATGACTGTTTAGACAAAAAGAAGGGAAAGCCACAACTCAAAGAGGTAAAGTAACATGGGAAGAGGAGATGGCTGCGTGTGCTAGAGAAGGACAGAAACCCAGGCCGCCTGACTACTGGCTCTCTCTCTGCTGTAGGGTGTTGCCTCTGTTCTATCACACTATCTTCCTCGTTTGCTCTCAAACAAAAGAATTACTTGTTTTACAATTTTATCTCATTTCTAAATTTATTAGTTTCTTCTTCCTTCAATTAGATTCCTAAAAAGCTCCTCAAATGCTATTTTTGTATGGAAAATGCCATTTGTTCAACACCTGCAGCCACTATGTTCAACCTGTCCCACCAAAATTAGAGTGTTCAAAAAGGCACACAGTCTACCACCTAAAAGCATTAAAGTATGTAATATATTATCTAGCCATAAGGGTTTTGGAATTTGATTTATCAAACCATCTCACACCTTAAAAATATAATTAATCTGTACTTCAAAAAATGAATTATCTCTGTCAATAGGTTCAGATTAAATGTACTCTGAATTCCTAAATTATGACTAGGAAAAATTATCCATACTAAAGATAACTGCAAAAAATATGAGTCTACTTTCAGGAAGGACACTTTCAGCAGAGACTGTGAAAGAAACACCTCAGAAGCTGCCTTCTCTTTGTCTCACCTGTTGTACAAGCTAAAAGTAAAAGTACTATTTTCCTATCTCCCTTGCAGCTAGGAGGGGCCATATGTCATAGTTCTGGTCAATAAAATGTAAGTAATTTCCAGCCTGGGGGGTAAGGAGGAGAGACAAATCTTGGAAGAAAAGACTTTTCACCCCTTTCCATCTTCTTGGAAAATAACATCTTCTTGGGAAATAACAAAGCCATTTTAGAATGTAAGCATCCTTGAGATGAAAAGCCTGAGGACAAATTCTTATACTGTAAGGATGTCAGAGTGAGAAAAAAAAGAAAAGAAAATCTTGTTCCCTGATGGCCTCAGCAAGAAATTTGTTAAAACAAACAAGTTCCTAATCTATTTACCCTATCCTTCAGTTTTCTGTCATTAGAGACACTAATGCATTCCTGGCTGATAAAATAAGTGGAATAAAACAACAATGCAACAAATTTTCCACACTCATAAAGGGTTTCCATTCACAAACTGCAGAAAAATTTTGCTTCATGTTTTTAAAAATGTATACATTTTAGTTAGAATGAGGAAATGACTCATTTGTAAACTGAATATGATTTTTTTCTGATGAAAGAACAAACGGCTCCTTTTGTTGGGAGAAACAAACCAGGAATGGAATCAGTAATATAAAAGATACAGGAACATGCTAGGTGTTGTGAAATACTTGGAAGAATGTGACATACTTCTACTTTGTATTGCAAGCCCACCTAACAAAAATCAGTACTTAAATGATATGTATGCAGGAGGGAAGCCAAACTTTTCCAACATGTTCCACTGTAACAAGTTCTCGCATAGTATGTCAGCACAGTTGTTAGTATCTAGCATACTATGTACACTCTCCCGCCGCACACCGGTGCGCCCACAACCCTCAATGTCAGTTCTCGTATAGTATGCTAGAACTTATTTACTTAAAGTAATTAACTTATAATTACAGAAAACAAATTCTCAATTATCCATACCAATGTTCCCACTGGATAATGCAACTGCTGGACCAACTTTCAACGTTTAAGTGATTGGAAACTCAAACTCTCTGTTATAAATGGGGAAATAAAATGGGGCTAGCAAGGTAAGAAGACACTTTAGAGAAACAGCTTTCTGATGACCCAGCTTGATATGGGGGTACCTCTAGAATAAAATAGGCTGCATCTCCTCAAACAATGTTCCGTGATGCAACTTGTGCCAATAGCTGGCTAACAGACTACTCTGATTATTATTCTCTGATGGGGGCCTGGCCTGCAGGTGCTGTGTTACTAAGGGCGGAAATAGACACTTAGACCAGCAGATGGTAAGACTGACAGCCTTGGATAGAAACTGATGAGACTCATCAAGGCTCCAGCCTAAAGAGATGGTGCCTCATTTCTACAAGCAAGTCGTGAAATATCTACATATAAAGAGGCAATTTCTGTTAAAAAATAAAATAAGTGAGGTTCAGCTCAAGGCCCCAAATTTATCCCAAGCAAGGAAAAGATGGTTTTTCAGCCTGGAAAGAAACTGTAACCCATTTATCAGCTGCCTGCCAAGGCCATATGGTTTTGAGTAATTAGAGTACCCACTGAACTCACCGGCACAAATGGTCTGTAAAATGTACAGCAGAGTAACAAAATAAATGTCAGTGCTCTCGAGAGCTATTAAAATGAAATGACTGCGTTTCTTATTAAAAAAATATTTGTGGTGACATTAAGCCATCTTGTCACATACCCTTTAGAACACATTTAGAATATATCCCATTCCTAGAGCCTCATCAAAATTACCTGTGTTGAACTCTCCCTCCCTCCACTCTGAGATTCTGATCCCAAGAATCAGAAGACAAAGCCTAATGATTTTCAGTTAAAAAACAAAACAAAACTACCACCTTATGATTTCCATATGTAACAAGTATTAAGAAACACTGAATTAGACAGCAGAACCAGTTGTAGAATCTAAACAGTACAAGTCTACGTCATCTAAGTATCAGGATATAAACATTTCTCTAGGCCTTCAGCAGAGCAAAAAAAAAAAAAAAAAAAAGCATGCAATCAGATTATGAAAAAAGCACTTGAAGTTATTAAGACTATTGGTTAGAAACAGGATGGTCAGAATACAGTGACACATTGGATTGTCAAGAACCTATGCATCCTGCATGCCAATCCTTTTGCTAATATCCAAAGGATATAAAAGTACTGGTCTTCATTAAGCACACACACTCCATACTTGATTTAATACTTGTTTGCTTAGTGCTCTGAAGCTTACAAACAGCTATGAACTCTGATTTGATTTTCCTAACAATTCTGTGAAGAAGGGAGAGAAGATACAGCCATTTTTAAAATGAGAGAATATGTCCTGGCAAAACTATGTTGAGTAGGTACCTCTAGACAGCCAGAATTTATGCTAAGTGGTGGGCCTGCTCAAAAGCATGAGATGGGGGTACTTGAGGAAGCTTACAGTTTGAGGAGAAATGAGAGAGAATTGTAACATGTGCAGTAAAAGAATAATCCATGTCTGTAGGGTAAGCACTGAATCTGATCCAAAAAAGAGAGTATTGAGTTCATATTCTTCCCAAAGGAGGTGACACTTGACTGATAAACCCACAAAGTCCAGACCAGACTGATCAGATGTACCTCGCTTGCTTCAGCTCATTTGTCTGCAAATCAGGGCTACCAGTAGTACCTACTGCATCACTGTATGAGGATTAAATTCATGCATAAAAAGTGCTTAGAAGAATGCTTGGGGCAGTAAGTGCTTTCTAGTCCCAGTTAGCTATTATTATTACCGTTATATTATTCCTCTTGAATTTGAAACCAACTGAACATATTACCTATTAAAAAGTTAATTACAAGAAAATGCATGCTTAAAAATAACTATCAGGTGTACATAAATGTTAAAAAATGGAATGGAATGTGAATGGTAAACTTTCATGAAAATTAAAAATAAATTACCCATTAACTACAATCTGTCAGCACTATTTTCATTTTGAAAAAATAGGGATGAGCCAGGAACATGCTAAATTTCAACCTTTAAAATCCTATACACTGTAGTGAAAAAACAACAGCATAGAAATTCCATAGGTAGAAATACATTGTTATGGAAAGCATAAAGCTAAAAACAGACTCTGGAGGAAGCTATATTTCACAGTTAATTTGCTGTCACACAACGTGTGATCCCAAAGAGCATGAATGACCGCCCTTGGCAGAAGAGGTCTGATGCTGCAAAGGCAGTAATGACATCGTGAGCACCGGGAGTCGGAACTGGGGGAGAATCTTGGCTGATCCATTTACCGGCTCTGTGACTACTGGCAAGTTCCTTAATTTGTCCAGACCTCAATTTCCTCATTTACGAAAAGACAGTAGTATCTACCTTTTATAGAACTGCTATAAAAATTGAATGAAGAAATACAAGTTGAAAGTCTAATACATCCAGACAGTCCTCTCATTTGAAGGTTCTGAATACAGAATTTGTCTTCAATAAGAATATATCCATTTACAGTGACTGGAAGTATTCACACCAATGATTCCATATTCAACATTCAGGTTAGAATAAGTGACAAATATTTACAAAGACAGAGAAATGGGTTATTTGTACAAATTAGTAGTAACAGAGCCTGGCTCGAGCTACCTTTTAAAACTACAAAGTGAAAGAGCAAAATAATGGTTTCATTCCTAAAAAGAAAAATTAAAGAAGGGTTTATTAACCCCAAATTTGCTAAAATCTCAAACCTATTTTTGGAAATACGGATGTCAGGTTTCCCTGCCAGGAATTTAAGAACTCGGTGCTTAGACATTTGTGGAAAACAGATGTGGCATTGTGTGACATTGGCATCAGACTTCCGGGCAAACACCAGATGCAGAGTTTGGCCAGATATAGAACCCAGAGAATTTGAGGCCACCACCTCCATCCTGCTGCTTCTTTCTGTACCACACAAGCCAGAGCCCTGTGGGGTCTATTTAAATTCTATTAGAATTTCATTCCCATACCAGACACAGGGGAACATTACACTGGGGGAATGAATCTCTTGTTATACCCGGATTTGAGAATGTTTAATCAAGTGAATGTAGTTAAAACCTCAATGCCACAATTATCATTAAATGGATACACAAACCCACCAAGCAAGACATCTGGTTGTAATGAAGTCCCTAATATTAACATGATATTCAAAAACTCATCAGGAAAAGATGGGAGGCTGACTGCCAGGACAACATCACAAATGGAAACCAAAGTCAATTATCTTCAATTCGCCTCATATCTATTGGCAGAAATTTCACTCGAGCAGCAATACCTTATATATAATACCACATACATATACACATCAGTGAATGTTCTTATTTCATTACCTATATAAAATTTTAAAATACTGGCTTATATACTACACCCACATCATTTTAAGATAAATAAATGTATGAAATAATTATTTTCCAAAATAGAGAAAGTCTATAAGCCTTGAACTGATTAAAAAAACCCACAATTTATTTCTATAAACAAAATTCCCATGCAGCAAAAACTAAGTGAAAATGCAAAAGCAGCAACAGCTTAGAAAACCAGTTGCAGAAAATATGACATGAAGATTAATATCTATATTATATGAAGAGTTCAAATAGAAACAACAAAATAATTCCAATAAACAGGAAAAAAAATGAAAATTCATAAAGAAGAAAATAATATTAAGATGAAAAATTTTCTCAACTATAAGCTCTCTAGTCCTGAAAACAGCTATAAATGACTATTAATTCAACAATTTCATTCTACAAATGTTTATTGTCAGCTACTTGCCTGGAACTCCTATGGGCATACGGTGAATAAAGGAAACTGTCACAGTCTTAAGTTGGGAATATAAAAATTATAACACTGTCAATGTTAAAATGAAGCTAGTACTTATTTATATACCTAACAGCATTTGAAATACAAGCAATTCTTTAGAAAAGGGTCACAGGGATTCTTGTACAAAAAGTGAATCAAAAAGAAAGAAAAGGCTACAGACAGACAGAAGGCTCTCAGAAATCTCACTCATTTATGTTATCACTATGTGTTACTCACAAGGGGAGGTAAGTTCCCAAAGAGCAGGGACCTTCTGAGTTACCACAGAGCACCTAGTATCTAGAGCAGCACTCAGGAAGGAAGAGGTAACCAATAAATTTTTGTAAAATGGATGAACAAATACAGAAACATGGGGAACTATAACATAACCTCTACAAATTCTATCACACAATTCATGTTAAACAAAGCTGAAGTAACAATATGGGAAAACTATCATAATTATAATATATTGTAGGTATATAAATGGAAGCAAAAACAAGGAATAGAAGAAAATGTGAAAAAATTAAACAATGGGTGTGGGTGGGTTGTGAGAGGGTATAAGCATTTAAACAGATAACATTCAATTTATATAATAATAATATATATTAATAATATAATAATTATAATAGCACCAGTGTTTTGCCACTAATCAGGTAAAGAATTTTGGTATCTGTTTCTACTTTGCATCTTTCTAATAAATGTTTTTATACATATCTTCATATAGCCTATGTGAAAATAAAAAAAGAAAAAAAAATCCTAATATTCCCTAAGGCATTTCTCCTACTTTGAAGCTACTTCAAGTTAATTTCAACAATCTGCTAAAAAATGAAAGTGAAAGAAAGATATTAAAAAGTGAATCTTTGAACTGGGCAACTGATAAAATGAAAAGTCAAATGAATGTCACTCAGTCGAGTCTGACTCTTTGTGACCCCATGGACTCTACAGTCCTTGGAATTCTTGGCCAGGATACTGGACTGGGTAGCCTTTCCCTTCTCCAGAGGATCTTCCCACTCGGGGATCAAACCCAGGTCTTCTGCATTGCAGGCGGATTCTTTACCAGCTGAACCACAAGCGAAGCCCAAGAATACTGGAGTGAGTAGCCTATCCCTTCTCCAAGTGATCTTCCCGACCCAGGAATCAAACCTGAGTCTCCTGCATTGCAGACAGATTCCTTACCAACTGAGCTATCAGGGAAGCCTGATAAAATGAAAAGTTCATGATAATTGTCTAGAGTTTAGATCTGGCAGTGAACTGTTGATAAGAATGTGCAGACTGCTGTCTCCTTGCATTTATCATGCTACTTTTCTTAAAAAGTAAAGAACTTCAAAAATAAGACCATAGTTCGGATAATCCAATCTAACAGTCATTTTTAACTTACAAAACTTAAGTTCTTGATTTAGTAGAAGAGATGGACCCAGAAAAAAATGAAAAAGTATTAAAAGTATATCTGTACAGATGCTTGACATGGAAATCTTAAGGCCACCTATTGGAAGTAGAGGAAAAAGCACAAGAAAAGATGAACAATAATCCACAAAATCAGAGTAAATTTCCAGACATACACACAGAGTTAAAAGAACTTATGTGAACTAAGAGTTTCAAATTGCTTTTCAAGAACTTTGTTTTATGCTGACTTTGCAAATATCTCTCCAATAGATCACACTCTGATAATAAAAGTTTGCATTAAGAAAAAGGAATTAAATAGTCATCATACAATTTATAAGCTGAAAAATTAAAATTTTACATAAAAATTAAGATTATAGAAATTAAAAATAAAAAAAACAAAACAGCAGCTATAGTTTACAATCATACACAATTTATTGAGACCAGTTCTTCAAAATTTAAAAACTTATTACCATTAATAAAGATTTTCTTAACTTTCTACTTAAACGTTCCCACATTCCAAAATGTTCCATCAGGAAGAAGATTCACTTAAATGAAAGTTAACCACAAAAAGGGGTATAGCAAGCCCAAGAAGAGAAAGGACAAACTAAAGCAGCACTCAGTGCTGACAAAGGAGAGCTCTATACATTTTCCAGCTCCAGAAATACTTTAACTCTTTTGCTGGATGCTTATAATTTTTAAAAAAGAAAACCCCACAGAGCAGTGTTTTACTGTGTGTGGTTTTTGTCAGCAGTCACTGAGTCAACTGGGATGCTTTACAGGAATGGAGATTCCAATCGCAAGCCCAGGAATTCTAAGTCAATGGGTCTGATAAGAGCCCAGATATCTGGAACTTTAACATGAAATGTAAATAATGGTCTTAGAGATAGTAACCCCACTCTCTTTTTCACAAGATGCCATTCAAACAGAAAGAGATTAGCTTAACTATCTGAGCCAATCAGTAGCAGAGCAAGAATGAAAACCCAGAACTGCTACCACCCAGTTCAATCTTCTTTGCTCTAAATAAGCTTCCAACTTTCCATTTTAAAAACGCTTCAACATAAGCTGGAGCAGCTACTCTTCCACCTCTACCCTCTGTTTGTTTACTCCCTCTGGAAAGACTTCCAAAGAAAATTAGTAAAACTATTATATGCATAAATAGAGGCAGCCTACCATGCTCCTCCATCCATGGGATTTTCCAGGCAAGAGTACTGGAGTAGGTTGCCATTTCCTTCTCCAGAGGATCTTCCCGACCCAGGGATTGGACCTGGGTCTCCCACATTGTAGGCAGACGCTTTACCGTCTGAGCTACCAGGGAAATAGTTCAAATAGAGGCAAGAAAAATGAAAACAGTTCATATGTGAGGGAGAGGGGTATACGTCAGCTTTACTTTTTATTCTATTTATACTTTACATTAGGTGGGCAATAAAAATCACTGTTTTTAAAATTGTTTTGATGCATGAACTTAAATTAGATCCAATACAAATTAAGTTAGAGACTCAAATCTAACACCTCTTACATTTTCACAGTTTTTTTCCTATCATTTAAAAAAAAATATTACTTTATGTATTGTGTATATAAAACTTTTACATCTAACTATTTCACTATCTTTTAATGCTTTTTCTAAAACACAGCTAAAAGACCTCTGCATTCATGAGAAGGGCTCCTTATTTAGTCCATCACTCAAGCTCTTTTTACAGTCTGCTCAACCATGTGAGAAAACCCATGAGCAACCTTCCTTTGGAAAGAAAGATATACACCAGGATATAAAATAGATGAAACTGGAATATGTCAAGGCTTAACCATGAAGGGCCTCCCTTAATTTATCAGTCTAGTCTTGAGCCAACTAGTTCCTGAAGACATGACTCAAGACCAAGTCCCTTAAGACCTAGCTCCATATAATATGATGCGATCTTTTAAGACCACATACACAAACAATAGTATGCACTTTCTAAGGGTACATAAATAAGCATGTTAATGCATTGAAAAAGTCTTGAAATATACATTCATTAAAAATAGGTTTACTTCTTGAAAGATGAGGAAGAGTCCGGCACGAATAATTTAATTTTTTAAGGCGATTACATGTATTACTTGTACATGAAAGTGTTTCTAAGTCCAAGACTTCATTAGATGCCATTAGACTTTTCTTCCTGGAAAAGAAGACTGTCCTCCTCAGTAAACGTGTTGCTTTAAGTGTGTCTGACATGTTTACTGAATGCATACTCTGAACTACCTAGGCAAATAAGTTATTCAAGGAAAGAGTCCTTAGGCTATTTCTAAAAGGTCATAAGCCAGAAATTTTCTTTTCAACATACACTTTAAAAAGACATTTTGATGTAGTGACAAAGAAGCTAGGCTTAGGGTTATAAAGTTCTTGTCTTAAACTCTGCATGATGAACTGTAACCCTTTAACAAGTTACTTAATCCTCATTGTCCTCATCTATAAAACGTGGATGAGAATATCTTCTCCTACATTTGTGGGGAGGATGAAAAACAAATGTTTATAAATTAATTAGCATAGTACCTTGTACCTAACAAATGGTGGTCGTTTGTTAGGTACAAATGGTCATTATGCTTTTCATGCTGACATATTAATATGAAAGCAAGAATTTCATATAATTTCTTGCTAACAAAAAAGTATTAACAAAACTTTAAAAACACCTGAGTTAAATTCACTTACTCCAGTCCACTTTAATTCTCTGATTCCGTAGGAATGTCGACTTTCACATCTCCTATTTGACCACTTCCAATTTGCCTTGATTCATGGACCTAACATGCATTCCAGGTTCCTATGCAATATTGCTCTTTACAGCATCGGCCCTTGCTTCTATTACCAGTCACATCCACAGCTGGGTATTGTTTTTGCTTTGGCTCCATCCCTTCATTCTCTCTGGGTTATTTCTCCACTGATCTCCTGTAGCATATTGGGCAGCTACCAACCTGGGGAGTTCCCCTTTCAGTATCCTATCATTTTGTCTTTTCATACTGTTCATGGGGTTCTCAAGGCAAGAATACTGAAGTGGTTTGCCATTCCCTTCTCCAGTGGACCACATTCTGTCAGACATCTTCATCATGACCCATCTGTCTTGGGTGGCCCCACACGGCATGGTTTAGTTTCATTGAGTTAGACAAGGCTGTGGTCTATGTGATCAGATTGGCTAGTTTTCACCCTTATGGCAGAAAGTGAAGAAGAACTAAAAAGCCTCTTGATGAAAGTGAAAGAGAAATAGTGAAAAAGTTGGCTTAAAGCTCAACATTCAGAAAACTAAGATCATGGCATCTGGTCTCATCACTTCATGGGAAATGGAGAAACAATGGAAACAGTGTCAGACTTTATTTTTTTGGGCTCCAAAATCACTGCAGATGGTGACTGCAGCCAGGAAATTAAAAGACACTTACTCCTTGGAAGGAAAGTTATGACCAACCTAAATAACATATTAAAAAGCAGAGATATTACTTTGCCAACAAAGGTCCGTCTAGTTAAGGCTATGGTTTTTCCAGTGGTCATGTATGGATGTGAGAGTTGGACTGTGAAGAAAGCTGAGCGTTGAAGAATTGATGCTTTTGAACTGTGGTACTGGAGAAGACTCTTACAAGTCCCTTGGACTGCAAGGAGATCCAACCAGTCCATCCTAAAGGAGATCAGCCCTGGGTGTTCATTGGAAGGACTGATGCTGAGGCTGAAACTCCAGTACTTTGGCCACCTCATGAGAAGAGCTGACTCACTGGAAAAGACCCTGATGCTGGGAGGGATTGGGGGCAGGAGGAGAAGGGGACGACACAGGATGAGATGGCTGGATGGCATCACTGACTCGATGCACATGAGTTTGGGTGAACTCCAGGAGCTGGTGAAGGACAGGGAGGCCTGGTGTGCTGCGATTCATGGGGTCACAAAGAGTCAGACACGACTGAGCAACTGAACTGAACTGAAAAACACCTACTTTTAAAGGATAACATAAACTCAGACAATCTAAGTAACCTAACAGTGAAACTAGTAATTTTAAGTCCATCAGGTTTGTGCAAGTGAAAAATGAAAACTTCCATTAATTTGGCAGAGAAACTTCCATTCTGATACATGCAAATTATGTATTTCTAATCTTTATTCCATTTTTTAAAAAAGTTTTAATCATCTTACTTCACAGACTGAAAATGTTCATATTCAATTCATACACATTATTAAGCTGTACATCACTACTCTTCTTGAAGAATATGCTAACTATCCAACTTATTAATATGCCAACACTGCTCAATGATGCTTTCCATAGTTAATTGGCTAAGAAATCTTATCCCCAAAACTGTAATGAAGAAGTTCACACCGAAGTTCACAGGAAAGCTTGGATAAAGATCTATAGTTAATTTTTTTGAAACTACTATTTATTTTAGGTTGTTATCTCTATTTTGTTATGAAAATAGTCAGCATTTATATTTTACCTTATCATAACCCATTATAATTTATCACAAAGTAACTTCATCTTAGATCAGATATCCAACACATTACTTAATTCCATAGATAATGACTTAGCATCTAATATATTCTAAGCTGAAAGATTAAAAATTCATTTCTAAAAAGGGGTAAGAAAGTAATTTTCTTATACATATTAAAAGCCAGGTATGTTAGAGAAAAAGTCTACAGAATCAAATGAAGTTAACAGAATTTGCTAAAACTTTAACGTCAGTCTCCTGAACACGTTTAAATTCTCCACTGAATCCTTTGATGTTAACCAACATTAATATCCCAACAATTTATCTTATTTACTTATGTGATATGTCTATGTACACATGTGCATATGGGTGTTTGTGTGTATATAAATCACTTGCTTCTAGTAAATTATCTCCTCTGCAAATGACATATCTACTGCAAAACAAATAAACCTAAATCCTGTAAATTCAAGAAAATATGTTACCTGTGCTTCCTTTATAATTTTCTGTCACACAACAAAAGAATTACAACACACACAGAACAAGGTCTATTTTTCTTCAACAGCTATAATGGTTAACTGGTTCTTAATTATTCTCTCATGTAGTTTTCTAATGTTACTTCAGCTAAAGAATACTTTTCAAAACTCAGTTTTCATTGATTCTATTTCCTCTATTTCAAAGAATGATGTCTAGTCTCAAATTTGATGTAGATTACCTTCCTGCTGCTAGTGGAGCTGAGAAAATTCAACTCTTTGTTACATTTAGTGGAGTATACAAAGCATAGCAAACCTCCATCAGTAAAACACTAATAAGTCACTAATAAAACACTAATAAGGCAAACAAAGCACGGCTGTGACTGTAGTTTGTCTTGTAAGGAACCACAATCTGCAATCACTGTAACATGGCTCACCTGTTCATTTTTGCAAAGCCACACACTGTTTCCACTTAACACAGTAAAAATTTTAGCTTTATAGCCTCTCAGTTCAAGATATCCACATTTCTCAGGTGCAATAGCAGCTTGAGACTGCGAAGAAAGGGCCTGTAACTTCAGTGCATTTAATAGTAGGCTGATCCAGTCATTTCTTTCCTCTGAAAATAAAAACAGGAGAAAATATACACCCATGCTTAATAAGCT
This sequence comes from Bison bison bison, assembly GCF_000754665.1. Lineage (NCBI taxonomy): Eukaryota > Metazoa > Chordata > Mammalia > Artiodactyla > Bovidae > Bison > Bison bison. The sequence continues at coordinate 865,818 of NW_011494882.1, forward strand.
ATAAACACATAGAAATGTGGAACAAGACTGACTTTCTCTGAAACAGATCAGTTACAGATCCTTCCCCCAAACCACAGTCTAAATGCTACTGTTGTCAGGGCAACAGCCCAATTCTGTTAGGTTATTAGCCATTCCTCAGTATTCATAGGCAGCTGGTTTCAGGACCGCCCCCCCCGCCCCCACACCGGGATACCTAACTCCGCAGATGCTCAAGTTCATAACAGTGAGCCCGTGTATCCCCAAGTTCACCAACTGCAGATTCCACCAACTGAGGATCAAAAATGTCCTCGTTGTGGGAACCAAGGTTACAGAGGGCCGACTGTACTCAGTTGCCCTGTAACCAACATCACTGGCTTCACCTGGAAGTTGAATAGAAATGCAAAATCCCAGCCTTCCTCCAGAATGGATGAATCAGAATCTTCATTTTAAGATCTCCAGATGATGCATATCCATGTTAACATCTAAGCAGCATTGTTAGATTACTCATGAGATTGGATTGTCTTTTTTAATATAAGAAAGTAATATGGCTACTGAACAGGTAACAGATTGTACCCAGCAATACAGTTACTAAAATATCCAGAAAGGCTTGCTTTGTAGCAGGCATTTGGAACCGACTCAAGACTGCGCTTGCCTTGATGTTCACTCACCCATACCTTTCACTAACAATAGCATCTCATCTGTTAAAACTTCTTCTCTCACTCCTTCCACAAAAACTACATGACCTTCAACTACAACACATTGTGTTACAGACAAAGGAATTCAATCCAGTCCCCAAAGAGCAATCAAAGTTGTAAGTCAAGTTAGATATGAACACATAATAGAACACAGAATACTGTAAATGTCATACAAATGGTATCAAGTAATATATGAATCAACTCAATGGAGGTAAGTGATTTGCTGAAGGTCATATAGCTAGTTAGTATTAAAATTAGGAGAATCAAATGTTTTAAGTCTCAGACAATTGTTCTTGACACTATGAGGGGCTAAAAAAAAAAAATGGATATTTGTGTGAGGTCTTGAGGATGAGGAGGAATTAAAAAAACAAACAAACTGGAGCTTGGAAGAAAAACAAGCAAAATAGTATTTTAAGCAGAGGAAACAGAAATAACGAACATCTGCTCGGGGGATAATTTATAAATAAGTAAATTTATAATTTTGAACTCACAAAGAAATGATGGGAAATATGGCTGGAGATCCTACAGTGCCTAGGATAAGGAATTTGGTCTTTATTATGGAAGCAAAAGAAAACCATTTCAGAATTCTTAGCGAGAAAGGGACAAGATTAGGTTGATGACAGAACAAACTGGTAGGCAGGGGGTCAGGAATAAGGCAATAGAGACTTAAAGTACAATGAAAATGGAAAAAAAACAGCTGTGGTTCTGAATATGTTTGAGTACGTTTGACAGGTGTTCATCAAAAAATGAATTACTCAGAATAAAGGTAGCTTGGAATCAAGAATCCATCAAAGAAAATAGAAGGTTCTATTAACAGAACCACCTGAGGTTTTCAGCACCCTAGCATGAGCATCTAGGCAGATGGATAGCAATATGTGAATAAAGGCAATCCATACAAGAGAATACTCATGATTGTGGATAAGTGTTTAATGTAAAAGGAGAAGAAATGGTATACACTTGAGGTATAACTGATTCTAGGAGGATAGAAAATGGGCCAGGAAAAAAAAATGTAAAAGTGGTTTTATCAAGGTGAAAAAGAAAACAAACAAACAAACAGATTGAATTCCAGGTAGGAAAAATTTTTGAGAAGGAGAGTAAGGTGGACCCAAGTTTGGGAAACTGCCTGGTATCTCAGATCCTTTTAAGACTGGTTAGAGGTAATGTCATTGTAGATTGAAATTAAGTCTCCATATTAGACTTACTTACATTTCAACATGGATTCCCAGTTATTTTATAATACAAGTCTTAATTTTTAAAGTATCTTCATTCTTGCTCACCTTCAAAACTACCAAAGCTATTTAGTTGTGTCTTTAATGACCAAGTATTTATTAAAAACTCGTTTAATGATATTTTATTGCAGATATTACATAATCCCCAAGTAACAGTGCTTATTCCATATATCAGGACTCAAGTTTCTCCCACATCATTATAAAGTAAAAGACATGAAAATATTTAGGAAACTACGCCTATGTCAATCCATAGCAGCTACTCTACATTTTGTTGTTTAGTCACTAAATTGTGCCCAACATTTTGGGACCCCATGGAATGCAGCCCAACAGGCTCCTCTGTCTATGGGATTTCCCAGGCAAGAATACTGGAGTGGGTTGCCATTTTCTTCTCCAGGGGATCTTCCCAACCCAGGGATCAAACCCACATCTCCTACACTGGCAAAAGGATTCTTCAACACTGAGCCACTTGGGAAGCCCTACTCTACATTTTACATCTACAGATAGACTGCTCTGGGATAATGTATTACATTGTCAGTAACAGCAACACTCTTTCCACTTGGTGATTATTTGTGATCAATAAGTACACACAGATATTCCTGCCAAGTAAATGGTATATAATGTTTTCTGCTTGTTTATGTTAATCCACACAAATCACTGACTTTGAAATGTAGGCCATAATTTAATGAACTGGGCCAAAGTGATTTTGGTTTTCAGACTACTATTAGTGGATATCTCAGTTTATCAGGAAATAATTTTAAATTTGCGATTGCATTAACTCTTAGTCTTAAGTATATTATGACTCCATCTCAACAAATGGTGCCCTTATTAGCCTACAAGAATTCTCTAGCTCCTGAGGTTCTCACTTGCTAATAGGAAGTAACAATCATGAAGAACAGGATTGAATACTAATGTGCAGTTTATACTTAATAACCCATGCCAAAGGAAATAAACAGTGAGACAGACAATTCAAACACAATAAAACAGATTACAAGTGTCATTGGTATTTGCAAAGTGTGCATACTTGGACATGGGGAATATTCTTTGATAAGTCACAGCATCCCAAAACAAATAATAATTTCCCTTTGGGCACAGGCAAAGCTGTATATTGTGCTGGATTCTGCCTGCTATTCACACCAAGGTACTTATATTCTTTCCAAAAACAAATGTTTATTGTCTATCTTGATCTTATTAGCACCGTGCTAAGCATCACTCCCTCTGAGAATATGCTCTGACTGGGACATGGTTTTGCTCTGAATAGAGCATTTTTAGGTTGGAAAAAGAGAAAACAAAATTGCCACTTTCTTGTGATTATGCTAGAATGTAAATAAAAAACATAAGCGATCCCCTCAAACCTCAAGCTAGTTAAGGTTTTCTGGAATGTCAACTCAAAGTACACAAATAAAAAGGTTAAAAAAATCAGCAGAGGATACTTAGCATCCTCTAGACTCTACTGGATTTAGCAGTAGACACATTCATTAGCAAAATAGGATTGATTACATGAGGGATTGCCACACAAGGGGCATGTAAAACATGAATAAAAGAATCTAACAAAATTCATATGTACTCTTAAATTTTGATATAATCTAAAGATTCCTCAGTGTAACCCATGATCAATATTAGAGAAGGAATTATTACACACTATGGTTATTCTTATGGATAATGATTCATTCATATGAGTGTCCACTTAGTTCCAGCTATGTTCTAAGCCCTATTCTGAATACCAGGAATGAAGCAGTGAACAAGATAGATCCTGGCCTTACTCTCCAGAAGTTTACATTCTTGTGAAAGAGGGCAGGCAATAAACATAGATATATATGACACACTGACAATGCAATGGGATAAAATACAACACAGGAAGAAGGGCACAGAAAGTACTATTCTATGTAGGATAACAGAAAAAAGCTCAGGAAGAAGGTGATGATTTTGCAAAAGCCTAAAGGCAAGGGGGCAGAGAAGGCAATGGCACCCCACTCCAGTACTCTTGCCTGGAAAATCCCATGGATGGAGGAGCCTGGTGGGCTGCAGTCCATGGGGTCACACAGAGTCGGACACGACTGAAGCGACTTAGCAGCAGCAGCAGCAAAAGCAATGGGGAGGATGACTGGAGAAAGAGTGTCCTAGGACACAGAAAGCAGCAAGCGCCAAGGCAACCATAGGTTTGGCACGTTCACAGGCCAAGAGGCTCCTGTAGTTGCAGCATGGTGCGTGAGGGTGAGCACAGACAAAACAAAGACAGGCGAGACCCTGCATGGGCTTCTGGACCTCACAGGGACTTCACTCTCGGTGAGCTAGAAAGACAACAGAGCCTCTGAAGTGGGAGACAGGATCTGTCTGGGAGGTCAGCATTTTCTTGCTGGAGGATCTGACAACCATAATGAAAATATGACTGCTGTTGATCATGGGAGGTTATGACAATAATCCCAAAAAAAGGTGGTTTGTGGGAGAGTGAGAATGGTGGAGGTGCTGAGAACTGGTTAGAACCCAGGCATATTTCCAAAGTCAAAATGGTAAGATTTGCTGAATCTGGCCTGGATGCAAATAAGGTAGGAAAAGTTCGACAGTGACCCCAAAGTTTGAGGTCTATTATATTATGACAGGCAATCAAAGTACACCAAAGAGAACTTTCACTCCTCTAGTTCTTCCTCCAGATGACAAAAGCTCCATGCATTGCTTCTGAAAACAAGGAAGATTTCAAAACAGGTAAGTCTGTTTGCCCAAAACAGGTAAGGAAAATTTATATGTTTCTCATCCCAAATTCCCAAGTGTTCTTAAAAAAAAAAAAACTTAGTGTTGCAGTTTCACAGCTGCCACTAGAGGGCTGTATGATGCTGTACAGAAACAGAATTAAGGTGGACACATAACTTGGAATCTACAATTAAGGGGCGGTACCAAAAATGGTCCTTGAAAGGGAATGACTACTCAGAATTTTTTTTTATTATTATTATTGAAGTATAGTTGATTTACAATGGTGTGCCAATTTCTGCTGTATAACAAAACGATTCAGTTATAGATATATACACATTCATTTTTAAAAATATTATTTTCCACTACAGTCTATCCCAGGAGACTGGAAACAGTTCCCTGAGCTATATAGGACTTTACTGTTTATCCATTCTAAATGTAATAGTTTGCATCTACTAACCCCAAACTCCCAGTCTATTCCTCATCCTCTCTACCCCTTGGCAACCACAAGTCTGATCTCTACATCTGAGTCTACTTATGTTTTATAGACAAGTTCATTTGCACCATATTTTAGATTCCACATGTAAGTGACACATTGTATTTGTCTTTGTCTTTCTGACTTTTGTCACTTCGTATGATAGTCTCAAGTTGCATCCATGTTGCTGCAAATGGCATCATTTCATTCTTTTTTATGGCTGAGTTGTATTCTACTGTATGTATGCACCGCATCTCCTTTACCCACTTACCTGTTGATAGACATTTAGGTTGTTTCCATGCTTTGACTATTGTGACTAGGCTGCTATGAACACTGGGATGCATGTATCTGTTTGAATTATAGATTTGTCCAGGTATATTCCCAGAAGTGGGACTGCTGGGTCATATGGTAGGTCTAGTTTTCTGAGAAACTTCCGTACTGCTTTCCATAGCGGCTGCACCAATGTACATTCCCACAAACAGTGTAGAAGGGTTCCCTTTTCTCCCCATCCTCTCCAGCATTTGTTATTTGTAGAGTTTTTAATGGTGGCTCTTCTGATGGGTGTGAGGTGGTGTCTCATAGTAGTTTTGATTTGCATTTCTCTAATAATTAGTGATTTTGAACATCTTT
>NW_011494882.1:871607-895260 GCF_000754665.1 Bison bison bison
TTTTTTTTTTTTTTTTTTTTTAATGGTTTCCTATACTATGCAAAAGCCTGTAAATTGGATTAGGTTCCATTTGTATATTTTTGCTCTTATCTCTATTTCCTTGAGAAACTAACCTAAGAAAACACTGGCATGATTTATGTCTGAGAAAGTTTTGCTGATGTTCTCCTCTAGGAGTTTTATGGTGTCATGTCTTATGTTTAAGTCTTTAAGCCATTTTGGGTTTATATTTGGACCACTCAGAATTCTTAAGCTTTCTTCTAATTATGAGAACTACCCACTGAAAACATCACCTGTTTCTTAAAGTAACACAACACCTGTGTTACCACAGGTGTCAAGGGAATACAGATTAACTGAAGGATCATTAGCTGTTACAATCCTCTGAGCAATCCCAGTAGTTCTGCTTGAGGAGGAAAGGAATCAGACTACATTTTCTGGGTTGAGGAAGAGAATTCCAGACCTCATAATTTCAATAAAATTAACTTGCAGCCAAGAAAACAACATTTCACTAGGAAACCCAGGGGAATTGAAACCTTAGAAAATCTGCAGGGAAAAGCTGCCAAATTGTAATCTTCTCTTAGCAATGCCAGTGGGTGACATGGGAGTTTAGAAATCGTGACACTGGTTTCAGGGGAGACAAAGGGAGCTGTGTATATAGGTCACTCAGAATCTTTTCACCAAAAATAAAGAATTCATCTCTGTTAGATGTCAAACTACTGCCCCTTTCTGTCCTAAACTTTGATTTTGCTTCTTAATAAGACTGAAGCAAAGTTTTTTATAAGCAACTATGATTGATATCTGTTTCTACCAAATAAAAAATGATCAAGCATTTGTATACATGGAAGGAGGACAAAAAGACAAACACTTAATAAAAACACATTCAGCATCTTGCTGACGGTTCCCTAGTAAACATATAGACATATGTGCCATTTATCTATCTATCTGTCTATAAATATCTACACTTTTAAAAATGTGAGCTGTTACTATGTAAAAACAACTTTCAATGAAAATAACATAGTAATTCTATGTGGTTAGTCTGTTTTCACTGAAGCAGTATTTTCATGGTTTTAAAAATTAAAGACCTAAGCCTTATTCAACACACAAAAATTCATACTAAAGTTCATGAAATTCTTATACTAGGCTTACATCATAAAGATGAACTCCATACCACAGAGGGATTTATTGGTCCATTGTAAACATGTAACTTTTAAACATGTGTGGGTTGATACATTTTATTTCAATAAAATGTGTCTGTTTAATTTTTAACTGCCACAAGTAAATATGGCTAAACAGATTTTCACACAAGCTGAAGCTTTATTTAGTACATCTATCTTAAAATGCAGACTCTGTGGCATATGTGAATTTTACTATGAGAAGCCAAGGGGAAGAGGATAAGCACCTCAAAGAAATTAGCATTTAGCTCGGCCAGTGGAGGCCAGAACATAAGGACAGACCATTCTGATAGCCAGTTGACAGGAGCAATGTCGTGTGTTTTAAGAAAATACAGAAACAGAGAAACTGTGATATCAAATATGTTTCTCATATTGAGTATCACAACTGTGGAAGACTTTCTGAATTTCAGGCAATGAGTCACAATACATATGTCTGTATCAAATACTCTAGGGGTTGGCAAACTTTCTGGAAAGGGTCAGAGAGTAAATTTCCTAGGCCTTCCTGGCCAGACAGTTTACAGCAATTACTCAACGCTGCCACTGCAGCACAGAAAGAGCCATAAGGCAACGTGTAAATGAATGAGAGTGTCCGGGGACTGCTGCCGCCGCCATTAAGTCGCTTCAGTCGTGTCCAACTCTGTGCGACCCCACAGACAGCAGCCCACCAGGCTTCCCCCATCCCTGGGATTCTCCAGGCAAGAACGCTGCAGTGGGTTGCCACTGCCTTCTCCGGTCTGGGGACTAGTAAGACAGTATTTACAAATACAAGCAGTGAACCAGATTTAGGTTACAGGCCAGTTTTCCAACCTCGACTCCAGGTGATAGTTCGTGACTTTTTTTTAAAGATCAAGTCAAGAGAGAAATACTTTTACATTACACCTGGGCAGCATATACAATACACAGCATGATACGTGTATTCACGTATGATACCCTGGCTGTAGGCACTGCACTTTGATACTCCTTATTCTACTTCATGTTTGTTTGGTTTTTGTTTGGGGGCTTTGGGGACACCATCTGAAACCACTAAGTTGATCTCATAAATGGAAGTGAGTGACTCACAGTCTGAAAAATGTGGCTCCAGTGTGAACAGCATTGGGACTTTTTATTTACTGAATATCTAAAGTAATAATGGAAGCTTTTCAGTGACAGATAATATTTACTGAATGTGTTCTATATGCCATGCACTGACATATGTTCAAGGAATCTAGCAATTTATAAAAGACAAATATTGCTCCATAATAGCTAGTATTGTTGTTTATGTATAAAATAGGATACTAACTATAATACCTATGAACCTCATTAGACTATTTTGAAAATGAAGCTTTTAGCAAATACCACATATTCAGTCATTTTTCCAGGTCACCAATATTCAAATAGTTAAGTACCAAGAAGTACTTTTAAAAATCAAGTTATTATCTACATTAAAATGACAAAAGGTTTTAAAATCTAATGCTTTAGGTAATGAAGATGGCCTTATCTATATTATTTAAGAGCAGTAAGGTTTATTGTACTGATATATTGACAGTCAAGGTCACAACAGAGAACTTTTAACTTCCCTATCTCTACCTCTCCTGCACCCTTCCAAAAAAGATAAGATACAAAGGTTTAGACTCCATCCACAAACCACATGTCATTTTTAGATCAATTTTAGCCATTAACTGACCCATAGGATGATACAAGGTGGGGGAAAAAAAAAAACTCAAGGAATAGAAAAGACGCTCCAAAATCTATATTAGAATGGTTACTATGCCTGCATGTTCAGTTAAAATCAGCCACAGATAAACTTTATAAAACCAATCTTTCAATTGTTGTTTTCCACCTTAAGTAACTACTTTGCATTATCAACAGCTAAAAGTGAGCTCCATAAAAGCAGAGATTTTTGTCTACTTTTTTTCACTGCTATATACCTCAAATTTAGAAGAGTCCTTGGCACTCAGTAGATTTGCCCTAAATATTTGTTGCATGAAAGAACAGTGAACAAACAACAGTGACTCGTCGTCTTGTTTATGTTTTGATATTATGGCCTTCAAAAACTAATAGACAATGTAAATTAATTAAAAGCAACATATTTAAAGATTGCCTGCCATTTCTAGCTTGTTTATTAAATTTCTGACTGGGAAGAAATTCATGTGAACATTTTTATAAGGATAAAGACTTACCTTCTTTTTCTACTCTAAAAACAAAAGTTCTTTGTGTTGTAACAACTTCAAATTTGTTGTCTCCTTGAACTCGTACCGTAGATATAGCAGAAAGGGGGATTATTCCTTTTGAATACTTCTCCTGTATTGGTTAGAGGAAAAGATACACAGAGAAGACACATTAAGATAACATTCCCTTGATCAAAAATAGAATGGCATGGTATTTATAACTGCTGCTGTTTCATAATCTCAATCTAAATTTTTAAAAATCACATACAAACAGCATATATCCTCATATACACTTAATAGCCCAGAAAGGAAAATATTAAGTATCTCTTCCAAGTGAGATGTCTTTTCAATTTTCTCCTCATCTGCAATTAGGCAATGAATCACATTACAAACAACCGTACTAGAATAGCAATACATCGTTCTGAAAAACAGCAGTATGTTCTTTGAAAACAGTCTAGTCAAAATGATTTTATGGTGTTTGCAGGCATCTGCTGGCCATTACAGGTACTGTAACTGAACCATTTCAAAACTTGCTACACACTGTGAGCAAGAATATTATCTAAGAAACCAGACTACTGGACTTCTATCAATTAACCCTATTAGTCAACACTCTGATGATGAAGATCTTAATCTCACATTGCATCACTTTTTAGTCTCCAGGGGCTAAAGAATAAAAAGATACAGATTCAGCTGTTTGCAATAGGCATATACACAGTACAATTTTGAAGGTCATTCCTAAGATTCTCAATGACTTTCTCAGTCTGTGCTTTCCTGGACCATCCTAAACCATTTGGCATAATAATCACCCCACAATTTCAACTACTTCCCAACAATGTAATATTGACTGGGCCCTGTGTTGGAAAGAAAAATTCCAAGAGTACTTGTACATTCACATTCAAATAGCCGCAAAAACAAAAACAAACTAACCTGAGAGACAAGTTTAAAAGTGAGTAAAAACTATGGGAAATAAAGAGTACAAAGATGAGAATTGTCAGTTCTCCTTTTAAGAAAGCAGACATTTTCACAGAAGTAGTGACATTTGAACCTGACTTTAAGAAACCTTAAGTTAACCAAATAGATATGTGAGGAGGTGGGGCCGGGTGGTGGTGGCAGATTCTGGCTGGAAAGACTGAGTAATAGAGGAGTCAAGTAGAGAAGTAAGAGGAGCTGCAGTGTAGAATCAAAAGAGATGACGTAGAAAACATTCATCAAGGCCACATTATGCAAAGTGTTGAGTATCAAAAGAAGCTGGACACAGATGAGGCTGAAAATATAAATCAAGGTCACATTACAAAATGTCTTGGGTGTCAAGAGAGTTTGGACACAGCTCAATAAGGTTTCTTCTACAATTCTCTTCCAGCATCCATGGAGCCATTACTTTTGAGTCAAGTCCCAAGGATCTGAAACAACCGGTTAGGCAAAGAACCTACTAAGTCATTCCATGCAGAGCACAAGTGTCATGTTCATATTCCTCCCAGCAGCAAACTACAGCTGTACATAGCAGATGGGTAAAAGACAGCTGCATGAGCAGGAAGATGGGTCTCCTGGGAGGTTTCTCCTCTGCCAGTTGAGGACATACATTATATTCTCATGGTATTCCCTCTTAGTTATTTGACAGTTTCCTCTGCTCCGCTGTCTTCCTCTATCCCCGATCCCTGACTTCACGTATCCATCAAAACCCTATTCATCTTTATGTCATCTTCAATAACAATGCCTTGAAGATGTTCCTTTGTCCTCTTAAGCAGCCAAAATCAAGTAAGATATTTGAATTGTGATTTAGGAATATGAGGAGGTAACTTCCTAGAAAAAGGAGAGGGATGTCAAGGAATGAGTACTTACAGAATAACTTTTTCTTCTCCTTATTTTCCATTTTGGGGGTTTTAGCTTCTCTTCCTAAGGGAAAAAAATCCCTTCTTACTATTTCAACTACCAATTTTATGGGGAGAATTCTAAAATCTGTCTCTTCCTCTATTCCTTGTCTATTTCTACCCAATCCACTCCCATATTTTTGCATCATCCATGGTACCTCTAACTGTCCCATAAGCACCTCAAACTCTAAAACTGAATTATCTTCATCTATAATGGTCTATTAAGATATCACTTCTTGGTCAATCAGTCTTCAACAGAATAGCCTTTGACTTGGGCTGCTCTTCTGCACCCACATGACTTGGGAGTCCCCTACAATGTCAACTTGCTCCCCGCTACTTCCTGATTCCTGCAGCTCCTTCACACATCATGGTTCTCCTCAATCCAGTGACACCACACACTCTGTTCTGCAAGGCACCATTTTACATATCCGTCTTCACATACTTACTGCTTCCATTTCTTTTCCTGTTTCAGCATATGAAAGGGAAGTCGCTCAGTCGTGTCCGACTCTTTGTGACCCCGTGGACTGTAGCCCACCAAGCTCCTCCGTCCATGGAATTCTCCAGGCAAGAATACTAGAGTGGGTTGCCATTTCCTTCTCCAGGGGATCTTCCTGACCCAGGGATCGAACCCAGGTCTCCCACATTGTAGGCAGACGCATTAACCTCTGAGCCACCAGGGAATTTATATTCCTGAAAAAAGTTCTCCAACTCGGCTTTTCTCTCAGGCCCCTCAACCTGATCCAGGAAGAAAACCTTAATAGGAACCTGTGCTCTTCCTCTGTAACAATTGCTGCTGCTGCTGCTAATTCGCTTCAGTCGTGCCCGACTCTGTGCGACCCCAGAGATGGCAGCCCACTAGGCTCCCCCGTCCCTGGGATTCTCCAGGCAAGAACACTGGAGTGGGTTGCCATTTCCTTCTCCAGAGCATGAATGTGAAAAGTGAAAGTGAAGTCACTCAGTTGTGTCCGACTCCCAGCGACCCCATGGACTGCAGCCTCCCAGACTCCTCCGTCCATGGGATTTTCCAGGCAAGAGTACTGGAGTAGGGTGCCATTGCCTTCTCTGTCTATAACAACTACTAACTCTAATTTAAATGATGATCTTTATATTTACTTGTGATCATCTGATTAATACAATCTTTCTAAACTGACTGTGCATCATAGTTCTATTTCCTTCACCACCTTTCACATAATCAGTATTGTATATTTTCTGAATGAATGAATCTTATGTCCAATCAATCATAATTATACAAATTCTGACAGCTCATTTTTAGTATTTTTCTAAATTTATTTTTTAGTACTTCCACCAGCCTATACAGCCTACATCCTGATAAATTAATGCCTGATTTACTTCCCACTCTCCTGATTTGCTTCCCTACTTTCAGCTAGTGCTCCTTCTCACTTTTCCTGCTTATTATTGTTCAAATGCCATAGTTGGAGAGAATAAAGGAAAGATTCATGAAGATGAACAAGATGGGCCTTGAAGTTTGCACAGGATTTTCATGGACTGTAATGTCTAATGGATTCAGAGGAAGAGCAAAACCATAGAGGTGAGACTACATGTAAAGATATGCCCAAGTTTTTCACAGTTGTACCCTGATACTGTTGAAAAAAGTCCCTGTACAGACAGACATCACATGACTGGTTTAGCAAAGAAAAATTCAATAAATACAGGCAGGTACCAAGCTGTACTAGACTACTAAGGACTCTAGGAATTGACAGGAGGGAGAGACTGTCTCTCCACTGTCAGGCAGCCTGAGAGACGTGAAGAGGCCCAGCACCCTTGGAACAGTGAAAGGGTCTACCTGACTGTAAGTCTGTACTGGCTGAGACCAGATAATGAAAAATTCAGAGTATTCAAAAGCACTTATCACTTCTAGGTGGTCCACTCTCAAGTTGCAGTTTGCCTAAGGATTAGAGGAGTTTATAAAACACATATCTCTAATGGGATAATTAACTATTTGTTGAATAAAATTTTACCATTAACCAGTTTTTCAGTAGAGAAAAGTCAAACGGCATTGTAGGGAAAGACAGGAATTTTAAAAAGGAGATTTTCCTTCCACTAAATCTCTTCATAGAATTTTTTTTTTTAATTCCTTAAAAACATAACAACTCACCCACATATCTACAATAATGTTGTTTAACAGGTCAGTACTTATAGAAGAGTAATAGAAAAATGAATCCCCCAGAAGTGATCAAAATGTACTTAAGAAGCAAAGTATTATGTCACTTGAACTTTAGGAAGTTGCACTTTCTCTAAAGGCTCATTTATAACTATTATGAATTATCAAGATCAATCTCGAAATTTTTTAACACTGTAGAGGTGACTTTACATTTCCCTTCCAGCACACGATAAAGACAATACAGAGGGGGAAAAAAAAGGAAACTCAATGACACCAGGCTCAAAATGACTGCGTTTTTGAGAGTGTAAAATTTTCCTGAAGGAAAGAAATTCTAAAGCATCCCCGGAGCCTATACACACAGATATTTAGGTCAAGTTTGTCATTTATCTACCACTTGCAGACAATGAAAGGACCACGGGGCAATTCTGCCCACTGCTGAGTGAGAGGAGGGTGAGTCAGATCTCTTGGCAGGTGACAAGATATCAAACCTGCTGGGATGATGCCATTTTCAGTAATACAATTGAAAAGGCCTTGCTGAGACATGATTGAGTGGCACTGAGAAAAGCAGAAGAAAACTAAGGGAATAGGCAACTCTGCAAACTACCTCCTGAAAGCCCGGCCACATGCCCCTCAAGTGTATATTTAAACACTGGAAGGGACTTCCCTGGTGGCTCAGTGGTGAAGAATCTGCCTGCCAATGCAGGAGACACAGATTTGATCCCTGGCCCAGGAAGATCTCACATGTCACAGAGCAATTAAGTTCGTGTGCCACAACTAGTGACCCTGCGCTCAAGAGCCCTGGAGCTGCAACTAGTGATGAAAACTCCACACCCAGCTGAGATGGCAGCTATGGCCGCACCCGTGCCCTCTTTTCACTGGCCTTACAATCCTCTCTTCCCAGTCCACCAATCCAGCCCTTCAGCCAGAAGGGTCACAACAGAAACCACATCTCCTTTTAGGAAACACCTAATCTAGTGGTCCTGGGGTTCTTTTGCCAACATGACACCAATCATCTGAATAGTAAAGGAAAAAAGTGCCATAGGAAACAATTTAACATTTTAAAAAATTTTAATGTGAAGCTAAATAATTTGTTATATACATATATATGCCATACCACACGGCTTAGGATCTTAGTTCCCCAACCATGGATCAAACCCAGGCCCTTGGCATTGAGAGTATGGAATCCGAAACACAGGACCACCATAGAAATCCCTATAATAATTTGTTTTATCATAAACTTTTTGTCTCGATTTCAAGCCAAGGCTGCATCATCTTTATTGCATCAAGGCGGGTATGTGCTCGTCTCCTCAATGCAGTTGAAATGAGCTTTTAAAGGACAGAATGAATCTGGTTGGTCAGAGATACTAGACATCCTCTCCCCCAGAAGGGGATAATGAGCCTGATGACAGGGAAGCCTGTCTCATTTCTGAAGTTTCCTTCCTCATTTCAAGCAAATCAGAGAAGGGCACAGGTGATGAAGAAAACCAGGGGTGAGATTGTATCAGGTACAGAGCATACATTATAACCACCCTACGTACAGAAACTGCCTGGATATTCAAATCAACAAGCACACTAAAAACAGCAGCTAAGGTAGAAAACTAGCATTTACAAATATTCATCTCATCATCCTGCAAACATTAAAGAGGCATGTTTAAACCTACCTGATGGTTTATAGTGATCCCTGCAAAGTGAAACCAGTGAACACTTCTCTAAACCTCCTACTATCCTGTGTTTTAGCCTGCAGTGTGTATTACTTTATTTCTAAAAGCTTATGCTCTTCGTCCTGTAGCACTAAAGAATCGATATATGAAAAGCAATCTACCTCAATGTTCAAGCCAGAAATAACACCAATGTAAGGCAGTGAAAAATCTCTAATGAGAAGATGATTTTAGATTATAAACTTTAAATAAGAGAATGTGGTTAACTGTTGTTTGTATATTAAAAGAATGTGCAGTTAAGATTATAAAATTGTATGATTTTGACTAACAAAAAAATAAGGTATATTTATTAGTACCAACTTTTTATTTAAGGAAATTTTCAAACACATAGAAGTTGAAAGATTAGTACAATGAACATTCATAACCTCTACCTCAATTTGACATTTGTTAACATTGAAACCTTTTTGTTTTACCTAATTATGCACGTGTGCATATACATATACATCTATAATATATAAATATGCTTATATATAAAGTATATATAGAGAAGTAAATTCAAGACATTTTCAGATTTCATGACACTTCACTCCAAAATATCTCAGTCTACAGCTCTTAAGAATAAAGACATTCTCATACCTAATGAAGAAGCACCTGATGAAAACAGTACATGTCATTAAGATTCAACTGCTGAAAGAATACATTTTAAGCCCTTGCACTTTAAGATTTTCAATGAGCTGGAACTCCAAACCCAACCTTCTCAGCTTCATCAGCCATTAGTCTCCCTCACATTCACTATTTTCCCACCAAAGAATCTGGGCAACTCATTCTATCAGCTATCAAGTCCTGTTCTTCCTGTTTACGTACAAACTCCTCTTTCTTCAAAATTCATGGCCATTTGAAATCTCGTGCAAGAAGCATTCCTTGGTTCCTTCATAGCCCTTCTAGAGAACAAAGTAACTTCTCCTTTGTGGTATTGTTCTCTAAACATTCTTAGTGCTACCTAAAATAAAGGCAATTTCTTATATATCTGTATATCATCTATAGCAATTCTAGTATTTTGCAGGAGATTCTCCACAAATAATTGTTAGATACATAAGTTTTTAAAAATCTCAATTTTATGCACCACGAAAAAGTTAACCTATGAAAAGAGTTAAGTGTTTTACTCTATGCAAATTCTTTTCATCTTTATAATCCAACACCTAAAGACCAAATCATGTGCTTTGTTTATTGAAATAAATTCAGCACACACAGGACAATCTTTTAAAACTGTAAAACATACTTACCTTATCATTATTGTAATAAGAAATGCTAAGGCCATCAAATTTCACCCATCTCTTCTGAAACATGCGTTTTCTGTAAAACACATGAAATTGTCATTTCACATTATTAAGAACCATGAACTTGGATTTTAAATGCATTTGTACCATAACTGTGTTTCAGTACATTCCCATTTGTTGCTGTTAAAACAGTGAAGAAAACAATAGGCTGTGACGATGCAGTTTAGGCAATGGTACAAAGGAAAGAAAATACATACAATGACACTTTCTAATCAGTGTTTCTAGGTGTTTTTAAAAAGGATACTTCTAACAGGGTCATCATTTTTAAACTGTAACTTACTGTGTCATTCCCATACCTGTAAAGTGTGGACAAAAACACGATCATCACATCATATCCTTTAAAGGGATAATCCCTTAATGAAAGCATTAATAATAAGAATTTTTATCTTTCATTAAGATTATAACATTTTATCTTAGCTTTTAAATCTCTGCTTTGGAGCATTAATAATGTTTTGCTAAAATAACAAAGCTTTGTCAATTGGATTTACATAGATATATTTAATTCTGATCAAATAAGCTGAAGAGGCCCTGTCTAAATATAGAGAATCATTTGCAATCATCCAAAATTCGCTGAAACATTAACATTTTGAGAAAAAGAATCATATGAAAGGCAAATGCAGTTTGAAATGGTTGTTGACTCGAGAAGCAAAGCAAAATTATGTCATCATATGTTCTCTATTTAGGCATAAAGGAGGAAAAAAATCACCCTGATTATATAAGGGAAAACTGAAGACCCACTTCTACTTGGGCTTGTTTTTATTTTTCAGTCCCTTTCACCAAAGTCAGACAGCCCTAAAGGTTTTGACTGTCTATTCTCTACATGACTCAGCGTGAACTGACATAATCGAGATACCTTTGGCCTTTATTACAGATAATATACAAAAACTTCCTATTTTAAAAGTCATCTCTAAACTAAGTGGATAACCAGGTCTACCTTTTCCTTTTGCAGTTTTCTAACACATTTAAGTTAAGGAAATTGTATAACTTTCTGTGGTTTTCAGAAGATTTAAAGATAGAAAAAACACTTCAGAAAGTGTGGAGAACTTGTCTTCCGGGCTACTTCCTGAGCCCACACACTTGTTACACTAATGAAATACAGCAAGCCGCCCACGTTGATCATTAGCCAAATTATTCTCCTTAGATAAAATTAGAGCAAATTGATCTGAGAGTTTCAAAATCCATTGGTGTGGACAACATTGTCGCATATAAGCCTTCAGTTAATCATGAAATTGTAAGACTATGATAAGAGCTCAAAAGGTTAATCACGAAGTAGTAAGACTATGACAAAAGCTTAAAATTATATAACCACAACCAACTACCTTGTTCTTTCCGGCTTATTCCCTCAACCTTCTGCTTCTTTTTAACTTCTCTTGGTGTGCCACGTGTTCTCTTAACCTTGCAACATTCAACAGTGTTGGTTTTTACTTTCTTCACAGAACCCAAGGGTTCTTCAAATTGCCAGCATTAAGAGTTACAAGGTAAAAAATACTAAGCAAATACACAATAATTATACATTGAATAAAATCACTAGGCTCATTTCATGTTGATCTGTCACACTTAAAGGCAGGTAACTAGACACCCTCCCTCCCACACAATCTCAACACTAATTCAAGAAATCAAGATTTTGTGTCAGGCGTCTGCCCACCTTACATGATGAATAGGAAACTAGAGAAGGCAATGGCACCCCACTCCAGTACTCTTGCCTGGAAAATCCCATGGACAGAGGAGCCTGGTAGGCTGCAGTCCATGGGGTCGCTAAGAGTCGGACACGACTGAGCCACTTCACTTTCACTTTTCACTTTCATGCATTGGAGAAGGAAATGGCAACCCACTCCAGTGTTCTTGCCTGGAGAATCCCAGGGACGGGGGAGCCTGGTGGGCTGCCGTCTATGGGGTCGCAGAGAGTCCGACACAACTGAAGAGACTTAGCAGCAGCAGAGTTCAGTAGTGCATATAATCTCCCATTTTAGAATAAAAATAATCAACATCTGTAGGAGATAAAGGCCTTAGGACCTTCCATTACCCCTCTAATTCCTTGGCTAACTACTCCTTATCTTTCAGAGTTCCACTTAACCACCCACACAGACATTCCTCCACTGACAAACCAATCCAAAGCAAATCACAAAGTTATTCTCTGAAAGCACCCTCTCTTTTTCCTCATAGCACTTAACACAGTCTGTAGTTATGTTTGTTGAGTTGCTGACTCCCACACCAGTCCTTATGCTTTACAAGGACAAAGTCCAAGGATATTTCATTCTCTACTATATGATCAGCAGCTAACACAGAGACAAATATGGTACTAAAAAAGAATCTGTTGACTAAAAGAGTGACATGATTAAGCAAATGTCCCCTTAGCGAAACAGCAAGATGACAAGTAAAACCTCAACTGACCAGCACTCAAATAATCTGTATTTTAAAAGAAAGGTTGGCAGAAGGCGGGAAAACTTCTGAAACCTCAGAGTTAGATTCACAGTTTCAAAACCTGCCAAAGCACGAACTAAAAAGAAGTTTAAAACTTACTTTAACCTGTCTTACTTAACAGTTGCAGTCACTTGGACTTAAAGTTTTCTTAGAACTCCATTAGCATGTGGATAGACAGTTTGAGGTCTGAGGCATCATCCAGGAAAATGAGTAGGGAAAGAGGGAGGGCAGACAGCTCAGAGATCAGTCAGAGATGCTACCACATGCCTAGCTACATTTCTCCTCCTAGGCACTGACTACAAAGAACACACTTAATACTTGGCTTTCTGAAGAAAGTCAACCAAAACCTCTGCCTCTGAGAGACTCAACTCCTAAGATACTCCAACCATTTTGATTTTCTCAACTGCCAGGTGACTATTGCATGTGTTCAGCCATTTTAATCCAGTATGTTTTTTACCTTTTTATTTTGTATTGGGGTATTGCTGATTAACAATGTCATGGTAGTTTCAGGTGAACAACAAAAGGACTCAGCCGTACATATACATACAGCCGTTCTCCCCCAAACTCCCCTCCCATCCAGGCTGCCACACAACATTCAGCAGAGTCCCATGTGCTATATAGTAGGTCCTTGCTGGTTATTCCCTTTCAAATACAGCAGTGCATACATGTCCATTTCAAACTCCCTAACTATGCCTTCCTCCCACTACCATAAGTTCACAAAACATGTATTTTTAATTTACATAAATGGCATGGTGCTACAGATCTCACTGTTTCTCACTTTTTTTCACTTAGCACTATGTTTTTAAGATGCTGTGAGATGTGTATCTAAAGGATTAGATATGTCTCTAATCCTTTGCTTCTAATTGCTGCGGTACTGCACAGTATAAAGGTTAAATCTGTCTAATAAGCTATGGAAGATCAGGTAAATAAGACAAATCCCAGCCCACAATGAAATGGAATGAGAGTGTGGCAGCTGAAAAATCAACTGCTCTGTAGTTGAAGACAGCCACTTTGCGATCCTACCATTAAAACATTATTTCTGCTATCATTCATTCATCCAGCCAGGCATCCAATCTGTGGGTACCTATTCTGTGGACACTGTCTTCCAACCATACTGTCTCCTCTCTCTAGATTCTTTTTTGTCTTGCGGCCTTCCCATATGCCAAGAAAATGCTGCCTGCTCCTCACATAGCTGGCTTGTCCTTGAGATCTCAGTTCAAAAGTCATTCCCCTAAGTGGCCACCGTTGAATAACACAAATCCTTCAGGTTGCTTTGGCCTCTTGCTCCATTTCTTAATGACACTTAGGAGAATTTTCAATTATACATTTATTTTATGTCCTCCATTTCCCTTACTATTCAATAGATACTGAGATTCTTGAGCACTGAAACCATGTCTTTTTAATCAATGTAAAACCAATGACTACCAGTTTCTAGCATATAAAATATGCTCAATATCTAGTGCATAGAATAACAAATAAATGTATTTCTCATTGTAAGATGCTTCCTCAAATTCTCATTTTATGGATAGAGAAAATAAATTACTAACTCAACGAGTTTACCGTTAATTTATTTTGTTCTTTTCAAATACTAAAGATCAGATTTTTCTGACAAAAACTTTTTAATTCATCAATATTTCCATGTACTTTTAAAATACATTTCACAGTTACATCTTCTTAAAATATATTATTTAAGATATGTGCATTTTGTATCTTCCTATTTAAAGATGCAAATCAACGAATATGTTTCTAAAACTACACATATAATCTATTTTATTCATTAAATGTGTCAACATTAAATTAGCTATTTTCTGCATGTGAACTTTAATACTAAATTCTATCAATTGGTTAAAGATAAGAACTTGTACTTAGATACTATCTCACAATATAAGTCCCCTTTCTGCCAAATGGACACTTGGATTTGAACTGGCAAACTCTAAAATTTAACCAAAATTTCAACTGCATAAAAGGGAGAGCTTAAGATGCACTGTTTCTAAATGTCAATACAATTTTAAATTTAAAAAGAAAGTTATGAATAGTTGATTTTTAAGAATTATCTTTTCTGTGTAAGAATTAAATATTTTTCTCATATATTTATAAACGTCTACTCAATATCCAGCAACTAATTCCAAGGTAAGTATGTAAAATTAATCTATTACAGACAATTAGAGGTTGCTAAAGTACTTTAAAAGCTTTCTCTAACATAACTTATACCTTTCCCTTAAATTTCAATTAACAATTTATTTAGTAAATGTTGAAAACAGACAAGATATAAAAACAATGTCACTCCAGTCTGTGTTCCTATCACATGACACAAATTAGATCTGAAATACTGATAAATTATTATACACAGATTTTAAAACCTCAGTCAATAAAGAACTTATTTGGCACAATAATTTTGATAATAAAAATAACAAACACTTATATAGTGCTTTGTTCTAGACACTGTAGCAAGCTATACATAAATATTAATTCATTTAATCCTCCAAACAACCATAGGAGGCAAAAATATTCCTATTTTACAGATGAAGGCACTGAAGAACTGGCAGGTTAAATAATTTACCCAAGTCACACAATTAATAAAGACCATTTCTATGAAGAAAATTCAGGCAGTCTGGTCCCTAAGTCTGTGCTCTTAACAACTACTCAGAACAGATGCTGGCACATTTTTACAGCTAAGTATCTTGCATATTCCTTCAGGTCGCAGTAACATTTGACCTCCGCCCATTTGATATGTGAGTTCAATTCTGCAAAGTACTTCAGAATTCCTTCAGGAAAAAAGGTTAAAGCAGACAAGAAAAAATATTAGCCTAGGTTTTATACTATTTTGTTGTTAGGATCCTAAAGGGAAACATTGTTTTGAGAAGTTTTGTTTACAATAATTTATAAGGCAGGTGCAGTGTTACTGATTTCTATAAGCTATTCCCTTGAGTTCTGGTAGGGCAGCTTCAACTGCTATCTTAAATACAGTCTCGCCACCTGGTGTTGGTTTTTATTGTCTCAAAAACTGTGTATTTTAAAAGCTCTTTTTAAACAACTGTGTATATACAAACAATTAAATCTCTATGAAGTACTTCCATGAAGGCACTCCTATTTAATTTCGATCTGAAGTGCCAGCAAGGTTTTTATTTTTTTAATATATCTTTTAACTCTTTAAAAATTCGATCAGTATGCTAACCAATGACATTAAAGTGGTAGAGGCTACCAAATTGTCATCTTTAAATATCACACAACTGAAAAGTAACTAAGTCAAAATTTATGACTTTTATTAATCATCACAAACATACTTCTCAATTATTTCAAAAATATCTAAGAAAAAGATATCATAAATATGCTGTTTCAGATTCACCTGCCTTATTTACATAGTGCTGAAGAAGCCTATGCATATTTTATCTTATTTTCTGCTCTAACCCTAGCTAGGCTCAATATTTTTGGTACAATTTCCAAAAAATCCAGATTTTTATTTAACAGCTCTTTTTTATTTTAGCTAATCACTTAATCACATAGCTCTTAAGTACGAAGCTTTTAAATCCTGCAGTATTAGTATAAAGTATTTTATAGATACACATTCAAGGAATTATAATATTTCTGTAAAATATCAGCACTTTTCTATTCTAAAGTGTATTTCTAGAGTGCATTTCTTCACTTTTAACCAAACCAAAATGATTGTTTCCAAAATAATATGAACCAAAATGAGCTGAGGCCAAAAAAACAAAAACAAAAATTTTCTGAAATCCCAGCTTCCATCTCTGCTTTAAATGAAGAAAAAACAAATTTTAACGTAAAATCTCAAGTGCCAAAGGAGTTTTAGAAGTCAACGATAAAGTACAAATTTCAATGTGTGACTCACAATTTTGCTAATATTTACAAAGAGTTTTGTTCTTACATGACATGGTATATGTAAAACTATGTTAAAAGACTCAGACCTCTCTATTTTATGGAGTCATACTCTGTAAAAATAAATAAATAAAACAACTCAACAGCTTCTAGCTAAGATGACCACTTAAAAGTTTGCATTTATCTCTGCTGCTGCTACTGCTAAGTTGCTTCAGTCGTGTCCGACTCTGTGCAACCCCATAGATGGCAGCCCCCAGGCTCCCCCGTCCCTGGGATTCTACAGGCAAGAACACTGGAGTGGGTTGCCATTTCCTTCTCCAATGCATGAAAGTGAAAAGTGAAAGTCAAGTCGCTCAGTCGTGTCTGACTCTTCGCGACCCCATGGACTGCAGCCTCCCAGGCTCTTCTGTCCATGGGATTTTCCAGGCAAGAGTACTGGAGTGCGTTCCCATTGCCTTCTCCGCCATTTATCTCTACTTCTCCTAAAATCTCAAAGGATGAAAAAACAAATAAAAATAAATACCTACAAACTAACTTGAACAAAAATGTAAAGAACAGTATCAGGAAATCAAGAAAGCACAAGAAGGGATGGAACCAACTCAGGAGGTTTCAGAGAGATGACTGCTAAGCCTGCAACAGATCAAATTGAAGGCAAAACAAGTTTACTCACAGAATTTCAGAGTCTCAGGAGATACATGCACAAGTGACTCTGGAGGTGACTATAAAGGAAGGACAAGTGGCTGAGAATCAGAAGATTTGTGGAAATGCAATTGACCTTACATTTTTATGTGTGGCATACAGAGATTCTGAGAAACTGAGTCACATAGGAAAGGAGCAATAGCCTGAAAATTCTAATTTTTATCTGATTCCATTCATTCACTTCACTAGCTAGACTGACAGAAAGAAAATAGTTACGCTATTTTAATAAACATTAAAACTAAAAATTTTCTCCTCAAACTACAGATAAAATTGGGAAACTTTTTAGTAGCTTGGCACATTCTTCACAAGTGATGTGTGGTTTGAGAAATGGCCAATAGTTTCCGGTATAAAAAAATACTTTTTGTCAGAGATTTAAGATTCAACTTCAAGTTCAAAAGGTGTCAGCTTCCCTGATAATTCAGTTGTAAAGAATCTGCCTGCAATTCAGGAGACCCCAGTTTGATTCAGGAAGATCCGCTGGAGAAGGGATAGGCTACCCACTCCAGTATTCTTGGGCTTTCCTTATGGCTCACCTGGTTACAGAATCCACCCGCAATGCAGGAGACCTGTGTTCAATCCCTGGGTTGGGAAGATCCCCTGGAGAAGGGAAAGACTACCTACTCCAGTATTCTGGCCTAGAGAATTCAATGGACTATATATAGTCCATGGGGTCACAAAGAGTTGAACACGACTGAATGACTTTCACTTTGGTCAGAGACTTGTCAATTTTCCATTACATCTGCTTTTCACTGAAAGGCTGACTACAGGACAGCATTGTGGGGAGGCTGGAGGTCCCCACCCACTACAGAGCAGGCAGAGAGTCACTCCACAGAAGCAGCCTTGGAGACCCTGGGCACTGTCTGGGAAGTCAGCTCTGACAAAGGAACCTACAGTATAAGCTCCAGTATCCTCCAAGTCCTGGGTTACTGGCTTCTAAGTGATCCCTCAACCACTGCTTGGATTTGCCCCCTTTTTTGATATTTGACCTCTGGCTTTTTCCCTTTCCCTAGTTCTGTGTTCAACCTGGACATGTAATTCTCTGCCTGATTTTCCCTCCTGATCCTAGAGCCTAATTTGTTTCTTCCATAAAATAACTTCAACTAATCCCTCTATTTATCTCATAGACTTCAGCACATACAGATATCACCTATATCAGTGCCTTTTCACTCCCTCTAGTCTGAAAAGTACTTAGCTAGAAATGCCAGTTAAAATGGTTTTAACTGGCATTTTCCAAAAGTCATTGAGCTGGTATTCCTCCTCCCGAGATGATCTTTGAAGAAATGTTTTCTCAGCCCCTCTGTAACCTCATGATTCTGTACTCTGTGGACCTTTCTGTACCAAATGTTATACTTTGTCTTCTGAGTTTATCTTTCTTTGTATTTTTTTCTGCCGTAAGAGAAAGACACAAAAAAGACAAGGAACACATTTTGCTCATTGTATTCTTCCATAGTTTAAGTGTATTATATTCACACATTGCTGGATTAGCCTCAAATGTTCAGCTCCTGCTGCCCCAAACTCAGATTTCTACACAATGCTTCTCTATAGTTAAAAAATGAATAATTTTTTAAAGAAGAATTAAGCCTGGTGTGCTGCAGATCATGGAGTCGCAGAGTCAGACACGACTTAGTGACTGAAGACCAACAACAAGAAAAAAGTTCTTAAACATCTTGGGAAATAAAATGTAAATTCCTTGAGATACATTGCATTTTTTTTATAAATATGCTTGGTGCATTATACCAAATACTGAACACACAAACATTCTTAGGAAACAGTAGGTTAAGAAGTCAATGGGTTTTCTAATTGCAGATATTCTTGGATATTTCAATTGTGCTTCTCCCAGAAGCACATTCAACCATGTTTCTCTTTTCTTTATAGCAATTCACAGGACTCTTCCTCTGAGTCCTATATTTAGGAAATTTTGTAATAAATTCTATCCAGTCTTCCATATTTGCACCTACTCAGACTTACTGAAAAGCTTGAGCTTATGAGTTACAAATAGGAAAGAGGAAGGAAAGAGACTTGGTATTTCATCCTCAAAACCAGTAGTTTTGTTTTTTTTTTAAACACAAAAGACTATTTATTTTTTCATTTGCTTGACCTGTTTGAAACACTAATAACAGACCCAAGTTTAACATTTTACTAAGTTTTTCTTCATTTATTTTCTAAAACCAATAATATAAATCTGTATTATAATTAGTTCACTCAAATACTTAAATAAATTTCATACTTTAAGCTCAGCTGGAAGTGTTTCCATAGTTCTCTAGTTGCATGGTATTATACAATTATTTTCTTACTAAATATTGGGCAGTTATCACATATGGTGTATTGATTCAGAACTGGCATTTCCATTTCAAAGCAAACAGACACTCAATCATGTGAAATAAATCCAGATTATGAATTTGATTACTTTGTTTAATGTCACTCATGACTGAGGACAGTTTTAAACATTACTTGGAAAAGGATAACTGAGTATGGCTATTATTTGCTTTAAACTGTGTTCTGACAACACTTGTACTTGTCTTAAGAAATTAAACAGAATTTCAATAAGCACACTGAGAGTCCATTGTTCTGCTGATGTACACCAGCATTATCAATAGAATAGATAGATTTACAATCACTACAGTGTTTGGAGTTTAGTTTTTATTACATTACTATAAATTTTTTAAAAAATTGATGTTTTAGGAAAACTGAAAAGAAATGATGTCTAACACTAGGTGTTTTCCAACAACAAACACTGAGTTATCTACCACTGCCAGGCAACCTTCCAGCTGCTGAGGATACTGCAGTAAACAAAATCCAATAGAGATGAGTGTCCCCATGGAGCATTTATGCATTAAATAAATGCTAGTGTATGAGCAATGAGAAAAACAAAGCAGTTAAGGGAGTGATGGGGTATTGGGAGAGGGGGAAGTGATAATATTAACTTTAGTGTCAGGGCCTCAATGCAAAGGAGACTTTAGAGCAAGACCTTGAGGAAGGTAAGGTATAAGCCATGTTGTTCTCTGGCTACAAGCACACAGGGCTGAAAGAAGAAGTGCAAAGGCCCTCAAAAAGGGATTCTGCTTCTGATTAGATCCAGACTTGATAGAATAATAAAGCAGCTTTCCCCTTCTGTAATCTAGGTTATAATATTCAACATGGGGCCCAAGGGAGATGGAGGAAGCTGGTATGAGCTTTCAGCCACACCACTGAATCAGTTTTACGCTCTTATGTCCCACAAGCCAAACATGGCCCATCAGATGGGTTTATAAATAAATTTTCATTGAAACACAGCCTCATTCATCAGTTTACACCTTCTCTGCAGCTGCTTTCATGCTCCAATAGCTGAGTTACTGAGCTCCCACAGACATCATATGGCTATAAAGATGAAAGTATGTATTATCTGAGCTTTTACAGAAAAAAGTTGCTAATACTTTCTCTACAGAATTTAGAACACCATCAAAATCACTGCCACCTGCACCAAAGAGATGTGTGGCCATGAGATAAAGCTCAGCAACCTCTGCATAAGCAATGGATAGGCATCATTTTGTCTAAGTAATGAGCATTAACCGCTCTCACCACAGCCTGCTGCTGCTGCTGCTGCTAAGTTGCTTCAGTCGTGTCCAACTCTGTGTGACCCCACAGACGGCAGCCCACCAGGCTCCCCCGTCCCTGGGATTCTCCAGGCAAGAGTACTACAATGGGTTGCCATTTCCTTCTCCAATGCATGAAAGGGAAAAGAGAAAGTGACACGACTCTTAGCGACCCCATGGACTGCAGCCTACCAGACTCCTCCGTCCATGGGATTTTCCAGGCAAGAGTACTAGAGTGGGGTGCCAGTGCCTTCTCCCTCACCACAGCCTACAGAGTCTAATGAGAAAAAAAAAAATGGAAATTCTACTTATGGTCTAATAAACACAGGCTTCTTGGCCAATTCCACATAATTCTCTTAAGTTTTAGTAATATAATCATAGAGAAGAGCTTTCAAATTTCTTGGTGATATAACAAGCTCCTTTGTTTACTTTCCTAGCTGCATTCTGGTCTACTGGGAAAAGACTCTAAAGTCAGAAAACTCAATTATTTTGCCTAAAATGGAAAAATAAAAATCTCAAAAAATTACATCTTCTAACCTTAGGCTGGTTTAGAATAGAAAGGATGAAAGTCAGAGTTCTGATAACATTCTAACTGTCCCAGAGGTGACCAGTTAATGGTGAAGCTTTCTCAGGTGCCTGGAGCATAAACATACTAACCCTGCAAGAGCAAGGTGCCATCAGAGATCACACAGGAAATCACAGCTGCTGGGGGCTCTGTAAGAGTTTGCTAAATCTTCCAGTGATGCTTAGAGAGGGCTGGGATCTCCCTAATCATTTAAGTTCTACAGAAATGAGAGATCTGAGACTATTCCAGCTCACTGCTTCATTCTGCCAGTGTGTATATTTGAGTAATGACTCATACCTTTGCAATCTGACTATGCATTTACCAATAATATTGATGATTGATGAAAACAGACACATCTGACTATTTTGTCACCCTAATGGAACCAGAAAGATGACAAAAATACCTGATACTAAGAAGTACTCTGCTTCAGTTTAGTCTATATCTGATTTGCTGAAATATTAACTATATCACTACTAACCACAAAAGTGCTCAGCATGTTTTTTTTCTTTCTTAAGAAATACTATTTCTTCTCCCATTAGTCAACTAATTGTTCTTCTGGAAATTTTTTTGCTAATAAATTTTATTTTAGGTGAAAACAATACTTTCTAGAAATGATGCATCTTTTCAAGGGAAGAGTAGAGATAACCAGCACAACATAAGGATGCATACCACATCAACTTAAACAGGAGAGACTTCAGTTCAGTTCAGTTGCTCAGTAATGTCCAACTTTTGGTGACCCAATGAACTGCAGCACACCAGGCCTCCCTGTACATCACCAACTCCCAGAGTTTGCCCAAACCCATGTCTACTGAGTGGGTGATGCCATCCAACAATCTCATCCTCTGTCATTCCCTTCTCCTCCTGCCCTCAATCTTTCCCAGCATCAGGGTCTTTTCCAATGACTCAGCTCTTCGCATGAGGTGGCCAAAGTACTGGAGTTTCACCTTCAACATCAGTCCTTCCAATGGACACCCAGGACTAATCTCCTTTAGGATGGACTGGTTGGATCTCCTTACAGTCCAAGGGACTCTCAAGAGTCTTCTCTAACACCAAAGTTAAAAAGCATCAATTCTTCAGCACTCAGCTTTCTTTATAGTCCAACTCTCACATCCATACATGTCCACTGGAAAAACCATAGCCTTGAGTAGATGGACCTTTGTTGGCAAAGTAATGTCTTTGCTTTCATATATGCTTTCTAGGTTGGTCATAACCTTCCTTCCAAGGAGTAAGTGTCTTTTAATTTCATGGCTACAATCACCATCTGCAGTGATTGTGGAGCCCAAAAAAATAGTCAGCCACTGTTTCCACTGTTTCCCCATCTATTTGCCATGAAGTGATGGGACTGGATGCCATGATCTTAGTTTTCTGAATGTTGAGCTTTAAGCCAACTTTTTCACTCTCCTCTTTCACTTTCATCAAGAGGGTCTTTAGTTCCTCTTCACTTTCTGCCATAAGGATGGTGTCATCTGCATATCTGAGGTTATTGATATTTCGGCAATCTTGATTCTAGCTTGTGCTTCTTCCAGCCCAGCGTTTCTCATGATGTATTCTGCATATAAGTTAAATAAGTAGGGTGACAATATACAGCCTTGATGTACTCCTTTTCCTATTTGGAACCAGTCTGTTGTTCCATGTCTAGTTCTAACTGTTGCTTCCTGACCTGCATACAGGTTTCTCAAGAGGCAGGTCAGGTGGTCTGGTATTCCCATCTTTGAAGAATTTTCCAGTTTATTGTGATTCACACAGTCAAAGGCTTTGGCATAGTCAATAAAGCAGAAATAGATGTTTTTCTGGAACTCTCTTGCTTTTTCCACGATCCAGTGGATGTTGGCAATTCGGTCTCTGGTTCCTCTGCCTTTTCTAAAACCAGCTTGAACATCTGGAAGTTCACAGTTCACATATTGCTGAAGCCTGGCTTGGAGAATTTTGAGCATTACTTTACCAGCGTGTGAGATGAGTGCAATTGTGCGGTAGTTTGAGCATTCTTTGGTATTGCCTTTCTTTGGGATTGGAATGAAAACTGACCTTTTCCAGTCCTGTGGCCACAGCTGAGTTTTCCAAATTTGCTGGCATATTGAGTGCAGCACTTTCATAGCATCATCTTTCAGGATTTGAAATAGCTCAACTGGAATTCCGTCACCTCCACTAGCTTTGTTCGTAGTGATGCTTCCTAAGGCCCACTTGACTTCACATTCCAGGATGTCTGGCTCTAGATGAGTGATCACATCATCATGATTACCTGAGTCATGAAGATCTTTTTT
>NW_011494882.1:895360-895792 GCF_000754665.1 Bison bison bison
CTGTTGCTTCCTGACCTGAATACAAGTTTCTCAAGAGGCAGGTCAGGTGGTCTGGTATTCCCATCTCTTGAATAATTTTCCACAGTTTATTGTGATTCACACAGTCAAAGGCTTTGGCATAGTCAATAAAGCAGAAATAGATGTTTTTCTGGAACTCTCTTGCTTTTTCCACGATCCAGTGGATGTTGGCAATTCGGTCTCTGGTTCCTCTGCCTTTTCTAAAACCAGCTTGAACATCTGGAAGTTCACAGTTCACATATTGCTGAAGCCTGGCTTGGAGAATTTTGAGCATTACTTTACCAGCGTGTGAGATGAGTGCAATTGTGCGGTAGTTTGAGCATTCTTTGGTATTGCCTTTCTTTGGGATTGGAATGAAAACTGACCTTTTCCAGTCCTGTGGCCACAGCTGAGTTTTCCAAATTTGCTGGCATA
>NW_011494882.1:895892-902094 GCF_000754665.1 Bison bison bison
TTGAGTGCAGCACTTTCATAGCATCATCTTTCAGGATTTGAAATAGCTCAACTGGAATTCCGTCACCTCCACTAGCTTTGTTCGTAGTGATGCTTCCTAAGGCCCACTTGACTTCACATTCCAGGATGTCTGGCTCTAGATGAGTGATCACATCATCATGATTACCTGAGTCATGAAGATCTTTTTTGTACAGTTCTTCTGTGTATTCTTGCCACCTCTTCTTAATCCCAAAATAATTTAATAATCCATGAGAAACATTTCCAGTAAATATTTCAAAAGGACACTCAAAATTCAGAAAACAATTCTAATTAAACATAATCCCTCTCCAAAGATTTCTCAGTACTGTAAAATGCTTAAAGACAGAAGTTTCTTTGTCAACATCTGAAATGATAAATCTGTTTTAAAAGTATAATATTCAAGGGACTCTGACCTTTTGTGCAACATTCAAAACTCAAAACAATATATCTGTAACAGTGAAGCCTAATATCTAACAATGACCTACTTTTCCCTAACTACAATAACCCTTGTATTCCCAAACAGAACACTGTTATAACATGAGCAAAAGCCAAACAGTGTGGGCAGAGTAATACTAACTCAATCTGTGTTGTTTTTCTTTGCTACAAATTGAAACACAGGGTAGCCCATTTTGGTGCAAAGTTAGAAACTAACATTAAGGATCTAGATGTGAAATTAGGACTTACAGTTTTAATTTGCTTTCAGAATCTTTTAGCCCAGAATTCCATACAGTACATGGCACATGTCCCTCATATATCTAAAGAAACAGCATTTGCAAAAATGTTATCAAAAGTCTCTCAAAACTGTTTCTGTATGCATACGGGTGGGGTGGGGAGGAGCAGCAGCAACCTAGTAGGTTTAGAAATGGATACACTTGAATTTTTTTTTAATAAGCCCTTAAGGAAAAAAAGAAAGAACACATACCCTTGGGGACAGAGTTTGTCAAGCCATCCGGATTTAACCTTCCTTGTAGATGATCCATAAAAACAGGCATAGGGAGATATTACATTTGAGGAAATAACTGGTGAATCAGCATTTCCACTTGTTGAGCTTAGTGGATAACTGTGCCTATTAACAGGGTCCAAATTTGCTGCTTTTTGAGTCCTTGATTTAGATGGCTTTGAATTTTTTCTTCTTAAACTCTGAAAGCATTCTTCTACTGTTGAATACTCTGATTCTGAAGCAGAGTCTATAGGAAGATTGCTTTTGTCCTCTCGAGGTATCCAAATATCTTCTACTTTGTTTTCACTTATATTTTCCGTCCTGTTATCATATATGGTAAATGGAAAAAGAATGGTGTTAATACTTCCTAGTACTGTATGTGACAAGCCATAGATGACTTTTTCTACTTATTAACAACCAATTACAGAAATTTAAGGCCAAGAAAATCTGAGCTCAATTAATGCTTCTGGATAATCTTTAAAACTCTTTGAGAAAAATAGAACTCTCTCATTATCCTAAGATATATTTGAACACGGATTCATATACTATAAGAAGTAGTGTCTTTTTCTTTTATGTATCATTTAATCTGATCTGTTTATTTGGGGGGTTGAGTGTAAGTACTAAGGATGGAGACTGCCGTGTTCTCTGCATCACAATTTAAACTTCACCAGCACCAGTATGTGGTCAGCCACTTAACAGGCAAGATCATGAACCACAACATTGTGAAGAGAGACACTGGAGATCTTATTTCCACTTGTTGTCCTTTCTCTGCCTCTCCATAAAAGGACTCCAAAGACCCTCTGCTCCATCATCATGCAATAAAACAAAGTGAAATCTTTAGTATTATTTTGCAAGATTAAGGAAAAAAACTAGATGAGGAAAAACTAGACTTAGAAAGTAGCTAATAAAAAACAAGAAAGGTCCAGGACATCAGAAGGTAAAAGCTGTGTAATGCGTAATATTTATGGGAATACACAATTGCTAATTACTTTCCTATAGATTTAAGAAAAAACAGACTCGCTCAGCCATTTATGTATAACAAAACTCAGTACAAAGAAGTTTTTGCTAATCAATGAAACAGATAGGCTGAGAGGTCAAATTACATCCTTCTGGACGTGGAGTTCTAAAAACCACCGCTTCCTTGTGCGCGTGTCTGAGTGCTCAGTTACTTCAATCATGTCCAACTCTTTGTGACCCTATGCACTGTAGCCTACCAGGTTCCTCTGTCCATGGGAGAATCCACGGCATTCTCCAGGCAAGAATACTGGAGTGGGTTGCCATGCCCTCCTCCAGGGGATCTTCCTGACCCAGGAATCGAACCTGCATCTCCTGTGTCTCCTGCATTGGCAGGTGGATTTTTTAATGTTGAGCCACCACTGCTTCCTTAAAGAAGGATTAATTTGGCTCCCTCCATATTCTGCATTGTAATAGGTTCAAATGCTTACTGAAGATACTCAATTATTTATTCCAATTTAAAGAAACCCTCAACAGTGTCAGCCTTTGAGAATAAAGCATAAACCAGAAGACAAATGTTAGGTAATGATGCACTATATCAAGTGCTAATAAAACTGAGAGGAAAAGTAAAATTTAACTTGGTGCCTTACATACTCTGTTTAACCTCATGTTGATCCAAATAACTGGATAATTTTCAAGCTGCTTATCACTGCTGAACTTCTACATTACATCTGTAAAAATTCTGTATCTCACATAGTGACATTTTTGGCATTGCCCCTTTCTTCTTCATATTGAGGTAACTTCCTGTCTTTAAAATGCAAACATAGTTACCACATATTTGCCACTCTGAAAAGCAGAAAATGGTTTCAATTATGAAAAGACAAAAATAGTGTGCTATAGATTATAGAATCAATTTACAGACTCTAAATTATTAAAATGAATGCTGTTATCAAAATAAAGGATTTGAAATTTCCAATATAAATTATCTTCTTAGAAATATGAACAAGAGTTGAACAATGAATCGTGTATAACATTCTATTCAAAAGAATTAATCATCATCAATCATGTCCTCATACCTTGATTTGACAAAAAATGAGTTTCTTTCAGTAGTTGTTTCCCCTTTGAGTGTTTCTTCCTGGGTCCAAAATTCATTCTTTATAGATCTCTTCTATAAAAAAGAATATATATATATTTTTTTCAGGGTCACAATATTCTACAAAGATCCACAGCATTTGGGTTTAGTTTTATTAAGCAAATGTCTATTGTTTAGCTCAATTTTCAACAAAAACAACTTAATTAGTGAGACAAAAGTAAACACAGTCTTTTGATGCCTTCAGTATTTTATTTAAATCATTAGTACATATTTTCAACTAAGAACATAAGATGCTAAAACCTGATTTACTTTCCCACTTATTTTTTGTCTTCCAACTTAATCTTGACCAACAAATAAAATACCAAAAGAGCAAAAGTTCTGGAGAGGAAATAGAAGTCTGTCTGTATTTGGATATAAGGAAAAGTAAAATCAAGGGCTTCTGTCAGTTTGCTTTACTTTTTAATGGAGTTTTTCTTTTCTCTTTTTTTAAAGTACCTTGTGGTAAATTTTGAAAACTCATTGATCTGTATCCCTAAAAACAAACTAAAATGTGTTTTTGTAATATATATTTTAAGATATCAATTTACCATGATTTTACTGAACAGAAATTTACTCACTAGAAATTTTTATTCCATATAACACATTCTTCAAACAGCTTAAAGGAAAATGAAGAGGCATGTAAAGGCAGAAAAGCAAAGAACTGAATATGGAAAAAAATTAAAATGTATAGGACTAACCTTGGAATTTTCTAGTCTCTGGAGGAGAAAGGTCTCTCCATAAGGTAGAATGGAAGATGAATTCTCCTCATTTGTATCTTTTGGGGGAATGACAGAATGAGATGGGAAGATGAGAATAATGTGATTTTTTTTTTTTTTTTACAAAAGCATGTATTTAATTATTTCATAACAATATCACAATTTCAGCTTTATTCTAAGAGTCCAAATTATGCTCATAATTCTTACCTCCAAATCAACTCTAACTGTGGTTTTCTTTCTGTAGACATCCCTCACTTCACAACTAAGATATATCACAAGTGTGATGTGTCATATTTGTTCTTGCTAACCTCAAAGATCCACATAATTAAACACATTTCCCCATACAATGGAAACTGTCACAATATATTTATAATGTTAATTTCTAAATAATGGCAGAAAATTAATCTTTACTGTAATTTTCCACAAATGATCATTAAAAGTTCACTGACAGCTAGATATTAATAGCATTCAAAATGCCAGAATCCACTTAATATAATCCCTCTAACACCATAACTGCTAGCACACCTGGATATAAATTATTTCAAGAGAATTTCCACTATCCCTGAATTACACAGATCTACAATAAAGAATTCTTAACATTTCCATTTTCTGCTGTTGCAAACTCTTTTAAAGGCTCACTAACCAAGTGCTTGCTAACTTATCATTGAGAAGAATGTTCCTGAACTTGCATAAGCAGAATTTTCAAAAACAAGAAAGAAAAGCCTCTGTTAGTGAGCAGTTGACCACAGCAATGAATGTCACCCTTCCTTGTTACCATGGCAAAATTACTTTCCATAAATATACACCCTGTAGTTCAGACTCGGAAACCACATAACTTAGTTAAATGCCTTTGACTGTGGTTAATAATAAACGAAGACTGTAGAAAAAAATTTTATATTAACATGTGCAAATTTCCAGGAGTCTGCATGTATATTAATTACTGTTTTTCATTCATTCACTTTTAAAAGTGTCTGGAGTACTATGAACCCTGGTAGAGAGTTATTCCCACTACTCCCTATTCCACAGGTGGGTTGCATTCTTGATTGTTATTTTAACACATATAAGAATATCAAATGAGTACTACCTAATTTACAGACTTTAAAATAGGAGACTCACTTTGCTGTGTCACAGATTTTCCAGTTGAGGTAGCAACATTTCTTCTCTCACGGAAATAGCTTAAAGCGAAGGGAAAAATAGAGCCATTAAAACACATATGTAAACCACATGTTACTATCTTGAGTAAGGATTAATTGTAGACACATATATTTTCTTTGGTAGAAAAACAAATATTCAAAAATAAGTTTTATTTTACTAAAATACAATGGCCACATTCCATAAATGTGTTTTTCTAAATAGCCTTAAAGAAAGTGATTTTAATGGATTTTACAAGTATTTGCTTCTCACTTTTTATAATTCATAAAAGCAAGTGAACATATATGCTGAAGTATTTATGATGTTTTTGTCTTAGCTTCACAGTACTTAATCAAAATCTGTCTAGTTCTAAGAGTATAATTGAAAATATGTAAGCAGGGCTAAGGGGAAAGGTCATAGCAATACAGGCTCATCAAGAAACAAAGGAAGAAAAATCAAATCAATAAAATTAGAAATGAAAATGGAGAGATCAAAACAGAAAACACAGAAATACAAAGGATTATAAGAGACTACTATCAGCAATTATATGCCAATAAAATGGACAACGTGGAAGAAATGGACAAATTCTTAGAAAAGTACAACTTTCCAAAACTGGACCAGGAAGAAATAGAAAATCTGAACAGACCCATCACAAGCACGGAAATTGAAACTGTAATCAGAAATCTTCCAGCAAATAAAAGCCCAGGTCCAGACAGCTTCACAGCTGAATTCTATCAAAAATTTAGAGAAGAGCTGACACCTATCCTACTCAAACTCTTCAAGAAAATTGCAGAGAAAAGTAAACTTCCAAACTCATTCTATGAGGCCACCATCACCCTAATACCAAAACCCGACAAAGATGCCACAAAAAAATAAAACTACAGGCCAATATCACTAATGAACATAAATGCAAAAATCCTCAATAAAATTCTAGCAATCAGAATCCAACAACACATTAAAAAGACCATACACCATGACCAAGTGGGCTTTATCCCAGGGATGCAAGGATTCTTCAATATCTGCAAATCAATGTAATACACCACATTAACAAATTGAAAAAGAAAAACCATATGATTATCTCAATAGATGCAGAGAAAGCCTTTGACAAAATTCAACATCCATTTATGATAAAAACTCTCCAGAAAGCAGGAATAGAAGGAACATACCTCAACATAATAAAAGCTATATATGACAAACCCACAGCAAACATTATCCTCAATGGTGAAAAATTGAAAGCATTTCCCCTAAAGTCAGGAACAAGACAAGGGTGCCCACTCTCACCACTACTATTCAACATAGTTTTGGAAGCTGT
>NW_011494882.1:902194-907366 GCF_000754665.1 Bison bison bison
ATAAAAGGAATGCAAATTGGAAAAGAAGAAGTAAAACTCTCACTGTTTGCAGATAACATGATCCTCTACATAGAAAACCCTAAAGACTCCACCAGAAAATTACTAGAGTTAATCAATGAATATAGTAAAGTTGTAGGATGTAAAATCAACACACAGAAATCCCTTGCATTCCTATGCACTAATAATGAGAAAATAGAAAGAGAAATTAAGGAAACAATTCCATTCACCATTGCAATGAAAAGAGTAAAAGACTTAGGAATATATCTGCCTAAAGAAAATAAAGACCTATATATAGAAAACTATAAAACACTGATGTAAGAAATCAAAGAGAACACTAATAGACGGAGAAATATACCATGTTCATGGATCGGAAGAATCAATATAGTAAAAATGAGTATACTACCCAAAGCAATCTATAGATTTAATGCAATCCCTATCAAGCTATACCAATGGTATTTTTCACAGAGCTAGAACAAATAATTTCACAATTTGTATGGAAATACAAAAAACCTTGAATAACCAAAGCAATCTTGAGAAAGAAGAATGGTACTGGAGGAATCAACCTGCCTGACTTCAGGCTCTACTACAAAGCCACAGTCATCAAGACAGTATGGTACTGGCACAAAGACAGAAATATAGATCAATGGAACAAAATAGAAAGCCCAGAGATAAACCCATGCACTTACGGACACCTTATCTTTGACAAAGGAGGCAAGAATATACAGTGGAGAAAAGACAATCTCTTTAACATGTGGTGGTGGGAAAACTGGTCAACCATTTGTAAAGGAATGAAACTAGAACACTTTCTAACACCATACACAAAAATAAACTCAAAATGGATTAAAGATCTAAACATAAGACCAGAAACTGTAAAAATCTTAGAGGAGAACACAGGCAAAACACTATCCGACATACATCACAGCAGGATCCTCTATGACCCTCCTCCCAGAATATTGGAAATAAAAGAAAAAATAAACAAATGGGATCTAATTAAAATTAAAAGCTTCTGCACAACAAAAGAAACTATAAACAAAGTAAAAAGACAGACCTCAGAATGGGAGAAAATAATAGCAAATGAAGCAACTGACAAACAACTAATCTCAAAAATATACAAGCAACTCCTGCAGCTCAATTCCAGAAAAATAAACGACCCAATCAAAAAATGGGCCAAAGAACTAAATAGACATTTCTACAAAGAAGACATACAGATGGCTAACAAACACATGAAAAGATGCTCAACATCACTCATTATCAGAGAAATGAAAATCAAAACCACAATGAGGTATCATTTCACGCCAGTCAGAATGGCTGCGATCCAAAAGTCTATAAGCAATAAATGCTGGAGAGGGTGTGGAGAAAAGGGAACCCTCTTACACTGTTGGTGGGAATGCAAACTAGTACAGCCACTATGGAGAACGGTGTGGAGAGTCCTTAAAAAACTGGAATTAGAACTGCCATACGACCCAGCAATCCCACTGCTGGGCATACACACCGAGGAAACCAGAATTGAAAGAGACACGTGTACCCCAATGTTCATCACAGCACTGTTTACAGTAGTCAGGACATGGAAGCAACCTAGATGTCCATCAGCAGATGAATGGATAAGAAAGCAGTGGTACATATACACAATGGAGTATTACTCAGCCATTAAAAAGAATACATTTGAATCAGTTCTGATGAGGTGGATGAAACTGGAGCCTATTATACAGAGTGAAGTAACCCAGAAAGAAAAACACCAATACAGTAAACTAACGCATATATATGTAATTTAGAAAGATGGTAACGACAACCCTGTGTGCAAGACAGCAAAAGAGACACCAATGTATAGAACAGTCTTTTGGACTCTGTGGGAGAGGGAGCACGGGATGATTTGAGAGAATGGCATTAAAACATGTATAATATCATATAAGAAACAAATCACCAGTCCAGGTTCAATGCAGGATACAGGAAGCTTGGGGCTGGTGCACTGGGATGACCCAGAGGGAGGTATGGAGAGGGAGGCAGGAGGGGAGTTCAGGATGGGGAACGTGTGTACACCCATGGCGGATGCATGTTGATGTATGGCAAAACCAATACAATATTGTAAAGTAAAGATAAATAAATAAATAAAAAGCAGAGACGTTAAAAAAAAAAAAAACAATGAAATATCACTACCCACCCACCTGTACAGCTAAAATTTTTTAAATAACAAAATGCTGTTGAGGGTATGAGACAAAAGGAAAACACATACGCCGCTGGTATTAAAGTAAGTAAGCATAACCATTCAATGGTGAGAACCACTTTGTATTACCTTCCAAAATGGAACATAAGCAATATCCTACGACAGCAACTTTACTCTTAGGTATATATTCAATAGACATGCATGTAGAATGTGCCCCAAGAAAAACCACTCAAGTACATGTCAACATGCAAACGTTAAAAGAAGCTGTGGAAGAATCACACAAAAGAACAACATTCAACAGCCACAACAACAAACTGACATGCAGCCACGTGGATGCATCTCAAAAACATCAGGTTGAATAAAAGATATCAAACACAGTGTTTTTTGCTGTATGACATCATTTGTATGAAACCCTAAAACAGCAAAAACTAATTTACAGTGAAATCAGTGGTTGCCCAATGCAGGTGATAGAATAATTTACTACCTATGTGCACAGGTGATTTTTGAGGAGTGGTAGAAATGTTCTCTATTCTTATTGCGGTAGTGCTCACATAGGTATTCACACTTGTCAAAATTCATCAACATATATATTAGCATCAGTCTATTTTATTATGTAAGTTATAAACTTACACATATAAGTATATTGTTTATATGTAAAATACTAGAATATGTTGAGCATATGAAATATAATAGAAGAATGGATATCATGGTATAGCCATACAATGAATTATTATACAGCAATGAAAATAGTTTGCAACTGTATGTATCAACACAGAGAAGTTTCAAAGTTAAGCAACATGAGCTTAGTAAGAAGAGTTACTATATGATTGCATTTTTAAGTCCACAAGACAGTCAAAACTGTAGCATATTGTTTGGGATATACTTAAGAGGTACAATATTTTTTTAAAGTATGAGTGTAATAATCATTATTTAAAGTCAGGATAGAAGCTGTCTGTGACAGGAGAGGGCATACAAGTTTATCTAAGTGTTGCAAAATAATTAATCCTTTATTTGTTCATCTCCAGATTCTTGACACTGTGATATGGCTATAATCATTTCCTCAAATTTGTATGTCACTGACATAAATATATATTAATAATTTGAACCCCTGATTAGAGCACCACTCAAATTTTCTACATCTTTGATAACTTCTGCTAATAATAAATACCTCTAATTATTATTGAGCACTTACTATATATCAGACTCAGGTCTCAAAATTTTATAAATACACACACACACTCACAATGTGTATGTCTGTGCATTTAGTCCCAAACATCCAAATAAGAGCTATAATTATATGCACTTTTTAAGAAGAAAATTGGCAAACAAAGCAGTTACTTTCCAAAAGTCACACAGCTCTTAAGTAACAAACCTGGGATTCAAACTCAGGCAGCATAGCTCTATACTACTACTAGTACTACTACTACTAGTACTACTAGTACTACTACTATGCTAAGTCACTTCAGTCATGTCCGACTCTGTGCGACCCCATAGATGGCAGCCCACCAGGCTCCCCTGTCCCTGGGATTCTCCAGGCAAGAACACTGGAGTGGCTTGCTATTTCCTTCTCCAATGCATGAACGTGAAAAGTGAAAGGAAGTTGCTCAGTCGTGTCCGACTCTTAGCGACCCCACGGAGTGTAGCCTACCAGGCTCCTCCGTCCATGGGATTTTCCAGGCAAGAGTACTGGAGTGGGTTGCCATTGCCTTCTCCTAGTGGCATAGCTAATAGAAGGCAAAAACCAGCATTCAAGGTGAATTCCATCCTGAGTGCAAAGCCCATGCTCTTTCCTTTCTGCTCTATTATTCTCCCATCAATTTTCCTAGAAACTGCAGATTGCTATTAAATTTGAAATATAAAGCATGGGTGATTTGCAAAAATTAAAAACCCATTAATAAAAGCAGTAGTTATCATCCTGTTTTGTTACTATGCTTTGGTGATCTTGGTCAAGTTATTCAACAGACCTGAGTCCAATTTCCTCATTTACTAAAGGGGAATAAAAACAAGGTCTGCTGCCTAGGAATATCATAAGGGTTAATGAGATGGTGCTTTTAAAGAGCATAATGTGTGCCTTACATAACACAAACACTCAGCTAGAATGAGACAACTGTTTTATTAATTAGAGAAAAGAATGGTTGGTCTTCCTGGTAAAGTGATAATATGAACTATTGCTTCTTAAAGTCCTTAAAAGTATGAACACTCTTCGTTTGAAAGACTAAAAACGTGTCAACAACATAGTAGCAGAATAAATTGTATTTTTTTTCATTTAGTAAACTACTATACAGCAGATACTGCATAAAATACATGCATGGATGTTAACAACCTTTAAAATAACATTATGTGAACCAAGTTTCAAAAAAATAACTGACTACCAAAGTGAATCTTCAACTACCTACAGATGTTATTTGTTCTCATATTTTTAAATCACTAAAATTGCCAAGAAAAGCAGTGGCATAAATGCTAATTAACCTTAAAGATCTCTCTTTATAATCTACACTTACCCATTATGTGGGCATGACACCCACGCCAAAAAAAATAATCAATTACACACCCCAAATGGACCATATCTTTACACAGAATGTTTGTTTTAAAAAAATACAATTCTTACAATTTGCAACATACTAACTACAACAGACTAACTATAGGTCATTACACAATTGAATTCAAAAGAAAAACACTGGAATCATCAGCAGCAGGGGAAAGCTGTTTTGAGGTTACATAAAAGTCCATCTAGTCAAGGCTATGGTTTTTCCAGTGGTCATGTATGGATGTGAGAGTTGGACTGTGAAGAAGGCTGAGCGCCAAAGAATTGATGCCTTTGAACTGTGGTGTTGGAGAAGACTCTTGAGAGTCCCTTGGACTGCAAGGAGATCCAACCAGTCCATTCTGAAGGAGATCAGCCCTGGGATTTCTTTGGAAGGAATGATGCTAAAGCTGAAACTCCAGTACTTTGGCCACCTCATGCAAAGAGTCGACTCATTGGAAAAGACTCTGATGCTGGGAGGGATTGG
>NW_011494882.1:907466-908267 GCF_000754665.1 Bison bison bison
CTCCCCCATCCCTGGGATTCTCCAGGCAAGAACACTGGAGTGGGTTGCCATTTCCTTCTCCAATGCATGAAAGTAAAAAGAGAAAGTGAAGTCACTCAGTCGTGTCTGACTCTTAGCAACCCCATGGACTGCAGGCCACCAGGCTCCTCTGTCCATGGGATTTTCCAGGCAAGAGTACTGGAGTGGGGTGCCATTGCCTTCTCCGGTAGCTCTATAAGACCTATTTAAAACCTTCATGCTTAATAAAAAACTTAACTTTAACTTACTGGAAAAAAAAACATGCAAAGTAGTTAAAAAAAAAAAAAAGGTTTTGAACTCTTTTAAGTACATCCATTAGTGGTATTTTAAAGCATATTTTGTTGGCTTAATTTTTATAAATATAAAGAAAAAAGTATGCAATGATTTGTATTGATTTTGCAATTCAGTATCCACCTGCAAGCAATTACCAAATCTATCAACCAAGTTCATTTGATCTACTGAAGATGAAAATTAGCTCAACACAGAAAACAAGCTGTTTTTAAAACTGGTGATTATCCATTTATATTCTCATTTATCTATAAATAAATTATCTCAAGCTATTTTATATTCTAATATCTATTATGTCAAAAGCATTTTATTACGGGTTTATGTATCTACATCTCATATTTCATCTCCTTAATAGACTGATGAGGTAGAACTTGCTGTCCTAATCCTACCAATAAGGAAAGGAGATTCTCTGGCCCAAGTGGCATAGCTGCTGCTGCTGCTGCTAAGTCGCTTCAGTCGTGTCCGACTCTGTGCGACCCCATCGACGGCAGCCCA
>NW_011494882.1:908367-930204 GCF_000754665.1 Bison bison bison
AAGGAATGATGCTAAAGCTGAAACTCCAGTACTTTGGCCACCTCATGCAAAGAGTCGACTCATTGGAAAAGACTCTGATGCTGGGAGGGATTGGGGGCAGGAGAAGAAGGGGACGATAAGAGGATGAGATGGCTGGATGGCATCACTGACTCGATGGACGTGAGTTAGAGTGAACTCCCAGAGTTGGTGATGGACAGGGAGGCCTGGCGTGCTGCGATTCATGGGGTCGCAAAGAGTCAGACACGACTGAGCGACTGAACTGAACTGAACTGCATGTCTAACTAAATCACACAAATCTGAATTCAGAGAACACAAGGGTGCATTAAATACAGCTCAGATGAAGAATATGAAATGTATAATGAACAAATAATTGAGTCTCAATTTCCAAAATTCCAA
The DNA here is from genome assembly GCF_000754665.1 of Bison bison bison. NCBI lineage: Eukaryota > Metazoa > Chordata > Mammalia > Artiodactyla > Bovidae > Bison > Bison bison. Next base: position 908,764 of record NW_011494882.1, read on the forward strand.
AACAGTCCTTAGGATAAGAATAAAAATTACAGAAGGATTACAACACAAAAGTCTACATCATTATTGTAATACTTTTTTCATCAACTAGCAGAAGCTATAGTTCAAAAAATTTTTTTCAAACAAAGCAGGACTTTCAAAATTATGAATAAAGAGTACAAATGTCTCTTCACTTGTAGAAAGTATCACACAGATAAGATACCTTTATACTCTAACAGTAAGTCAAGTGATTATCTATTAATTTTGATTCATTATCTAGAGAAATGGTACTGATGAATCTATTTGTAGGGCAGCAATAGAGATGCAGACAGAACAGATTTATGGACACAGCAGGGGAAGGAGAATGTGGGACGAATGGACAGAGTAGTACTGAAACATATACATTACCCTATGTAAACCAGATAGCCAGTGGGAATTTGCTGTATGATTTAGGGAGCTCAACCCAATGCTCTGTGACAGTCTAGAGGGTGGGATGGCGTGGGAGGGAGGTTCAAGAGGAAGGGAACATATGTATGTCTATGGCTGATTCATGTTGCTATATGGCGGAAACCAACACACTGTAAAGCAAACATGTATACCTGTGGCAGATTCATTTCGATATTTGGCAAAACTAATACAATATTGTGAAGTTTAAAAATAAAATAAAATTTAAAAAAAAAAGAAAGGATTAAAGTGACACAGCAAGAAAATGCTAGACTTGAACTTTTACATTTGCTTTTGTAGTATAAGGATTTTTTTTTTGGCTCAAACATTACTTTCCCCCTGAAATGCTAAGTCAGAGTAAAATTAGGGGAGGAGGTGGTCACTTGTTCAGAATACTTGGGGCCATGAGTCAGAGTGTACATGGAAAAGGGTGTGACAAAAAAAAAAAATAGGTTTTAAAAAGTTTGATTCATTGTTATTGATAGACATTCAAGTCAAAATTTTGCAAATACTGAAATAATCAACTCATTTTCATAGAATTTGTAAAAAGCCATTTTAAAGGAAAAAATCTGAATTTTACAATGCTAAGAATTTTCTCTTTTTTTTTGCTATTTACATGACATATAAAGGTTTTCTTGAACATGAGGATGGGATGAATTTCAGTATTTTTCTAATTCAATGTAGCAAACAGTTGTTTATTTGTCTGTATGTTTTTGTTCATGTCTCACCATTAAAGTCTAAAGTAGCAGATCCATTTTTAATGTCTGTATCATCATGTCTATGTACATCCAGAGAAAAATATCTATGATTTTTACTTTTAATAAAAAGTTCTCAGAAGGCTGGTGACTTCAGGTTTAGAACACATACTTTTGAAAAATGCCCTTCAACAGTTAACATAGGTCTTCAGTCTTATGTTACAAAAGATGTACTCCAACCATAGTGCACCCTTGCATACCACCCTCCTCGCCTCCACCTTTGCTTCTTTACTGTTCCTTCCCCAACATATTCAAAGGCATGACACCTAAAAGACAGGGCTTTGTGACTTGTACCAAGGATAAAATAGTTGCACGAAATATGTATGAAAATCATTAAACTAGGGAGGAGGAGAAGAAATGTACCTCTTTCATAGCAAAAGATACCTGAATCCTTCCTGCTTTGTGTTCTAAGGAGGATCCTCCTGGAAGGATCATTAAGATTCACAAGACACACCTATGACTCACAGGGAAGGGCAGCTGGTGGAACTTGCTTTCTACTTAGAGACTTCTATGGGAGACCTACTGGTGAGCTGATAAGGAAGGAACTGGCTCAAGGCTAGTTCTGACCTAGACCCCAAGAGACAGGACTTACAAAGTGATCCTGAGGTCCAGGGTCCAGCATGTGAAGTGAAGTTGCTCAGTTATGTCCGACTCTTAATGCGACCCCATGGACTGTAGCCTACTATGCTCCTTGGTCCATGGGATTTTCCAGGCAAGAGTACTGGAGTGGGTTGCCATTTCCTTCTCCAGAGGATCATTCTGACCCAGGGATCAAACCCAAGTCTCCCTCACTATAAGCAGAGGCTTTACTGTCTGAGCCACCAGCATAGCCCCACCCAACCCAGCCTTCCCAAGAGGATCAGATAGAATTCAAAGAAGGAGCCCAATGCACAGACAAAGAGAACCCATCAACTGCATCAGATAACTTGGCAAGGGGTAGAGGTTTGGGGGTACATGTCCAGGGAGATAGAAACAAAGCACCTCACATCAGGTACACAGCCAGAATCATGTTCCTTTCAATAATTATACAAAATGTTTAGTGAGTAAAGAAATTAGGTTAAAATTGCTGGCCACAAAGAAATATATTCTATGCTACATCAAGGAATATACTAAATATCATTTAGATGTTATTTGACTAGAGAGAATCTTGGATTATATAATCTACAGTTTCATTTATAACACTGCAGAATCTTGCAATTACTATTTGCAATTCAGGCAAGGACCACAAAGAAAAACACTGTTCTGAAAATAATTTATTTTCTCGTTTTATAATTTGATCACCAGAAATCCATAGATACCATTTACTGTCATAATCAGCTGCTGCTGCTCCTGCTGCTGCTGCTAAGTCACTTCAGTCGTGTCCAACTCTGTGTGACCCCATAGACGGCAGCCCACCAGGCTCCACCATCCCTTGGATTCTCCAGGCAAGAACACTGGAGTGGGTTGCCATTTCCTTCTCCAATGCATGAAAGTGAAAAGTGAAAGTGAAGTCGCTCAGTCGTGTCTGACTCTTAGTGATCCCATGGACTGCAGTCTACCAGGCTCTTCTATCCATGGGATTTGCCAGGCAAGAATACTGGAGTGGGGTGCCATCGCCTTCTCTGCCTGCTAAGCTGCTTACTACTAATTGTACCATTATTTCAATTCTCATTTTCAAAGACTCAAGAATCACAATGTGAATAACTAGCCTTTCACATGTTACAAAGCTTACACTTAGAACTAAATGAACATCAAAAGAGTCTCAAAAATGTATAAAAATAACACAACTTAAGTAAAACCTGAGCCCAATGGTTTTTATCTGAAGTTATCCTTATGGCTCCCAAAAAGATTCCATTCCTGCAAAGACACAGCAGACCCCTCTCATTTAAGTGTCAAAAATTAGCAAAATATGCTAAAGTTACAATGGTATACAAAAACTGGTGACTTTCTACATTCCTAAGAAATACTCCATTTCTTATATATATCATCAACACTTTTAAGAACATTTACTAAATGAGTGGTTAAAAAAGTGTGCTATAGAATCAAATGAACTGGAATGAAATCCGAGTTCACAGCCAATGTAATCCTAGAAAAATTAACCTAAGGCTCAATTACCTCATAACAAAATGGGTGAACAATACCTATTTCAAGGGCCAGTGTGAGAATTAGTTTATAATTTTATGGAAAATTATAAACCAAACTAGATTCCAGGTGTTCAGTAAATGACACTGCCAACTGATTTCCCAGTAAATACTCAACACCGCCCCTGGCACCAGGGATGCCAAGAAAAAGACAAAGTAATTAGGGGCTCTGCCCTCAAGGAGTTTACACACTACTGGAAGACATTTAACATGGTCTTATAAACTGCCATGTTTTCTCTTGCATATACTAAATTTCCATATTTTCTCTTGTAAATACAACCAAGTTCCAGCACCAGGGACGGAGTGGCTACACAGGGATATCAGCAGGGGAAAGAGAATCTTGCAGAAATACACAGCCTAGACCCTGCACAGGAATCTGTAATTGCATTTGGTGCCACAGCAGTATGGGTTGAACTTAACCTCATGAGAGACAAGTGTTAGATTTTAGTAAATAGGAAAAAAAAAAAAAAATCTCACCACAGCCCTGGAGGAAACCACATCTTAGGTGTAATTTTAAGAAACGGTTGAAAGCAGTCTCTGCAGTAAGTCAGCTCCTCTCTGACTCTACAGTTACCCCAGGGCACCAAAGGCCCAACAAGTCGTTAGGACCCCTCTTTAGAGTTTCAGTCTCCAGCTCATTTGGTCTCATACTGTAATGCTACTACTATTTACATGTCTCCTGTGCTACACTTCAAGCCCCTTTATCCCTCTCTACTTCCTCCGCTCCTAGCACTGTGACCAGTATCAAGTAGGTGCCCACTAGATGCATGTTGACTGATTCACTGGTGCCAGTCATTGTGTCAGGCAGTAGAGATACAATCATATAAACATGGTCCTTTACCAAGAAACACATAACCTGGTGTCTCCTAGGGGAGACAGAGTCAACAATTCAAATATAAGTGCACTCATGGAAGAAGATAATACTAGATATGGTGGAAGGTTCCATATACTAGATATGGGATGGAATATCCAGGTAGAATTAGTGGATGGGAATTCCACCAATTAAATAGGAGAAAGTTAGAGAGTCCCAGGCAGTTACAAGTTGAAAACAGACTCTGGGTAGTGGTATACAAGAGAAATGACATGATGAAAAAGTTTTAGAAGAAAGAAAAGGTTGGTTGAACAGGTAAACTAAAATGTCAAATTTAGAAAGGAAAACAGAAAAGAAAATTGTTAGAACTAACTACATTCCCCCAAACTGAATACACACAGCCTATCATAAAATTTCCTACCTCCCTGAAATTCCCTTCGTTGATCCTGGAATCTCTGGTACTGGCCGATGTCTTAGCAGAAAAGATCGAGATGGTCTTGAAACCAACTTGCTACGACTTCTCATAGGTGTTAGGACTGGTGATGATGGCACATACAAATCATTTACAACCATTTCTCCTTGAAACTGAAAGAATGGGGATGGTGGTGAGCTTTCTAATAAAACGTTAGTTCCATTTCCAGAATTTGCTTCTGATACTGAAGAGTCATGGGAGGAAAGGAATTCAAGGTCTGCATTAGGAAGCTTGCCTACATTTTCTGAAACCAAATCATCTCTTCCTGTGTGTTCTTCTTCAGCTGTGCAGCCTACAGTCTTCTCTGTTATCAAAGATTCTATGTCGGTAATTTCATTACGAAGTAAAGAATCTTGAAAAGAACCTGAATTCGAGTGTGGTTCGTCTTCTGGAATGGGGAAGTTGTGTGTAGGAAGAGTCAGCTTATCATCTGATTTAAGAGATTGGCTATTTTCCACACAAACCTCATTTTCTCCAACATTTTTTGTAACAGTCTCCAACTGTATCCGGCTAGGTATCTGAACACCATGTGAATCTGAAAATTCTAAGGAGGTATTCTGAGCAGAAGACGGAGCCTGGTGATCCTTTGAAGTCTCATCATTCTTCTTTGTTTTGTGAATATTTGCATATATTGGGATATCTTGCATTTTTGACAGGATTATCTGTAACTGTTTAAGTATCCTCCTCCGGTGTCCTGTAGGTGATATTCCAACTTTGAGGAGCACACTGTCATTTATTTCTGCACAGTCCCTCACATTATTAAAACCAAATTCTCGGAAGTTTAAGAGGTACTGCTCCAGATTAATGCTCATTAGGAAATCTCTGATATCAACATTCACTTCACTGACTGAGGACATAGTGGTGGCTTCATCACTAGGCAAAGTTTTAAGAAGCAGTGCAATGCAATACACACTAGGAGGGTGTGCTTCTGTAGTGGGTGTTCCTCTGACTTATCTCAAAAATGCTGTTTTCTCCGCAGTGAATGCTTTATGTGCTTAAGCCTAGGAAAAAAGGAGAAAAGAAAAGCAATTTATTAGGACATTTTTGGCATCAAAACTAGTTTTACATTACAAACGTTCTCTGAAGAAACACAATAGAAATGAGGATCACTACTTGTACTGAGTAGTGATCTAAGTTTGGAAAATGCATGCCCTAGAAAGTCATTTTCTAGGTAAAGTGTGAAGGGATGGGACAGAAATGCTATAGTAGTACCAAATGGTGATTTTCAAAAAGGTAAAAAAAAAAAAAAAGATTCTTAAATATAAATTAAACATGTGTCCAAAAATTTTATTCACTAATTAATGAGGGAACCTGTAAGGTGGTAGGGCTAGTTCCAAGATCATTTATTGAACAGGTTTATATAGTCCATCAGAAAACTTTTTTTTTTTTAGTTCTAGAATAAGATGGGTAGGTTATATTAAAAAAAAAAACAAAAAACTGGTTAGTGATCTACAGGGCAATAAAACCATAACCTTTGGGGATATCTTTCCACTGGACAAAAATCTATAAGCCAACAGGTAACTTCCCAGTTCAGGGCTCTAATCAAATAGTAAATAGGAGGTAGAACACAAGAATTAGAATATCCCTGGGGTGTGCCTGTTAAACAATACCCTCAACAAGGCATCCCATGAACATGCTGTACATTCTTTTGATTTCCAAATTTTAGATAATTTTTCTTAACAGTACCTAATAGATATGAGCAACTCCGTCCTTTACTATACTTTCTTCAAAGACTCACTCCAAAAGCACAGTTAGAACGTATTTCCCAGGTCAATGATTTTTGCTTCAAAATTGCAGCAGCATTATATGCACAATATTATATAAGACAAGACTAGATGAACAACTTTACATTAGATAACAGGAAGTAAGTTAATATGAAAGGAAAAGGAAAAAGTTTAAAGGTCACATTTTCCTTTATACACAGCAGATTCACATAAGTTCACTTTTCTCACAAACATTGTTCAATTCTTTAAAAAGATGGTTTTTCCAGCTGTTGTTTATATGGCTGCATTGAGTTTGTAAAAGTGTATGGTATATGCAAATTTCTATATATTAAGCATCAAGGAAAAAAGAAAAAAGTACAGAATATAGGTAACAACAATTGTTGTTTAGTCACTACGTCATGTTTGATTCTTTGCAACCCCATGGACTGTAGGGGTTTTCCCAGGCAAGAATACTGGAGGCGTCCATGGGATTTCCCCTACTGTAGTGGGTTGCCTTTCCTTCTCCAGGGGATATTCCCAACCCAGGGATCAAACCCGCATCTCCTGCTTGGCAGGTATATTCTTTACCACTGATTCACCTGGGAAGTCAGCATAATGACTATACACTGAAGTAATAAAATAAGACACAGTGGAATCAGGTATATTCATTTGAGTAAGCAGAGATACAGTGTTTCTGGAAAAAACTGCATCTCAAAGTAGCTCCTTAGAAGACACAACTCAAGAGTCTCCATGTGATATATGCCAACTGCCCATAAGATGTTGCCTCAACTATTCTAAAACTTTAGCTGACACTGACAAGTGGGTACACCAAAAATAAAAGGGAAAACATATACTATTTAGGCAGCACTTCAGAAACAAAGGAATAAAAGTTACAAACCAGAGAGGAAAGACCATATACAGCTATGGCTGATTCATGCTGATGCTTGACAGAAACTAACACAATTCTATAAAGCAATTATCCTTCAACTAAAAACAAAAAATTAATTTAAAAAAAGAGAGATGAAAGACAGGAAATGCCTGTGCCCAACAGGTATCCCTCTGTCACACTCAAAATACCAAAACGTCAGGGAAAAAAGCAGAAAGTTAAACCTCAACACCATATATGAACCTAATTCTCAGATACATTATTCTTGTTCACATAATTATTTTTTTAATCCCATTATTTAGTTTTGTTTGCCCATTACAAAATGGAAATAATTATTACCAAAGTGGCAGCAACTTTTGATACCGGGCTCTAGAACTGTGAGAAAACATGAAGTAATATATTCGTCCACCTTCCTCACTACAGTTCAGGCCCTCCTGTATTACATCTGCCTAAATCACTGCAATCATTCAACAAATCCCTCAGCCCAGTCTCCATGTACCACTAAACCACTGGAAGTCCAAATCTGGCCTGTCATTCCACATCCTGAACAGAACAGGCTAAGCTTCTTGGGGTGCCATACCACCCCAAGTCTGGTCTCAATCTGAACATAAAAAAATAATAGTAGCTACTATCGATGTAAGTGGCAACAATGCTCCAGATACTGTACCTCAGATATATTTCTACTGCTAGGGAGATGTTTCCACATACTAACTCCAGGCTCAAGTTTAACCCATGCCACTTCACTGACTTTGCTGCTGCTGCTGCTGCTGCTGCTAAGTCGCTTCAGTCATGTCCAACTCTGTGCGACCCCATAGACAGCAGCCCAACCAGGCTCCCCCGTCCCTGGGATTCTCCAGGCAAGAACACTGGAGTGGGTTGCCTTAGCTCATTAATTATCATTTCCCCCAAGCAACAAACTGTTAAATAGCCCCATACCTTTTACATACGCTGTACGAGCTGGCAGATCTACATACTTTGCCAAATCCTCTGCACTATTTACAATTTTGAACAGGCATCTATTACTTCCTCTCTGAAGGCTTCCTATCAACCTCATGAAATAGAATGAATCACTCCTTTTGTTTAAGAGACGGGAGACAGACTGGTAGCGATGGTAGAAGTGGTTCAGAAGTCCATTTTGTTATTTTTTTAATGTGTGTGCATGTGTGAGCCTTTATGTTTTAATATACAAGTTTTTTCTGTCTCTTACACATGAAGTTCCTCAGTGGCTGACTCAAGTATGGATATACCAAATAGTCTAACCCATACCACCTCGCTCTGGTATCATGGGTATGCTAAATAAGGTTAATGAACTAGATTCCTTTTTGTGACCTGGAAGAGGCTTTCTCCCACAGGCCCCACAAACTCTCTCTGCGCTTTTGTGTAGGCCCCACCTCTCTGCACTTTCATGTAGGCGCCATCCTCCAATCATTGTGCTTTTTAACTGTCTGACTATCCAAGTGTGTTCACAGACCCACTTCTTCAGAGGTTTCAGGCCCCCAAAGATATCATCAGCTGCAAAGAGATGGGCACCCCTAACTACAAAAGTCTACCAGGCAAACTCCTTAACACAACATCAAAGCCCTCCGTGTTTGGACCTCCATTTGGGCACCAGGCACACATGCCATGTTCTAGGTTCATGGCTCTCCTGGTATCAGTGAGTGGATCTGCTGTACAGCAACATCTGTATATAGGCCCAAGAATCTATGTTTGTGACACATGCCAAAGATGACTGAGATGCACAAAAAATTTTGGTTGGGTTTTAAATTCCTCACACCTCAGCAGAAGTCCATCACTCCCCCCACCCCAGGAGATGGATGTCCTTCCTAAGACAGTGTCCAGGAGTCTGCAGTCATATTCAATTTCCACTCTCCTCCACTTTCATAGGCACATATCTGTGTGTCTCTTTCCTTCCCCATAAAACGAAAATGTTCAAAGGTACCTCAGTGCTGGTAAAGATTACATGAGACAATCCACTCCAAGTATTAAAATAGTGCTTAATCCCCAGCAAGTGTTTAGCACATATTCACTTCCATCATTATAATTACAAATTTTCATCACTAAGTCATTAACTTCCCACAGTTGAAATCTTTCCCATTCTTTGAAATGTAACTCAAATGCTATTTTCTTCATAAGGTCTCTACCGAGCAAGAAATAAACTCTTCACTGTATGACTACAGCATTTACTTCTCAGTATTTAATCACATCCTGTTGACTCCATGTTAACCTATAGAAACAGGATAGTGCAGTGTAATAGCCAGGATTTGGGAGCTGGGCAACCTTGGTCAAATTCCAGTATTTAACCTCTCTCTGCCACAGTTTTCTCATCAGGAAAGGAGTGGTAAGAATACCTACTTCATAAGGCTTTTGTAAAGCATCAAGAACACCAATGGCACACAGCAAATATTAAATAAGTATCTGTCATCATAATTATGTTTATTGTCCCACAATAAACTAATAAATCTGCCAAGATGATGACTAGCCCATATAAGCTGCCCAATAAATGCCAAATTACTTGTTTGTAAACACAGTACATGATGTATATATACAGAACACATTTAGAGAATACATGAACAGTTGGCATTACAGATGTGAATGTACATTTGCCCATGCTATCCTGACCCATTTCCAAGAGAAAGTAAAAAGAAAACAGAAGTAACACTTAGGAGTACCTTCTATATGCCCAGCTTTCAGTATCACTTAACAACCGTAATCTTATTATCTTCCTGAGCTCTACCTTGGAGGTACTATGAATACCAACTGCTTCTCATCATCGCTTCTGCTCATATGCTAGCCCAAGCCACTTTCTTATCTGTCTTAGACCACTGCAACAGCCTTCTGACTGATATCCCAGATTCTATCCTGGTCTCCTGCCTTCACAAGCAGCATATTCTCAATACAACAGCCAGAATTATTCATTTTATAACAAAAGTCACATCACATCACTCCTTGCAACTACCTAATTTCATCTTCCCTGGCTCTGCCTGAAGCCCCCATCACTCAATCATCACCAAGCTGGCTTCAGTCCTATTTCTACTACATGATTCCTACCTCTCACCCATCTATCTCTTTCAAATCTACTTCCCAACATATTCCCATGGCTCATGGCTCACTCCATCACTCGAGTAGGTCTATGCTCAAACGTGTGCTCATTAGAGTGGCCTTCCCTAGTGCCCTTAGGCATACGAGCATGCCCTGTCCCACAGCATTCCTTACTCTTGCTTTCTGTATCTTTGTGGTATTTGTTACTACATGACATCTGTAGACTTCTACCAGAGGATAGAAATCTTGTCTATGGTTCACTGCTGAAGGTCTTAACTTTGAACACCATCAGGCACATAAAAGGTGCTCAATAAATGTGTGCTGAAAGACTCCCTCTCAACTTTGAGATGATTTAAGGTAACAAGTGGAAAGTACAAAGTTTTAAAGTTTTGTCTATTTAGGTCACCAAGCTCCAAAGGAGCTCAAATACAGATTTTCCCAATCCATCTAACCAGTACAAGTGATCTTAGAATCAAGAACCAAGGGGAGAGAAGGGTTAGTAGTAGGGCAGCTGGAAGCATTCCAACCCACCTAAAGGACTTTTAAAAATTCAACAAACAGAATAAAATATCTAAGAATAAACTTAATCAACAAAGTGAAAGATCTATACTCTGAAAACTATAAAATACTGATGAAAGAAAATGAAGATGATACAAAGAAATCCCATGTACAGGGACTGAAAGAATATTGCTAAAATGGTCATACTACCCAAAGTAATATACAGATTTAATGCAATTCCTACCAAAATACCCATGACATCTTTCACAGAACTAAAACAAATACTCCTAAAGTTTACAAAAGACTCCAAATTCCCAAAGCAATTTTCAGAAAATGAACAAAGCAAGAGGTATCACATTTTCTGACTTCAGACTATAGAACAGAGTTATAGTAAACAAAACAGCATGATACACAAAAACACACACATAGGTCAATGGAATAAAACAGAGAGCCTAGAAATAAACTCACACACTTATGGCTAATTAAGCTATGACAAAGAAGGCAAGAATATACAATACAGGAAAGACAGTCTCTTGTTTAATAACTGAGTGCTGGGAAAACTGGACAGCCTCATGAAAATCAATGAAATCGGAGCATTTTGTCACACCATATACAAAAATAAACTCAAAGTAGATTAAAGACCTCAATGTAAGACTGGAAACTATATAACTCTTGAAAAGAACACAGGCAGAACACTCTGTGACATAAATCATAGCAGTATTTTTTTGGAGGATCTGTCTCCTAAGGCAAAGGAATCAAAAGCAAATATAAACAAATGGACTTCATCAAACTTAAGCTTTTGCACAGCAAAAGAAATCATACACAAAATGAAAACACAACCTACTAAATGGGATAAAATATTTGCAAATGATATGACCAATATGATTATAGCTCATACATTCAATAGTAAACTCAATATCAAAAACACAAATAACTCAGTTAATGGTTATAGCTCATACATTCAATATTAAACTCAGTATCAAAAAAACAAATAACTCAGTTAAAAAGTGGACAGAAGACTTAAATATTTCACCAAAGATGACATATAGATGGCCAACAGAAACATAAAAAGATGCTCAATATTGCTAATCAGAGAAATGCAAATCAAAACCACAATGGGATATCACCTCACACCTGTCAGGATGACTATTATCAAAAAGAACCCAAATTACTAACATTAGTAAAGATGTGTTAGAAAGGGAACTCTCATACACTGTTGGTGGGAATGTAAATTGGTATAACCACTGTGGAAAAACAGAACAGAGGCTTCTCAGAAACAAAGAACACAGAACTACCGTAGAATTCAGCAATTCTACTCCTGGATATATATCCAAAAAACAAAACACCAATTTGAAAACATACATGCACCCCAATGTTCATAGCACCATTATTTATAATAGTCAAATACAGAAGCAATCTTAGTGTCCATCAATAGATGGACAAAGAAAATGTGATATATGTACACATGGAATACAAAGGAATGTTGCTCAGCTATACAAAAAAGAATGAAATTCTGTCATTTCCAACAATATGGAGGCACCTAGACATTATTAAGCTTAGTGAAAGAAGTCAGACAAAGACAAATACTCTTTGTTATCTTATATTCAGAATCTAAAAAATGAATGCGACAGAGACAGATTCACAGATACAGACAGCAGACTAGTGCTTACCAGTGAGGGGAGGGGAGTAGGAAGTGGCAAGATAGGGATAGGCGATTAAGAAATATACACTATCATGTGCTGGTGGTTTACTCGCTAAGATCTTCCCAACCCAGGGATGGAAGCCTGGTCTTCTGAATTGTAGGCAGTCTACTGCACAACAAGGCAGATTCCTTACTGACTGAGCCACCAAGGACATGTATAAAATAAATGAGCAATGCGGATATATTGAATAGCATATCCATTAGTTTGCAATAACCTTAAATGGAGTATAATTCATAAAAATTGTACAACTGAAACTAATATAATATTGTAAATCAAGTATATTTCAATTAAAAAAAAATCGTAGGTTGGGACAGCCACCCGCCTCCATATGCCTCGAGTAAGAAAAACCACCACAGTAAACCACTTCCCACTACCCATCCCCCCACCCACTACCAGTGTAACTTTGTCATATTCCCCAGTTAAACGAGGAAAGAAAATAACTGAAAAACCTGGGTCACTTCATTAAACCATAAAGTCATTAAATATTCAGTGCTGACAACTTTTGGAATCACTTCTGCCTGATTTTAATATCTTTGGGGAGGGAAAAAGTAGCAATAGTATAACTAAATTCACTCAACTTTAATCTACTTCTTTTAAAAAAAAAAGCATACCATTTTAAAATCATAAACATAACCTTACAGTATTTAGAAACCTGCCAATGTGTTGAAATAATAGACTTAAAAATCCTAGGATCACAAGACAGAAAACAGCCTTAAAAATGTAAACTCAGTAAGTTAGGCTGCCACATGAATACAGAGACTCTTCAGTGTCATCAATACAAGTCTTACAGATTCTAAAAACAATGGAAGTTTATTGTATTCCAAAACAGTCATCCCCAATTGAATGTGAATCAGAAATGTGTGAGAAATTACTTTTATTGGTCACAGTGACTGAGGGGTACCAGTAAATAGGAGAGTTGACTGACTTAGGACATCCTAGTGGTAAAGAATCTGCCTGCTAATGCAGGAGACAGAATAAGATGTGGCTTTGATTCCTGGATTGTGAAGATTCCCTGGAGGAAGACATGGCAACCCACTCCAGTATGCTTGCCTGGACAATCCCATGGACAGAGCAGCCTGGCAGGCTACAGTCCATGGGGTCACAAAGAGTCCCACAGGACTGAAATGACTTAGCACGCATAATGATACCCAAGGTAGAAACCTCAGGCACAATTTTTACTCCTCCAAATCTCCAGAGCTAATCCGCTATCCCCAAAGGATACCTGGCACTATAGATGATGAAAGGAAGTGTCCCTGATTTCAAGTTATTTATGTGGAGAAACAGCTAATCTCTTAAAAACTTCGGGAGGTCCATATAAATAACACACTGAACTAGTGAGTTCAGGCTACAGGTCTTACCAGAATTCTACTTTTGCTTCAGTACAGAATACAGTCACAAGGAGGAGGTATCACTGTATTTCACATCAAACAGACTTATTGTTTAATACTAAGATGTTAACTTCACATAGTCATAAAGACAAATCGTTCCACTCTGCTCCCCACAACCATGCAGAAGAGGAAGTGGTTTTGAGAAAGCACGCTTGCTGTCATTACTCTATCCCATTGTATAGGGCAAATTACAAAAGGTCAGATATCAAGAATTCTATTGTTCTAGTCTAAGTCCTTACATCCTTGGTGTCAAATTGGTTGGTCATTCAGTATGTCTCTCCCCTACCATTGGTCACCTACCTTATCCTGTGATAACACTGCCCCATTTAACCCCTTACAGAAAGCCCAGTTCCCTCAACTCTGAACTCTTTCCTCCACTGCCCCAGGTTCTCTACATTGAGCCCTCCTTCCCCTTCATCAAAACACATCCATCCTCTTTCATTCTCCCTCAGACTTCTATTGCTAATGTTATCAGCCAATATCTGTGGAGTGATTACAAACCAACTTTATAGGATCTCATTTAACAGCAGGAAAACAGTGGATAAGTTTCAGAATTCCAAGAGTCAGACTCTACAAACTGTGCTGTTAACTGTGATGCCTCCTAATACCTATGCGATCGATTTAACAGTAGGAAGGGATCAAGGACTTCCTATTTTCCCTCTCATTTGACTGTTCTACTATACACAGCATTTAGAGTCTCTAGGGAAATGCTGCTGAACTATACCATCCCTTGCGAACTCAAGTTATATAAGCCTTTGCAGCTGTGAGCATATGCGTCCATGTAAGTAAATACGGAAGCCTAAAGTCATTTACTTTTAATTGTTTGAGATACTCAGGCCACAGTACACAAAGCACAGTGCTCTAGAGTCAGACTGCCTGAACTCCAACCCAGCCTTTCCCACTTGTTTTCTTTGTCCCTGAAGATAGTTAACTTCCCTGAAGCTCAGTTTCCCTGTCTATAAAATGAAGATAAAATATCTGCTAGGATTTCTGCTAGAATTAAACAAGTCAAATACATAAGGCATATAGAAAAGCACCTGACATGAATTATAAGTGTACAAAAAATGCTGGCTAATTCATCCATGGTATATAATATTGTAGTTGGTCATATTCATACTGCATTATTGCGCTTGGTGTGATCGGTATTCTCCTGCCTGCTTCATAAAATTACATTCCTTTCAATTAGCACCATCCATTATTCTTCTAATAAACCTACAAAGCACCTCACACAGCAGTAAACAGTTTCATTAATTTAGTAAACTATAGATGTCGTTATAGTAGTGAGAATGAAGATTTTTACCTGAAGACTTTAGACTTGGGAAACAGCACAGTGATGTCCAGTGATCGTACTCTGCTGTGTAATACCTGCATGAACTTGGGAAAGTTCCTTTATTTTTCTGAGACACACTGTGGTCACCTGTAAGCAGCGACGATAAATGAGAACCTCACGAGACTCTTTTGAGGATGAAATGAGTAAATATGCATAAAGATCTTAGTTCCTGGCAAGCAATAAGCACTTAATTAGTGGCTGCTGGATGGAGAGTAACAGAGGTTTGAGCTGAAAATAGTCAGGCTCCAGGCAAAAGCCTTCCACAGCTTGGATCAAGGAGAAAAGACTGTTCTAAGTCATGCTTTGATTATTTTATTTTCTGTGCAATCTGAAAGACACAACTCTTTCAAAATTAAGAATATACATTTCACAGCCAGTGAAGGCCAGTAGTGACCATTCCTTTACTTTGTATGACTTTTTTATTAGCCTAAGTAGTACCTGGGTTTAGGTGTTTTCTATAACATCCCAATAAGTTATGTGGCTTGAAACACTCCTTAGCTTCAGTAAGTCCCTTTTCTTTCAAACTGTCTATCCAGATTTTAAGTTAATTGGCTGATGTTTGAGACTTAAAGTTAAGTCTCAAACATTAAAAATTAATGTTTTTTTTAAACTTAAAATTAAGTCTCTTAAACATTAAAAATGTTTAATTTTTAATTCAGAAATCTTTAAAGCGGGGCCACAGTTCTTAGGCAAGCATTTTCCCAAGTTCCTACAAGAGCAGGAGTGGGGGTAAAGTCATTAACAAACCAAAGCCCACACCACAGTGGAGGACACCTACCTGAGTGCCCCTGAAACCTGCTCATTCCAGCTCCCTCCTACCCACATCTGTATCTTGGCAGCTGAAAGGACACTCAGACCCTTCAGGATTCTTGATATAAGCATGAGTACATACATATTCTTCAGGATTCTGTTCTATTTCATGCTACATTGAACATACCTTTAATGTTTAATTGGCTGAGATAAAAACTTGCATGATATACTTCAATAAAAAGATTTTAAAATGTACACTTATGATACATGCACTTTTATATATCAATTTTTTTAATTGGATACAAATGTATCAGATGTATTCTCCACTATTTCTCTGAATTTGAGTCACATTTTTTGACTAACAACCAGATGTTTCAAAATAGCCTACTGTGAATGGTTTCCTCTCTTAGCATTTATAAATAGCACCCTGACCTCTTTTCCAACTGAATTTGAGGGCTTGTTCCTATTGGCTCCGTAATTATCTAAGTCTCTTTTTTCTTAGGTAAGAGGATATCTCACCAAGTGTCTCTCAACTGATTGACTCATTTATTAACATTTATTCATTAAATAAATATTTAAGGATCGCTAACTACTCTCTCCAAGATAACATAACAGGGAGAAACATTTGCAGTTCAAGATAGCACCTATCATCACACTTGAGAACCGTGCTACTGTGTGCATATATACATATATATTCTAATCCTGAAAGACGATGTTGTTAAAGTGCTACACTCAGTATGCCAGCAAATTTGGAAAGCTCAGCAGTGGCCACAGGACTGGAAAAGGTCAATTTCCATTCCAATGACAAAGAATGTTCAAATTACTGTACAATTGCACTCATTTCTTAAGAAAGCAAGATTATGCTCAAAATCCTTCAAGTTAGGCTTCAGGAGTACGTGAACGGAAAACTTCCAGATGTACCAGCAGGATTTATAAAAGGTAGAGGACCAAAGATCATATTGCCAACACACCCTGGATCACAGAAAAAGCAAAGGATTTTTTTTTTTAATCTATTTCTGCTTCATTGACCACATTAAAGACTTTAACTGTATAGATCACAGCAAACTTTGGAAAATTCCTTCAAGAGATGGGAATACCAGACCACCTTACCTATCTCCTGAAAAACCTGTATGCGGGTCAAGCAGCAATAGTCAGAACGAGACATGGAACAATGGACTGGTTCAAAATTGGGAAATCAGAACGTCAAGGCTGTATATTGTCACCCTGCTTATTTAACTTCTATGCAGAGTATATCATGTGAAATGCCAGGTTGGATGATTCACAAGCTGGAATCAAGATTGCCAGGAGAAATAACAACAACCTCAGATATGCAGATGATATCACTTTAATGGCAGAAAGTGAAAAGGAACTAAAAAGCCCTAGATGAGGGTAAAAGCGGAAAGTGAAAAAGATGGCTGAAAACTCAGTATTCATAAAAAGAAGATCATGGCATCCAGTCCCATCACTTCATGGCAAATAGATGGGGAAAAAGTGGAAGCAGTGACAGATTTCATTTTCTTGGGCTCCAAAATTCTTGTGGATGGTGACTGCAACCATGAAATTAAAAAACACTTGCTCCTTGGAAGAAAAGTTACAACAAGCCTAAGAAGTGTAAAAAAGCAAAGACATCATTTTGCCAACGAAGGTCTATGTGGACAAAGGTATGGTTTTTCCAGTAGTCATGTATGGATATGAGTTGCACCATAAAGAAGACTGAGCATCAAAATTGATGCTCAAATTGAGCATTTGAAATTGATGCTTTCAAATTGTAGAGTTGGAGAAGACTCTTAAAGGACTCTTCCGAGTCCCTTGGACTGCAAGGAAATCAACCCTGAATATTCATTGGAAGGACTGGTGCTGAAGCTCCAACACTTTGGCCACCTGATGCAAAGAGCCATTAGAAAAGAACCTGATGCTTGGAAAGACTGAGGCCAAGAAGAGAAAGGGACGACAGAGGATGAGATGGTTGGATGGCATCAATAACTCATTATACACGAGTTTGAGCAAACTCAGTGAGACAGTGAAGGACAGGGAAGACTGGAGTGCTACCGTTCATGGGGTCACAGAGTCAGATACAACTTAGTGACTGAACAATGATATATACATATTGTACTAAAAAGAAAGTGAAAATGAAATGTCTTCTCTCCAGGAGTTTAAAATCTAAAGGAGTGTATTAAACATGGCTGTAACCATGTTACAGCCATATGCATGTCAAGGGAAAATGACACGCATATGGACTGCTACTGCTGCTAAGTCGCTTCAGTCGTGTCCGACTCTTGTGTGACCCCATAGACAGCAGTCCACCAGGCTCCCCTGTCCCTGGGATTCTCTAGGCAAGAACACTGGAGTGGGTTGCCATTTCCTTCTCCAATGCATGAAAGTGAAAAGTGAAAGTCAAGTCGCTCAGTCATGTCTGACCCTCAGCGACCCCATGGACCGCAGCCTTCCAGGCTCCTCCGTCCATGGGATTTTCCAGGCAAGAGTACTGGAGTCGGTTGCCATTGCCTTCTCCAATGCATATGGACAGTTCTTTATAAGTCAGTAAGAGCCAGTAAAAGAGGAACAACAAAATTGGAAGACTCAAATGTACCTGATAAAAACACTTCAAGAGTAATGATGAGAAAACTTAAGTCTTATGAGCTTGACTTTCACATGGTTCATATTTTAAGTATTGTTTTATGTATAATGTATAATTACATAGAGAAGTAGCACCATCATCTTTCAAGAATTCCAAGGAACTCTAAAAACTTCAAACTGACACCATAAATATAATTGAAATATGCAGCAATTCAGAACTCTGAGGATGGAATGATCAGTGAAGGAGCTACAGAGGGGAATTTCAAGATGTATGGGAACGTAGCATGTGGAGACAGCAGTCATTGCCACAAAGTGGGGCAATGAGGGAGATGTCTTTAGGCAATCAAACAGATGAGAAGACATCTCATAGCCTCCAGTCTCTCGTCAATCACATTTGATCAAAGCTAAGAAATATTTCCAACATTAATAAAATGTTCTTTACCTAATATTTTCCAGAATATTCCCCAAATTCCTCAGTTTAGAAAATACAAACATTGGATTCAATAAATGATTCAACAAACAAATAAGAAAGAAAAAAAAAAAACTTGCTAAAACATTAAAATAATTTCTTCTTAAAAGCAACGGCTGTCATTCATAAGTAACATTTTTATAGCACCTTTCACTGAACTTTCTCAAAGTTGCTAAGAGGTAGGACAGAAAGAAACAAAGCAAAACCAGAAAATTTCCCAAATATCATGATGTTTATAATACAGAGTTCTAAGCCGGTTTTTAAAACTTCACAGTCTTATGGTGATAGTTTAAGACTTTCTTCCAAGAAAACTGCAATTCATTATAATCTCATTCCTATGCTGCTGCTGCGAAGTCGCTTCAGTCCTGTCCGACTCTTTGCCACCATATGGACCCTAGGCTGACAGGCTCCTCTGTCCAAGGGATTTCCCAGGCAAGAATATTGGAATGGGTTGTTATGCCCTCCTCCAGGGGATCTTCCTGACCCAGGGATCAAACCCAGGTCTCCTTAATTGCAGGCAGATTCTTTATGGTCTAAGCCATCAGGGAAGCCTCTTAGTCCTCTACTTAATCACAATAACTAAGTAGCTGAATTGAAAAGTACTCTATCTAGAAGGCTCAAACTGCAATGATATGAGATGGTCAAGAAATTTGTTTTTAGCAGCAGACACTGATAATACAGAGAACAAACTACTGATCACCAGTGTGCAGAAGGAAGAGGGAAGGGGCAATGTGGGGGTAGGTGGGGGGAAAAAGAGGCTACTATTGGATTAAATGAAATCATATGTGAGAAACTTTTCAAAAAAGAAGCACTATAGAATTCAAATAGACTTTCATTAAAAATTTTAATATTCAAGAGACATAGGAAAAATGAAAAAAAATACATATTTGTTTTTAAATGTACCAGTTTCTCCTCTCATGGACTATCCATATAAAATCTGACTTATGGAAGAAGGAAAAAAATGCAAACACACATGCCCACAAATAAGTTTTAACAAGTCATTTGACTTCCCCTCTAGGTATATTTTCATTTAAACAAATCTTTGAGTACTGACAAATCAAGTCGATAGAGAACACTCTTGGTGTTAAGACCCACCTTAAGTGTGTATTTGTTAAACAGCTGTCTGAAAAGTAGCCAGGGAGATATTTCCACTTTAGACTCTAGCCTAGTTCCATGACCCATTTTACTTTTTCTTTCTTTTTAAAACACTGTTAAACAGTGGAAGGTCATGAGAATTTTCCCCTCAGTATTTCTCTTGTAAGTGTATGGAAGTCACAAGTATAAGTTTAGAAGTATTTCTCTTTTCTCCTTAAAAAAGTTACCTTCCTTTGTAAAATAGTCATAACTTCATCTTCCAATTACTTACGGGCAATGTTCCCATAAACTCATGCGGGCAAAGAGTGCTTAAGTGCGGGAGAAATCAATACTAAGCTTGTAAGTACAACACTATTATTGGTAATCACAATGACATCCGATTATGTGTACTTTTAAAAATAGCTTATTTTTCGGTACTTTTTTTTTTTTAAACCAAAAGGATATATTCCACTAAGCAGACTACTTCAAGGACACCCTTGCCAAAAAAAAAAAAAAAAGTTGCCATCATCATACAAACTTGCAACAGCCTACAATGTCATTATTCCAAACAAACTAGCTTCTAATTTGCCTCTAATCATCAAAGGTTATAGTTCACAATATATTTTCACAGACTTCCCCCCAATCAAAATTACTCCAGATCGCCGCAAGGAGGTGAGGCGAACAAGTTTAAGAAAAGAAGCAAGGATGAACTTACCTCGTTTAATAAGACGGGCACCCATTCTCCCAGGAGACCTGTCTCCAAACGTCAACGAGAAAATCAATCTGGTAAACTCCCTGTCGACAGTTTTCGAGTATGAAGTTAGGTTCAGGCAGGTGGAGGCCAAATGATTGTAATTAAAGTTAATTAACAGGCCTGCGGTCTCAAAGTGTAGAACAAGTAGGGTGCGGGGGAGCACAGGGATCCGAGCGAACTCATTATCTCTACCGAGTAATTAACTGCTGCCTGAAACTCACTGAAGGGCAGCTCCTTTTCGAGGAAGGGGTCTAGCCGTCTATCCGGCTCTTCCCACTCCTGAGTCAAATCCCATTACTAAGTAGAGTTTTTGTATCACTTACCAGCTTCTGGTTTCCTTTTAGACGCCCACATGCGGGAGCTAAATCCAAGCGGTAGAAACCGGAGCTGAACACTTGGCGCTCTGGATATGTACCCAAAGAGGTGCCGGAAAGCCGCGGCTCAGATGAGATGGTCCTCACGCCCGACCCCGGCCCCGCCGCCCAGCCCACCGCAGTCCCCTGGACTCGCTTTGCGCGCGGGCAGCGGAGCTGGGGAGCCGAGGCGGGCGGGGGAGCCCGGTCGCCGGCTTCTTTCCCGGCCCGGCTCGACCAGTCCTCCCCCTCCTGTCCCAGGCGCGGGGCCTCCTGCTTCCCTCCCCGCCGGCTGCCCGCACGGCGTCTGCAGCCAGGAGGCGGAGGACTGGTCGAGCC
>NW_011494882.1:930402-940276 GCF_000754665.1 Bison bison bison
AGAGCCGCCAGGCGTGGGGGCAGCGAGGCTCAGCGGCCGGGGCAGCCAAGCCGGCCGCCCTGGTTCCGCAACATAGTTGGGTGTCTGACTCAGTCCGCCCCGACTTGGCCGCGCCTGGCACCGTCGCCACCTGGCGCACCTCGGCCCCAAGGCTCCCGGGGCGGCGGGGTTGGTGAAGCCGCGAGGACGCGTCCCGCAGCCCAAAGCGGCGAGGGCATAGCCCTCCCCGGAGAGATGCCGGTGACCCTACCCCGGCTCAGGCCGGCCATTTGGTTGGTCATTGCTCACGGATGGGTGGGTTGTCAAGTGGGCGGAATCTCAGCACCACTGATTTTTAGTATTACTCTACTAAGTAGTTTCCAGGTTGCCTCAGCGTTTCCCAAACTTAACGACTCATCTAGGGCGCTAGTTTTCCCAGGCTGCTTCTGCGTAAAGTTGCACTCAATGGGCCCGGGAATCTGTTTACCAAGCTCAGTGCTGATTAGGCTCGACCCATTATATCGGATTCTCTGTGAGGGAAGGACGAATATTCTCACTTTCTAGTTGAGTTTGTGGGGGAGAGCAACTTGCCCAAGCAGTCATAACTTTAAGGGTGCAGGGGATTTTCAATTTAGATCTGAACTAATACAGCCTCCTCACAGATGTTTTATATTTCTCCTTCTTGTCTTTCTGCCCCCCTTCTGGTCTCCACCCCTCCGAGGGGAGGGAGAACCCTGCTCTAGTCCTTTTGGCCTCTGAGATCGTTAGATCCCGGAAAGACATTTTCCCTTGGACTTGGACCTTGACACTCTGCTCTTGGAAGTAACAATAAAGCAGCGAGAGGACATGGGAATTCAAACAGAAAAACCCTTGTGCGCCCCGGAATATCGATACTTAAATGTCCATAAAATCTTATCGCTTGCCAGTGACTTCAAGGCAAGCTCCTTATTTTTATATTTTAGTTAATATCTTTGTACAGACTGTACCTGAAATTCTCTCCCTTAAAAGATGAAATGTCCTTACTTTGTCCTGTTCGTGTTGGTGAAAGTAAAACAATTAGAGGAAGTGCTGAGCTTATTATGAAAATGAAATAATTGGTGAAGTCTGGAGCGTGGGAGGCTTCCCAGGAGCCCTGGTTCTCGGGAGGCTTCATCTTCAGCGAAAAATCTGCCCATCAAAAAGCACCCTCCTGCCCTGGGAGACTCTGAGGCAGCTGTGGCAAGCATGCTCCAGAGACAGCAAATCTTCAGTTTCTTTTGAACTAAATACTTTAAAGAAAGACCTATTTTCACGAGGAAAGTTCACTCGACATTTTCCAAATCTCAAGAATTGTTTTTTTTTTTTTTTTGGATTTCTGTAGAATTTTATTTTTGTGGCTCTTTTTGACTTCCTGTTAAGTCCATACTCTGTGGGCTTTATTTTCCCTCTCCCTCATAGTTCTTACATACTTGTCATTTATTTTTATCTTTGTAAGCCATCTTAAATCCTTTTCTGAGCAAGGTGGGTTATAAATAAACAAAAACTCTTACATCAGTTATGGTATGTCTCAGTAAGGCAAGCACTGTTACTGGAACAGAGTCCTCAAATTATTTCTCTCGGTAGATTTTATAAAATAAGACTTTGTGCCTTTTTGTAACAATATCTTACTTCCTCAATTATCATTCAGTCATTTATTGTTTAAAATTTTTATTTTAAACAATATAAGATAGTTTTATTTTCAATAAACAAAATTGAAACTACAGTGATTAGCAAACACAGTGAGACCCCCAGATTTTCAGTCTTCTCTGAGAAGAAATAAAAGCTGTAAGGCACACTGATGATTCAATAATAGCTCTGGGAAGTGAAAGAAAAGCAGGACTCCCTTACTGAAAGTATGCATTGGTGATAAGGTGTATGCTGATTTTAAGAACCTTAATATATGAAGGAAAATAAAAGATGGCTGAAGGAATATGGCAAAATCTTTTGTTAACTGTTCACTAATCATACCAGGTTCTGGCCGAACACCTAGCATATATGTTGTGTTTGTACAACTCCCATGAGTTGGAACTCTTTTTCCAATTTTACAAAGGATTGAGACTTAGATTAAGTAGTAAATAATGGATAAATCAGACACTTCTAGACTCTATTCATAGCCTATGTGTAATGTATTGATACGTAGCAGCCCTCATAGTTAGGCGTTCAGGGAGAAAAGTATGGAAGAAAAGTAACTTTATAAAAATTGAAGTATGAAAAATCTGTTGACTGTCAAGGCCATTCTACTATATCAGTCAGTTCAGTTCAGTCGCTCAGTCGTGTCCGACTCTTTGCAACCCCATGAATCGCAGCACGCCAGGCCTCCCTGTCCATCACCAACTCCCGGAGTTCACTCAGACTCACGTCCATCGAGTCCGTGATGCCATCCAGCCATCTCATCCTCTGTCATCCCCTTCTTCTTATAGTACCAGTTAATTTCCATCTGTTTATTTATTCCAAATATGTATTTGGAATATATCTTTTGATCTCTGTATTTATTCCAAAATGACCCATTCCAACTTATATTTCCTCCATTTTCAGAGGGAGAGCAGGCATAGCTCTGCCCTTGCCAGCTTTTGTGTCTCTGCTCCACCCATCTTTCCTACCCAGAATGCACTCTGCTTCTGAAGGAGGCAGTTGGAGAGAGTGGAAACCATCCTCCTCTCCTCCGCCTTTTCCTCCTTTTCCTTTTCTTTACATCATCAAGGCTAACACCCATAGAGCATTTCTGTGCCAGTTGCTATTCCCAGCACTTTACTTGCAAAAGCTCATTTAATTATCCCAACAACTCTTTGAAGAGATAGTGTTATTATCCCCACTATAAGAAAGGAAACTTAAGAAAAAGATGTCGAGTGATTTACACCAATTATGCCATAAGGCACAGAGAATTCCATTCCAGTCTTCTCCAGGAACCATTCTCTGCACTGAATTGCCTGTTTCGGAAAGCACGCAGTGCTGAAATTACAAAGGTCTGTGCTCAAAATGAAGCCTGATCAGTGTAGGTTGTGGCATTTTGAGCAAATTCAACTTATCTGAGTCTCAATTCAACCATTTGTAAACCCTGATTACATATCTATGGCACCGAGAAAATAGTCATCTCTCAATAAAATTAATTCTATCCTTTCTCCAATTATTCTTCAAGACTAGCTTCAAATACCACATCCCTCTAAAGCCTTTCCAAATCTGATACCCAGAATTATTTACAGAATTTAATCCCTCCATTTTTCTATAAAGGAAAATCTAGTGTTTTGCAAAACATAAAATTTTAGGAATGTATATAAAAATAGACATGTCTACTTATAATAAAAAATTAATCATTTTAGATAAATTATCCATGAAAATAAAATTATATAGTATATATACTGCCTTTTCCACTCATATTTTATGAAATAATCTTATTCAAATTTTAACTTGCAACTTTGATGTCAGTGACTTCATCACTAGAACCTCACTTTGAATCACAGGTGTTTTGTTTTCAGAGAATATTATTTTCACTTCTATCTAAATATTTGAAGGTACCTAACTTTCTGAAACCTTTTATGATCCTGTCATTGGGAATTTCATTGCAAACCAAAAGTTCCTATTTGCTTTATATTAAGAAGTTGTTTTTTCTCATTCATCCGAAATATGTATGGTAATGACCTCTACCAGTTTTTTTGAGTGGTTTTAAAAGGATCCTTGCAGTAACATAGTACACTTAAAACTGTGAGGTCACACCCCCAAAATAAGTCCTTAATTTGTTTTAAATATCTTCACCTCCTTTTAACCAAGTTTATTGGATGGCCCTTGTGTATATCCTAAACTAGGGTTGATTGAGGATATTTCAGGCTACACTCCCCATCCCCCACTCCTGCAGTTCTGTAGTTTGCCATTCAGATTAACGAACAATAATTGCAAGCAGGTGGAGATCCTGTGATACACAGGTTCTATGCACCAGGCATTGTTACGCGTTATGAACTCAATTCTCTTATCGGGTATGGGATAGATACTATCATTATCTCTCTCTCTTTTTTTTCTTTTTAGCCAGTAAAGAAACCAAGACACAGAAAAATTATTCCATCTAAGAGCCCACAAATAGTAAATAAGGAAGAAAGTATTTGAACTCAACTAAAGATGCTTACTCCTTGGAAGGAAAGTTATGACCAACCTAGATAGCATATTCAAAAGCAGAGACATTACTTTGCCAACAAAGCTTCATCTAGTCAAGGCTATGGTTTTTCCTCTGGTCATGTATGGATGAGAGAGTTGGACTGTGAAGAAGGCTGAGCGCCGAAGAATTGATGCTTTTGAACTGTGGTGTTGGAGGAGACTCTTGAGAGTCCCTTGGACTGCAAGGAGATCCAACCAGTCCATTCTAAAGGAGATCAGTCCTGGGTGTTCTTTGGAAGGAATGATGCTAAAGCTGAAACTCCAATACTTTGGCCACCTCATGCAAAGAGTTGACTCATTGGAAAAGACTCTGATGCTGGGAGGGATTGGGGGCAGCAGGAGAAGGGGATGACAGAAGATGAGATGGTTGGATGGCATCACCAACTGGATGGACGTGAGTCTGAGTGAACTCCGGGAGTTGGTGATGGACAGGGAGGCCTGGCGTGCTGCGATTCATGGGGTCACAAAGAGTCGGACACAACTGAGCGACTGAACTGACTGAACTGAATGTGGATTCAAAACTTATGCCTTAAGCATTCTGCTAGGATGCCTCAAAGAAAACTTACCTTAAGGACCTTTATTTCTGATGCCTAACTTTGGGGGGAAAATGGTATACCATATATTCAGACATATACAATACTTTCTCTTGGGTTTTCCCATTGTCCTTTCTCTTAACTGCTATTGGAGAGCCTTTATCAGTAGGGTTTGCCTTATGGATGTTGAGAAGTTTTTCTTATTACTATTTGTATTCCTGAAGTACCATAACCTCTTTATTCTTGTCAGTCTGCCTTGCATTATACATACTTAGAATCTTGTTATTTGAATTCTCTGAAGTACTTACCATAAAGCTTTAGATAAATGTTTGTTTTATTAAACTGAAAAGAGTATATATTCATTAGGTTGACTTTTTTCAGTACTTTGTTACAAGTTTTAAGAGTTGCTTTGAAAGTTCTTTTTAACTCTTTCTCACCACAAGGGAATAACTTGAGTGGATATCTACTGTAAGGTAGACAAAAGAGCAGTGCAAAATATTCAGTCAATTCAATTATTGACTAAAAGTTGATGGTATTGCAGAAATAATTTATTTTAAAATATAAGTTTTTCAGAAACCATGAATAATATCAAGAAAAAAGTAAACATAAATTTTCATATAAAAGTAATATTTCAGAAACTCATTTAGGCTCTAGGAATTAGTGTATTAGTTGCTCAGCTCTGTCCAACTCTTTGTGACCCCATGAAATGCAGCCCGCCAGGTTTCTCTTTCCATAAAATTCTCCAGGCAAGCATACTGCAGAATATTGCCATTTCCTACTCCAAAGGATCTTACCAACCCAGGATTTGAATCCAGGTCTCCTGCATTGTGGGAAGATTCTATACTATCTGTGTCACCATTAGAACAGAGGCTAAATGAGTTTCTGAAATATTACTTTTATATGAAAATTTCATTTTGTATTTCATTGATGTGCTCAGTCATATCCAAGTCTTTGTGACCCCATGAACTGTAACCCACAAGGCTCCTCTGTCTGTGGAATTTTCCTGGCAAGAATTCTGGAGTGGATTGCCATTTCCTAGTCCAGGGGAATCTCCCTGGCCCAGGGATTGAACCTGCATCTCTTGCTGTCTCCTGCATTGGTAAGCAGATTCTTTACCATTGTGCCACCTGGGAAGCCCATTTCATTGATACAGATACATATATTTTAACACTTTACTACTTTTGAAATGTAAATTCACCTTAAAATGAATTGCTGTTGTCTCACAACAGTCATAGTATAGTTGTCATTACCTACATGTTCATGAACCTGATCATAGATGCTTATTTTGTCCTCACTTCATTGAAGTTACTTGCATTGACAGTGCTACACATGTTGAGTTTAACTGTCATGAAATGTCATCAAAGAGATATTAGCTTTCTTTGTGAAGAGGCAAAGAAATGGGAGTATGAGATTTGATAAAATCTATGTTTAAATAATTCTCAAAGAGCATTTTCATATACATATTTATATACATATATATGCATATATATACATAATATAAATTCTAAATGAACAGTGTTATATCATAGTTTAATAGTGAGATTTTTTTCTTGTGGTATAGAAAATAATCACATATCCAAAAGTAGATTACATTTTAGAGTTGCAGATATCCAGTAGTTTCTAACACCGCTAACATAAACATCTAATTTTACTTTTATATGGAAAATAGTTCCTTAAGAAAAATCAGTGTTAAGAGAAGTCCAGAAATCCTAACTATGACTCAGTGGATTTTCACAGGAAATACATCAACTGAGAGTAAAATCATTGCTTTCACTTTGTTGTGTCAATTTTCCTCATTTCTGAAATTGTTTATTGAACACTTCACAAAGTTTATTTCTTCATGATATAGCTTGAAAATACTGTATAGTTTCATTTTGCCCCTTTGTGCTAAAAATGCTTCCCTTATAATAAATAACTAGCCTTGAGAGTTCTTCTGACATAAGAAAAAAAAAGTGGGGAGGGATTTGCAAAATAGGTAGATAGAAATACACAAGCAACAGCTAAAAATAGATCTCTTATAAAGCAAATCAACTGTTACAAAACCAATTTGAAAAGCACAGACTAACAATCATGTAAAGGGCAAATTTAAAACAAGAAAAGGATTGATGAGACCTCATATCACAATTGGAGAAATCAATGGCACCCCACTCCAGTACTCTTGCCTGGAAAATCCCATGGAAGGAGGAGCCTGGTGGGCTACAGGCCATGGGGTAGCTAAGAGTCGGACATGACTGAGCGCAACTTCACTTTCACTTTTCACTTTCATGCATTGGAGAAGGAAATGGCAACCCACTCCAGTGTTCTTGCCTGGAGAATCCCAGGGATGGGGGAGCCTGGTGGGCTGCCGTCTACGGGGTCGCACAGAGTCGGACACGACTGAAGCGACTTAGCGGCAGCAGCATACCACAATTAACAATCACAAAAAGCAGAGGACACAAACTTGCTGCACATGGAAAACATGAAGTCCATTAGCTTTCAAAGTACATAGAATTTAACAGTATTTAGTTGCTCAAATTTAGAAGAGTTTACATTAAAATATGAATTTTTAGCTTCTCTTGGAAAATCAGTGTGTCTGATAATGCTGAACTCACATTCCCACAGAGCAAGTGTGAACAGATTGGAAAACTGGCTGCCATTTTTGGACAGGAATACACTCCCTAATTTGCTGTAGTTTCTCCTCACCCTAGTTCTCCTTGGTTGTAACTTAGAAGCTGTGGAAATGGCAACTATGGGATATTGCCTGAAATCATGACCAGTGAATGACACGTTATTTGAGTGAGCCTCGAAGAACACTTATGGATTTCTGAAGTAGAGATCTTATAAATATAGAACCCAGCTCAAAAGTCAATACCCAACACATAAGAATGTTTTACCAGCAGAAGCAGCAACCAGTGTTATCATTGTAATAGCTGGCATCTGTTGAGTTCTTAAAATAAGTCAAATATCATATTAAACACTTTGCAGCTATTATTCATTGAACTAAATTTTGTATTGGGTTGGCCAATAAAATATGATGAGTCACAGAGATGGAAAGATAAAGTAGATTTATGTCACTATCTTTCTGAAGTTTACAACATGATAACAGGGGAAGATATTACCCAAAGAATCAAACAAATATATATACAATACAGTATGAACCTGGGTTTAGTCCCTGGGGTAGGAAGATACCCTGCAGAGGGGAACAGCTACCTACTCCAGGATTCTGGCCTGGAGAATTCCATGGACAGAGGAGCCTGTCTAGCTACAGTCCATTGGGTAGCAAAGAGTCGGACATGACTGAGCAACTTTCACTTTCACTTTCATGGTATAGTATACTACATGTATATACATATACATGTATACAGATATTACATATACTACTAGTATATCAATGCATATATATACTGTATTTATATATTTACATGTATATACTATTTGTACATGTATGATTTTACTTAAACCATATGAATTTACTGATATTTGTCTATATTTAACCTCAGAATTAACCTGGTCATTGCATATGGCTCATATTAATACATTTTAGTTGAGAATACAGGAAATGCTGTCCCCCTATTCCCAATCTTTCCTTCTTATTTAGAGAGTTTCTAACCCTCCTAGTTCCTTCTCCCCACCACAGACACACTCTACTCTATGACCTGTAGTAACTTACCTATTTAGTGTTTTGGGAAGGGGAAAATGGCCATATGAGCCCTGCTCTTTCATTCCCTCTTTCTCACAGGGAGCCAAGTGACAAAAAGAGTGTGTTGCTCTTCCAAACTCTAAAACCTATGGGAGGTTTGAAGCTATCCATAGCTTCCACAGCCTGGCATGCTGCCAAAGGGAAATAAAAGTAATATTTGATTCCTTATCTGCCTGATGTCTATCTTTCCAGCCATTTCAGAGTACCCCAACATTTGTGGCTTTAGGAATGAACGAGATTCTATTCAAGAGAATATAATAAGGGGAAGGAAGGAATGGTTTTGACTGGTAAATCAGAAGATTCCTCTTTACAGGTGACATTTAAACTGAGAAGTACAGGCTGATGGGAGTCAGCTTGTGTGCTGTGCATGTGTGTGGGAGGACAGAGGTGTGCTCTAGACCAAGAAGAACATTTGAAAACCTCAGAGGCAGCAAAAGTCAGGAACTTTTGAGGAAATGAAAGAGGATCTTTCTCTAGATGGTGAAAAAATGACAAGATGAAGGAACAAGCAGGTATATTATGTATAACTATATAAGTATATAGCTGCCCGTTCCTTCAACTTCATCTTGTCCTTTTTTCACCATCTAGAGAAAGACCCTCTTTCATTTCCTCAAAAGTTCCTGACTTTTGCTGCCTCTGAGGTTTTCAAATGTTCTTCTTGGTCTAGAGCACACCTCTGTTCTCCCACACACATCTATTTCTGCTTTATTGACTATGCTGAAGCCTTTGACTGTATGGATCACAATAAACTGTGGAAAATTCTGAGAGAGATGGGAATACTAGACCACCTGATCTACCTCTTGAGAAATTTGTATGCAGATCAGGAAGCAACAATTAGAACTGGACATGGAACAACAGACTGGTTCCAAATAGGAAAAGGAGTTCGTCAAGGCTTTATATTGTCACCCTGTTTATTTAACTTATATGCAGAGTACATCATGAGAAACACTGGACTGGAAGAAACACAAGCTGGAATCAAGGTTGCCGGGAGAAATATCAATAACCTCAGATATGCAGATGACACTACCCTTATGGCAGAAAGTGAAGAGGAATTCAAAAGCCTTTTGATGAAAGTGAAAGTGGAGAGTGAAAAAGTTGGCTTAAAGCTCAACATTCAGAAAACAAAGATCATGGCATCCGGTCCCATCACGTGGGAAATAGATGGGGAAACAGTGGAAACAGTGTCAAACTTTATTTTTCTGGGCTCCAAAATCTCTATAGATGGTGACTGCAGCCATGAAATTAAAAGACACTTACTCCTTGGAATGAAAGTTATGGCCAACCTAGATAGCATATTCAAAAGCAGAGACATTACTTTGCCAACAAAGGTTCGTCTAATCAAGGCTATGGTTTTTCCAGTGGTCATGTATGGATGTGAGAGTTGGACTGTGAAGAAGGCTGAGCGCCGAAGAATTGATGCTTTTGAACTGTGGTGTTGGAGAAGACTCTTGAGAGTCCCTTGGACTGCAAGGAGATCCAACCAGTCCATTCTGAAGGAGATCAGCCCTGGGATTTCTTTGGA
>NW_011494882.1:940376-952047 GCF_000754665.1 Bison bison bison
ATGATGCTAAAGATGAAACTCCAGTACTTTGGCCACCTCATGCAAAGAGTTGACTCATTGGAAAAGACTCTGATGCTGGGAGGGATTGGGGGCAGGAGGAGAAGGGGACTACAGAGGATGAGATGGCTGGATGGCATCACTGACTCGATGGACGTGAGTCAGAGTGAACTCCCAGAGTTGGTGATGGACAGGGAGGCCTGGCGTGCTGCGATTCATGGGGTTGCAAAGGGTCAGACACGACTGAGCGACTGATCTGATATGATATAAGTCATGTCAGGTTTGGGGATTTTTATCAGAAGGGTGATCAGAAGTCATCAAAAAGATTGAAGCGGGGACAACGTAATCATTTCCTTACCTTATATAATCTTCAAAATAACCCTTGATGGAATGTATGACTGCTATGTTCTTACATCAGATATATAAATTGAGATGCAGAGAAGTTAAACTGCAAATGTATTATTTGATAGAACATTTATATGATTCTAGAGACTATCTTTTTTTCTTCTATTGCAGTTTCCCCACATTCAGGTAACTTCCTGTTCAGAAGCATGCTAGAGGGAGGACATCAAGAGCCAACTATCCTGAAGAGGTGAAAACAATACTTTGTAAGAAAAACTAAAGTGACAAAAAGTATTTTCAGTAAAACGATGTTCTAACAGGGACCATCCTTTTAGTCACTCTTACATTCCACCTACCCAAAAAGAGTGCACAGTCTAATCTATAGAGATTTCAGAGTAGAGATGGACCCACACTATATGTCCACCTATAGACTGTGACTTACAAATAGAAACGACTAACTCACAGCTTTCTTAGGGACTTACAAACATTACTTGATACTTGTCATTTGATACCTTTGCTTTTAGGGAAATAAAATGGACAATCAACTCAATTTATCCTTCTATTTTCTATAGTAGTGGAGAAGGCAATGGCACCCCACTCCAGTACTCTTGCCTGGAAAATCCCATGGATGGAGGAGTCTGGTGGGCTGCAGTCCATGGGGTCGCTAAGAGTTGGACACGACTGAGTGACTTCACTTTCACTTTTCGCTTTCATGCATTGGAGAAGGAAATGGCAACCCACTCCAGTATAGTAGAATCCTAATGTTAGGAAAATTTTAAGTTTTAACTATAAGGTGGCTTTTTTGTATCATATAAACAAATTTAATATTTTTTCCTAAACCAAGTAATTAAAAATATATTGATAGAAGGAGAGCAGAGGTTAAAAAATGTCTCAGCCCTTCATAAAAATGTGTTGGTATATTTTAGAATGAAGCTGCTAACCAAGTTACTCTCTCTGTCTCTAACAGTGCCAGACATGAATATATGATTTAAAAGTTCATTCACCACTGACCTTATGTGCTGTGTGTATACTCGTGACTGTAACTTCCGTGCCATCCATGTCTGCTGTTCTTACTCTAGGAAATAAGATCCAAATATCCTGTTTCTCTGTCTGAAAAGGTAGTGTTCTCAGTTTTTTTAAAAAACACATTTTTAGAAAAGATCTCTATCTGCCATTTGATCATTTTCTATGTGTGAAAAATGACATACCATCTCAGTTATGCTCCACAGCAGGTGCACAGACCTTCAAAGACCCAACTCTCAAGTCTGCATTTCCTTCACTCCACATGGCTTCTGTAGCATCCTGTGTAATGGTTTTATATTTTTTCCTGTGGAAACACTCATACCCACACTACTGCAAGTTCAGCCTGGTTTAGCAATCAGAATACATTGTGTCTTCCCAGTACGTTTTGCAAGCATATTAAGGAGACCCTGCTGTCATGCTTGACTGAACTTTGCTTTCTTTCACTTATAAAGGAACTACTGCTTATGCATTCATTCAGCCATGAATGCTTGGCTTTTTCATTACAGTTACTAGGACACTAAAAAAGGAAGGTTTTTTGGATTTTCATTCATCTTCAGAAAAACAAGAAAATAAAACAGCACTGGAAGCAGTATTTGCCTTTGTACCCAAAGGTGGGGACAATTTTTTTTACTAAAGTAATATTAAAAAAAAGCCACCAAGTTAATTCATTAGATTAGCTTCATAAGTGCAGAGAACACTTTTAAATAAAAAGCATAACATTTATACAATCATCAGATAGGTAAATGTTTTGTTGAGCCAGTTGAATTAAATAGGAACACATATATAAAGAACTTTAGTTTTTCTTCCATTGCCCCTTTCCAAGTGTGCTTTTGGACTTACTTTGCTCCTGCCCCTGAATGAAATATATGGCTGGTCCTTAGATTTTTCTCAACTGTGTCAACAACAAGAACAATCTAGTGAATGTAACAAAAAAGTGCAGCCTGATCTAGCATAACAAATTAATTCCTGTATTGTTCATTTATTATAAAACGTATTGTCCTCAGTCACCACTCCCTTTCCCACCATTTGGCTTCAGGTCTGGAAGCCTTCCTTGGGGTGGTTGCTCGGATCAGAAGGGTAGGATTTTCCCCCTCACTTCACCAGCTGTTCCATCAGACCCGTCAAGGTTCACATCAATGGGAAAAGGAGATTGAGAGGAAGGGTGGTGTCTTAAATGGTAGGTGCAGCTGTAATTTTCTGGCTTGCTCTCTCCTAGTTCTCCCCAACTCTGTACCCACTTCACTCCTCACCCTCAACCACTGCTGGAATCTGGATTCTACTTTGCTGCTCCGGAGATGTTGGCGATAACGTCCTCTCAGCCAGCAGCTTTTGACATCCCCTCCTCAGCCCGATTTGGGTTAATTGAGTTTCTCTCTTTCAAAAGACTCAGTCCCTACCTCAAACTTCTCTCAGACACTCCACAGCCTTTAGCAAGGTTCAGACACAGCTGGCACTCACTGCAAACATGTGAACTGTTGTGCTGCCTTCTTCAAAGCTAACTCTACGTTACGTACCACAACTAACATGATGAGAATAGTGTACGAGAGCCTGTGGCCAAGTATATCACGTAGTAGACACAAATGACAAAAGGAACATGCTACTACATCAACAAGGCTGGGGTCTTGCATTTTTGCAGGAATGCATGCATGTGAGCATGTGTGGGTAGACATATGTGTTAAATATTACCTATATGTACAATGGACATGAATTTGAGCAAACTCCAGAAGACAGTGAAGGATAGGGAAGCCTGGCATGCTACAGTCCATGGGGTCACAAAGAGTTAGATACAACTTAATGACTGAACAACAACAATATGTTTTATTATTGGGGTCATATTTATCAACCCACATGCAATCTCAACATATAAGCCCTCTCCCTTAATCCTCACAACCCTATCAATTGGATTTCAGTATTAGCTTCATTTTATAGATGAGATACTTAGAGGTTTAAGAATTTAAGTAACTTACTCAAAGTCACACACTTTATAAAAGGTAGAGCTGGAACGCAAGCTTAGTACCACTGTCAGATGTATAGGCCTAGCTCACTGTAAATACTACATAAGGCATCTCCTCTTGGGCCTGGAGTATTATTAGCTTATATAGTGACTGGAGCTAGGCTATTAAAATGGATTCTTGCATCCTTAGCCAAAGGTTTGCTTGGATAACAGACTTTAACGGCAGCTTTCATCTCTGTGTTATTGATGGAAATCTTTCACTGAGTGAGGTGTGACTTGGGTACAAGCCTATACAAGACTGTAATCATCCCATTAAACAATACAAAACAATAACAACCCAAGCCTTCAAAGTAGTCCACCCACTCCCTCACACACCTTCTTAAATATTATATCAATAATAGAGGCAATGATGTCTTGATTCAAATTACTTCTGCACAGTTTATGACATTTGTAATTTAGTTATGATTTCCAGGATGCATGCATTTTGAATTCCAGTTTTCAAAGTTCCTTGTGCCAACTTTGAACATTAAAGAGAATCTTACTACTCATGATAACTTGTGAGGGTAAAAAATATGTTTGGTCAGTAAAATTACCAGGCAAGTCACTCACCAGCCACATTACTAATATGATGAATTCAGAGCAAGTAGATAAGCCCTGAAAAAAAATGAAATTTCTTGCTATTAGGCCCATTCAGTGGTTCAAGGCCCCACTCAAGCAAATCATAGAATTAACATTTCCAAACTAGAGTTTCATAAAAGGTCTAAATAATGTTGTAAGCTACTTGACGAAGCAACTTTGGAAAACACATCATCAATCAGTATTCTCTCCTAGAGATTTATGACAGATGTTATCTTATTAAAGTATTCATGGGACTCCTGCAGGAAAGAAACCTGTTTAACTTTGTTCAACTTAGCATTTCCTAAGTTTATTTGATCAGAAAAACATCTTTTTGTGTAACACCTTTAGTTTATGGAAACGTTTTCAGAACTTTTAGAAAAGCTGATGCAGTGTAATTAGAGAAATTGTATCTGATAGATAATGCTCAAAGAAGATTACTGACTATTGCTTCCTGCAGCAAAATTATCAAGAATTTTTTGGTGGACATGGTTTAAGGAAATAATCTTTAAAATACTACCAGCATGCACACATTCTAGACATATGTTCCAGGTCCATAGACTTCAAAATGGAAAGAAGTTTAGAAAACTTCAAAGAAAATTATAGAGCCTCCAGAAGATGGACTTGAAAAAAAGTTCAGCCTACCTTTTAATGAAAATGAAACAAGATGTCTTTATGGGTAAAGTTAAGATTTTTACTTAAAAATCAATAGCAGAATCCAACCCAACTCACAACCAAAGCATAATAAAGATCTCTAAGTTCTATGCTGTGTTGTTGGTGTTCAGTACTATATTATAGAAAAATTTAATTTAGGAAATTTGTGGATGGTAGCAAATGCTCATGCAAGCTCCGAAAAATCTCACTGGCATGCCCTTATGACATATAACTAATTTAACGAGTTTAACTAGCAATATAAAGTCCAAAGAAATTCTTCAATTTCTTTCTTGGCCTTATTTGCCAAAAATACATATATATTGATATGTATTATATATATGTATATATATATATATATCACAAGTAAATGGCTCAGTGTTTGAAGACTAAAACTTTCCCACATTTTGCTTGTTTTAACAAATAAACACTACCATATAGGAACTTACCACCTTGCTAGAAATAAGCCAATTTTGAAAAAATCTTGTTTTCATATGGCTTCCACTGATATAGTTGTGATTTCTTTTAAATTTTTGTGGTTTTTTTTCAATTCCTTTTCTTTTCTTTCTTATTCAATAACCTTTTCATATGTCTTCCCAGGTATTCACTTTTATTGAGAAGAGCATTCCAAATATCCACAGCTTTCTTTTGGTAGTATTTTATGGCTTTCAAATCCCTTTCATATGCAATTTTCATTTACTTTGTAACAAATGCATATTAGTGAAAAGTACATGTTTTCTTAGAGATCTTTGAAGCTCAGCACATTTCTTCATTTTCTTTTGTTTAGTGAAATCCAGGGGTTCTGATTTATGATCTTTTTCACTGATGGCAGTTCTCATACTCTGGATTCTCCAAAGCACAACATGTAACTACTACACTTTTTCTAGTAAGTTCTTTGAACCCACAAATACAATTACCAGGAATGTAGGCCTTGAGTTTCCTTGAAGATCATGTACACATATTTTTCAACAAATAAGGAATAAATTTATTCTTTTTCAAAGTTCTAAAACTTGAAAGAAATTTTTATGTTGAATCCTAAGAATCACAGGCCATACAAGTGTTTTCTACATTTGTAGTAGTGGTCTTAGATTAAAACTTAGGTATTTTTCACCATTGAATTTAGATATGTTTGGGCACTTCTGGAGGTTCTATGCTAGCAGTTTCGAAAATCTTTCTGTAACAGAGGACTCCTTTGTGCAAATGAAATCTTCAGAGGAAATGAAAATAAAACATAAAACGGATCACACTCTGGCTAAAATAGGGCAGGCGTGGGGGTGGGACTCTTTGCCTCTGTGGGAACGTGGGTAATTCTAAGCAGTTCCCTCTGTCAGTGACACAGACTGCCCTGCAGCTCAGCCCCATAACTCAAACTTCTGCCATAGGGAAGGACGTGCCATCAAATAGACTATAAAAGTGAAAGCTGTTCCCCACATGTTTAAGAGATACTAAGAGCCCAGCACAAAAGTAACATCAAAGAAAGCAGCCTAGGAGAATGGAAGCTATATTACGCTGGGTATTTTTAGAACTAGGGGTGGGCACAGTAGAGTGAGTGGCAGAATGAGTAGAATGTTAGTCACATTTGGATCTTCAGGGAGGACCTCACCTTCAGTGTCTGTCAGCAGGACCTAAGTATTGTAGCTATAGAGGCATTAGCAGCAGATTTCATAAAGAACTGGGAAGAAGGAAAAAACTGTATATAATCTGCAATAACTGAGGGGATGTTTCTTGATGACATTTACAACTTACCTTAGAAACTCTCATAAATACCTGAGGGGAAGAAAAAGGCAAGGAAGAAAATATAAGCCCCCTTTATTTGCTGGAAGCCATATAATAGTGATTGTTACAGAGTCCAATGAGTAAAACAATTCACATCAAGAGTTTCAAGGAAGAGTTAATGCAAGGAATGATGATGTAGGCTTTGGAGGCCTTCAGAGCAAGAAGGGAACACTAGGGT
Organism: Bison bison bison; assembly: GCF_000754665.1. Classification (NCBI taxonomy): domain Eukaryota; kingdom Metazoa; phylum Chordata; class Mammalia; order Artiodactyla; family Bovidae; genus Bison; species Bison bison. Next base: position 946,913 of record NW_011494882.1, read on the forward strand.
AAATTAAAGAGCTAATGAAGACAAGCAACTACTTCCCCCAAAGGCTCTGGAAACAAAATGGAAACACAGAAGTTACCAGAGTAGCAGCTTAGAGGTGAGGCCTCAGGGAATGGAGGCTCAACCTCTGATAAGGAGTCCCCTTTGGCTGATGTGGTTTCACTTTGGCATGTGATAGGACTTATTCTGGAAGTGCCAAAAGGAGTGGGAATAAACAGTCTGGGGGTAGATTACTGCTGCCACATAGTGCTTAGAGAAAAAGCAAGAAAGAGTAGGGAGGTCTTCTCTGCCTTTCCTGCCCCATCCTCCCATCCTCTCTAGGGACCCTTATTGGCAGAACCAAATAGGACATCAAGCTGGCAAAACTACCATACATATGGAGGGATAAAATTGGGGTAAAAACACAATAGGTAAATAGAGCAAGCACAGAAAAGAACAGAGTACAACTATAATTATGGACCTATGTCCTTTTCCCAGGTTGGTGTGATGACACAAATGGTGACATTTTTTTCCTTATTTGATTGTCTATTGTTCAAAATTGGGCTTCCCTGGTGGTTCAGCTGATAAAGAATCCGCCTGCAATGAGGGAAACCTGGGTTCGATCCCTGGGTTGGGAAGATCCCTAGGAGAAGGGAACAACTACCCACTCCAGGATTCTGGCCTGGAGAACTCTATGGACTGTATAGTCCATGGGGTCGCAAAGAGTCCGACAGACTGACTTTCACTTTCACTGTTCAAGGTTAAAGTTGAAAGCATAAAAAGATAAAATGTCTTGTAAAAATACTCTCTGGAAAAAGTTTCATGTAAATTATGGCAAAGCCATCATTTTTGAAAGATATTTTTCAACATTCACTTTTATATATTGACGTAGTAATATTAATTTAGCACCATTCAGTATCTTGAAGATACACTTCACAGGCAACTTTAAACACACTAGGGCTTCCCAGGTGGCTCAGTGCTAAAGAATCCACCTACCAATGCAGGAGACCCAGCTTTAATGCTTGGGTCAGGAAGATCCCCTGGAGGAAGATTCCAATATTCTTGCCTGGGAAATCCCAGAGACAGAGAAGCCTGGTGGGCTACAGTCCTTGAGGTTGCAAAGAGTTGGACATGACTTAGCAACTAAACAACAACTAGACACATTAGAAATGAATTAATATTAGGGGCTTGACTGATAGATAATGCCTGCTCTTAAATTTTCTCAATTAAGGTGATGTCCTTTGCTTTTTAGGTCACAAAAATCTAGGATCCTAACCAGATATGATTATAGGTGTTCATATTTATTTAAATTTTTGGACAACATTTTTGCTGCACATATAACACACTGTGTAACAGTGGGATGTTTATCTACCTAAAATATCATCATCTTCACTTTTTGGATATTCACCACATGACAGATACTGTTAAAACACTTGGAAAACTACAAGTGAGAAGCTTTAAACTGTAAGGGAATTACTTTAATCTCAATAGCTTCTAGTTAAATTTTCTTTTTGCGTATTTGATATTTAAAACAAATGGATCATGCTTCCTGTAATCTAAAATACAGGATACTAGACTCTGAAGGCTCACGGTGTACCTCTCAATCCCTAGGCTAGGCCTCACTTGACCATTCATTTATTTTGCTGTTACTCTATCAGGCCAGGTTCAGGCAGGGCAGGAGACTCACTAAGTGTTCTGGGAAAAGGAATTAACTATAAGAACTATACTTTACAATTGTGGGAGGAGCTGGGGAAGTGAAAGTCTGGAAGGGAAACTTTAGAAGATAAGAGAAGTTAGCATGCTATCAATCTAAGAAGCCAAGTACATCCCATTACTAAAATAGACCCATAAAAGGAGATCCCATTGGGGAGCTTTATGGAATGTTCTTTCTGTGGGTCTGCAGCTGAGAGTTTCTGGGTATACATGCTGCTGCTGCTAAGTCACTTCAGTCGTGTCCGACTCTGTGCGACCCCATAGACGGCAGCCCACCAGGCTCCCCTGTCCCCAACTTTGATATTCAGGACCAGTAAGCTGTTAGAGCAGAGGGGAACTAAGACAATGCAGCAACCCCACTGAACCACAACTTCATCTATCTGTTATCTCGTCTGGCTGCAAAACAACTTTCAGAGTAAAGTCTGTGGCATCACTTCAATTTGCCAATGTCTTGCAAGTTCTTCTTTTGGTAGGGGGACCAGACAGGTGAGGGGACTCTGGGAAACAGTCCTCAATTTAATAAGGATGATGTAATAGTCCATTGCAGCCAGTTGATGCAAGAAACTCATTAAGTAATCTTCTGTAAAATGGGAATAATAACAGGGTGTTTGTGACAATGAAATGACAGAACGCATGTAAAGATTTTAATAGTGTCTGCCACCTGGTGAATATTCAAAAAGTGATTGTCGTTATTTAGATTAAGCAGATAAAAATAGAAAGTAGAATGATTAACTCTGCTCAAGGTAAATTGAGGCCATTATATGCACGTTGTTTTGGACACCCTGAGAAGGTGTCCCTTGGATCTCTGATGGCTGAGAGTATAACTAACTAATGGACCCACCTGCTAAGATTTGAAACCTATCACTTCAATTCTCTTAGGGTCACACCTTCCCACTGGCCTCCAGCCAATGATTGGGTGTGGCAGAAGTACTAAGGCAGGTCTGCTCCTGGGAGACAAGAAATTCCTCTCACAGTAGAGACTATGCTCAAAACCTACCAGATGACCGTGATGAACTTTCTTTAGAACTGCAAAGCCTATCTAGAAGCAGTACTTTTCTTTCCTCCCTCCATCTCTTCTTCCTTCCCTCCCTTCCTTCTTTCTTTTCTTCCTTCCCTGTCTCTCTTCTTCACCTAAGGTCAGACCAAGTTTCTTCCAGCTCCTTCCCCCTTTTTCCCATTGGAAGTTCCCTGCATTTCTAGCATGTTTAATCTGGTACTGGTGTTTGCTTCTTAAAGGACATAAGCTAACATGAGTGCAAAAGAAAAACATTAGTACCTTAGGAAGATAAGATCTAGCACCAAAAAGTGAAGAAAGGAAAAAAATTAGTAAATAGATTAATTTAGACAAGCTAACCTTCATAATTTTATTACACAACCAAAGAAAGCTGCCTGAGTATTAATTCTAGACTTCTTTCTTTACAGAGTTTCAGGATAAAACTTTTTGTTTCATTTTAATTCAATATTTTGAGAGCCCCTTCAAATTATTGTCCTTCTTGCTTAATTTAACAGAGACAAGCTAATACTCATTTCTTCAACTGCTTTAACCTCTACTTCTGTTTCAGTAGAGGTTATTGGTAATATGCATATGCATATCTAAGCAACTACTCTATTGTCCTAAGGTCAATTCTTGTCCCATAATATAATTTGATGTACAAATATTTTCACTGTTATAAGAACCATGAAGAAATTTTGATACTTTTTCAAAGCCTCTTTTGAAGAATTGATCATTGTTTTACCCTTTTTACATAAATATCAATATGTCAAAATCAGCTAGGATTCAGTACTAGAAGTGTTTTATATACCTTCTTTCATCTAAAAATAAAACCACTAGAATTCATCCCGCCATGGCCTTGATGGCGAAGAAGCTCAATGTTATGTTAAGTTAAATGCTTAGGAATGATCTTATCTTTTTCTGCTTAGGAATGATCTTATCTCTTTTGTAGTAACTTATTTTCTTTTTTGCCCTGAGTCTTTTCTATTTTTTCTGGTTTTATTTATAATGATTATATATTCATGAGTTTAAGTATCCTAAAATATCTGCATTTTGGTGGGGAGGGAACTAGATAGGCCATAAAATTTTAAATACTCTGTATATTCCAAACACACATCTATTTACAAAAATATGCTCAGGAAATGGAGCCTCATCAAGCATTTTCTCTCAAATTGGATTTGCATGTTATATATCACATAATGAGCCTTTTGAAGTTCCAAGAAGTCAAAATTCCGTCCAGTGACCTGACATCATGAAAACAGATTCTTCACCAGTCAAAAGAGCTAATTCAGTATGGGGGAAAAATGATGCTAAAAATATCTGCACTGTCTTAGTCACTATAGTTTTGCTGAAACTATAACCAGTTCAAAACATACTTTTTTTATACATTGTATAAAACAGATACTATAAACAATAGAGAATACTCTTCATTACAATTTGGAACTAGAGGAATTTGTTTTCTTTCAAGCATAACTGTTAGCAATTACATTATTCTAGCGGTCAAGATAAACAAAGCAATTAGATCTGAAGAATTAGGTATTAACGTTATTGTGAAATATCAGAGAGTCTTTGCATGCTGCAACAGGCTGGGAAATGGTCCTTTACCTGTAGCACAAAGATAATATAGTATTAGAAGTTGTTTATTTATGTCTATCTTAAACAGTTGGCTAGCTAGCCTCTTCTAGTAATCTAAACAAACAGGATATATAAGTCACACAATTGAATATCAGATACATGAGGGATGGGACTTGGGTCTCCCAGTGCCTAACACACAATAGATGCTTAGAAAAATATTTTTTAAATGAATGAACATGTTTGTAAGTTCAGTTCAGTTCAGTCGCTCAGTCATGTCTGACTCTTTGCGACCCCATGAATAGCAGCATGCCAGGCCTCCCTGTCCATCACCAACTCCCGGAGTTCACTCAAACTCACGTCCATCCAGTCGGTGATGCCATCCAGCCATCTCATCCTCTGTCGTCCCCTTCTTCTCCTGCCCCCAATCCCTCCCAGCATCAGAGTCTTTTCCAATGAGTCAACTCTTTGCATGAAGTGACCAAAGTACTGGAGTTTCAGCTTTAGCATCATTCCTTCCAAAGAACACCCAGAAACCAATCTCCTTCAGAATGGACTGGTTGGATCTCCTTGCAGTCCAAGGGACTCACAAGAGTCATCTCTAACACCACAGTTCAAAAGCATCAATTCTTTGGTGCTCAGCTTTCTTCACAGTCCAACTCTCACATCCATACATGACCACTGGAAAAACCATACCCTTGACTAGACGAACCTTTGTTGGCAAAGTAATGTCTCTGCTTTTCAATATGCTATCTAGGTTGGTCATAACTTTCCTTCCAAGGAGTAAGCGTCTTTTAATTTCATGGCTGCAATCACCATCTGCAGTGATTTTGGAGCCCCAAAAAATAAAGTCTGACACTGTTTCCACTGCTTATCCATCTAT
>NW_011494882.1:952147-971063 GCF_000754665.1 Bison bison bison
ATTTCCCATGAAGTGATGGGACCAGATGCCATGATCTTCGTTTTCTGAATGTTGAGCTTTAAGCCAACTTTTTCACTCTCCTCTTTCACTTTGATCAAGAGGCTTTTTAGTTCCTCTTCACTTTCTGCCATAAGGGTGGCATCATCTGCATATCTGAGGTTATTGGTATTTCTCCCAGCAATCTTGATTCCAGCTTGTGTTTCTTCCAGCCCAGTGTTTCTCATGATGTACTCTGCATAGAAGTTAAATAAGCAGGGTGACAATATACAGCCTTGATGTACTCCTTTTCCTATTTGGAACCATGATGGAACCAACAAAACCATCTGTTGTTCCATGTCCAGTTCTAACTGTTGCTTCCTGACCTGCATATAGGTTTCTCAAAAGGCAGGTCAGGTGGTCCGGTATTCCCAACTCTTTCAGAATTTTCCACAGTTTATTGTGATCCACACAGTCAAAGGCTTTGGCATAGTCAATAAAGCAGAAATAGATATTTTTCTGGATTTCTCTTGCTTTTTTGATGATCCAGTGGATTTTGGCAATTTGATCTCTGGTTCCTCTGCCTTTTCTAAAACCAGCTTGAACGCTTTTGTAAGTTATCTTGCTCAATTTAGGATTTGTTGTTGTTGCTGAGCTGCTAAATCGAGTGCAACTCTTTGCAACCCCATGGAGTGGAAGCAAACCAGGCTTCCCTCTACTTTACTATTTCCCTGAGTTTGCTCAGACTTCTGTCCATTGAGTCAGTGATGCCATCCAACCATCTCATCCTCTGTCACCCTGTTTTTCTCCTGTCCTCAATCTTTCCCAGCATCAGGGTCTCTTGCAATGAGTTGGCTCTCCACATTAGGTGGCTAAAATATTGGAACTTCAGTTTCAGCATTAGTTCTTCCAATGAATATTCAGGGTTGATTTCCTTTATGTTAGATAGGTTTGATCTCTGTCCTGTCCAAGGGACTCTCAAGAGTCTTCTTCAGCACCACAATTCAAAAGCATCAATTCTTTAGCTCTCTGCCTTCTTTATAGTCCAACTCTCACATCCATACATAGCTACTGGAAAAACCATAGCTTTGACTACATGGAGTTTTGTTGATAAAGTGATGTCTCTGCTTTTTAATATGCTGTCTGGGCCTTCCCTGGTGGCTCAGACAGTAAAGAATTTGTCTGCAAGGTGGAAGACCTGGGTTTGATCCCTGGTTGCAAAAGATCCCCTGGAGATCTTTTGCTAGCATGTATGTGAAAGGAGTGCAGTTGTATAGTAGTTTGAACATTCTTTGGCATTACCCTTCTTCGGGATTGGAATTAAAACTGACCTTTTCCAGTCCTGTGGCCACTGCTGAGTTTTCCAAATTTGCTGGCATATTGAATGTAGCACTTTCACAGCATAATCTTTTAGGATTTGAAATAGCTCAGCTGGAATTCCATCACCTCCACTGGCTTTGCTCATAGTTAATGCTTCCTAAGGCTCACCTGACTTCATACTCCAGGATATCTGGCTCTAGGTGAGTGATCACACCATTGTGATTATCTGGGTTGTGAAGATCTTCTTTTGTATAGTTCTTCTGTGTATTCTTGTCACCTGTTCTTAATCCCTTCTGCTTTCTGTTAGGTGCTGGCCATTTCTGTCCTTTTTTGTGCCCATTTTTGCAGGAAACACCCCCTTTGTATCTCCAATTTTCTAAAAGAGATCTCTTTTTTTTCAGTCTTTTAGTCTTTCCCATTCTATCTTTTTCCCCTCTATTTCTCTGCATTGTTCACTTAAGAAGGCTTTTATATCTCTCCTTGCTATTCTTTGGAACTCTGTTGGGTATATCTTTCCTAATTTAGGATTTAGAACAGAAGTAATTAGCACTGACCAAAATGGATGCATTTTATTTCTCCACAATGGATGGAACATACTTTAAAATGTGTGTGTAATTATGTATGAGTATTTAGATGCCAGTGACATTATATTTCCAGTACAGTATACAGTCAAGGTGGCTGATGTTGTTCTCTTCTAAAATACTAAAAATTAATGTTCAACTTGTGGGAAATCCTTGGGTGTGAGCTTACAAAGTGCTAAAAGCTCTACTTTATCTTGGTATTGAGGTTCTCCAAAGAACATATCTCTCAAAACCTCAAAAGGAAACAACATTTCACAGAGAAGGCACAATCAGTTACAGCATCACAGCAGCATTTTTCTGAAGTTTATAAGAAATTCAAAGGCTTTAAATTTGAAGATTTGGCTGAAAAGGGCTACAGATAATTGCCTGACATTGTATACTTACACTGGTTTACATTATTTGTATTCAAGAAATTCATTTGAGAATAAACAGGGAAAAGTGTCATGTAGGCCAGCAACATAGAGTAGTACAAACCTCAGGATTCATGAAAAAAAAGAAGCAAGTTCCCTGGGGATGGTTTCACCAGAAATTCTCCTGACTTATGTACTCCTAGTTCATCTGTGGGTTCACTGTTCTTTCTACAAGTTGGGACTTTGCCACAGGTTTGACTTTGCACCTGAGGATATCTCAGTAACGTCTACCATTCCAGTTGCCTGCCTGTGCTATTAGCTGTTTCTTCCTTTTGTTTTCCTTGTCTAATCCATAGCACTAAATCTTTTAAAACCCTGTTTAATATATGGCTAGCTTGCTCTTTTTGTAATTTTAATTTTTTTTAACACCAAAAACATTTTGTACTGGGGTATAGCTGATTAACAATGCTGTGATAGCTCCAGGTGAACAGTGAAGAAGGGACTCAACCATACACATACATCTATCCATTCTCGCCCAAACTCCACTCCCATCCAGGCTGGCACAAATTTGTTCCTTATCGATGCAATGTTTAGTCACTCCTACTACATTTTTAAGATCCACAGGAGCAAGAGCTATCTTTTAAGCCACCCGGATATCAGGACAATGCTTAGCATACAATAAATCCATGACAGTTGATGGAAAGGAAAATATCTCACACCATGGCTTCCTTCTCTGTTGTATGTAGATGTACAGGTCAATGGTAGGGCTTCCCAGGTGGCGCTAGTAGTAGAGAACCTGACTGCTAATGCAGTAGATGTAAGATACTCGAGTTTGATCCCTGGGTTGAGAAGATCCCCTGGAGGAGGGCATGGCATCCCTCTCCAGTGTTCTTGTCTGGAGAACCCATGGTCAGAGGAGCCTGGTAGCATACAGTCCATAGGGTCTCAAAGAGTCAGTCATGACTGAAGTGACTTAGGACATGTACACACAGGTGGTCCTTACATTTATTCAGCAGAGGTTTGGTGATGAACACCCGGTTTCTGTAGATCATCATTGATCTTGTCTTGCTGCTTGTGCTAGTCATGGCTCATAAGTGATGCTGACTACAGTTGTTCCAAAATGGGTCACAGTATCTACTGTTGACCCAAATTTCACAGCTAAATTGTAGGGAGGATATCACCACTACCACATTGAAATAGTTAACCTGTTTGGAAGCCAAAGCTGTGTTCACACAGCAGACTTTCTCATAAATTCACTTGCCATGTTATATTCTGTTTCTTTGTTTATTTTGTATCACACAAAAGGGTATTGCCACAGCTATTGGATTAAGTAATGCCTCAAAACATTAGTCTTCAAGGTCATGCAAATACACTATTTCATCCTTTGTGAAAAGTTGATAAAGATTTCAACTTCTGTAAAAATCTCCTGTATATTCAAAAATAGCTCTACCATGGATCACCTCTTCTCTCCAAAAAGCATATTAAAGACAGTTTCTTGTTTTTTAAAATTCCTAGCATGTCCCCTGCTATCTCTCCTTGAAGCACTCTACTTTCTGGGTTCTTAAGAATGTTAAGATTGTTTTCCAGGTATTATGCTTACAGCTTGTTGCTGAAATGAGAGTAAATGAACTACAAAAAAATATTTGGGAGTCTAGTACTTCAGAAAAAGTAGGATTTCTTAATGAATGTGTAGAAAATGCATATTTAAAAATCTTCCAGCTTATTGCACAAGCTAAACTCTGAAGGCCCCTATATTTCCAGTTATTGGATTAGTAATTATCAATTCTTTAGAAATGGTCCCATTTTTACTATTCTAAGCTATCATAAACATTTTGAAGATTTAACAGATGAAATTGTGGCTTTTTAAAAGTACCCAAACAGAGAACTCAGTTCTTTCAGGGATGAATACATTACTTCCTTTGTACATCGAAATAAGAGAAGTCCTCTGATCTTGATCATTCGGGCATATTTCTCCTAGAACTACCAGTCCTCCTTAGTACATGAATAAGGCACTGAGGAATTAACTCCTTCAAAACCCAAGGAACCCACTTCCATACAGAGGTGTTGATTTACTGTACTATCCTGTATAATCAAATGACTTTATATAGCATCTTTACTGAAATGCAATTAAATTATTAACCCCCCAAATAAACCAATAACCTGGTTTATTTTCTAGAAGCAACATAAACATTAGAAAAGTACAAATCAATTTTAGACGAAGAAGAGATTACAATCACATATTTGCAGCCAAAGGAAGTATGAGAGAGATGGTGGGGAAGACAAAGGGGAAAAATGGCATACAGCATTGATTATTTATTACAAGTTTTGCTTTTAAAGCAAAACTAACATTCTTAAGCAGCATACACACACACAAACACACACACACACCTGATTTTTTAAGACCTACTTTTCAAACAGCACTCTTAATGTCTTTGTAGATAGCACCCAAGAGTTTAAAAAATAAATAAATAAAATACTCTCATCTTGTGTTAGATAATACCACAGAGAGTATTTCTAACTTCAGCTTTAGCTTTTTGTCTACTGACTAGACCTATTTAAATTTCCTAACCTTTTTAATGAGCTCCAAAAATAAATGTATATTATAGAGAAAACTGAAGCACGCTCACTCTTTACAGAGAAATGACACAGAGAGGGAATTTATGCAGTATGTAACCTAAATAACCTAGATCAGATTTAATTCAATATGGGAGCCTGGGATTACATTAGGGCTGTTATCTGGGTCTACCAGTAACTGTAACAGCATCTTCAAAAGGTGGTACAATCTTGGCTCATCTGTGTCCTAACAAAGAATGAACCCTTTGTGAGAGCAGAATTCATTTTTGTTCTCAATTTTTAAAAAATCAAATGACGTTTCCTTAAAATTTTATAGCTATTTCTAAATAAAGAAATAAAAAATTTAAAAAAAGATGCATTTCTGACAGTGCTCAGAAAAACAGAAAGAACTGTTCCCAATGACTGCCTTTCACTGCACAAACCCAACACTTAGGCTGAGAGGTACCCGGAAAGACATTCCATAGAAGCTTCAATTTTATCACCACAGATTCAGTCTTAAAAAATTCAAGTAATGCTGATGAGGAAACCCACAGTCCTGCCAAGACTCTAGTGCAAATGGGTTTATCCAAGTGATTTTTGGCAGATGGTTCAAGGCAGCAAAAGAAAAAGAACAACATGGAAGATATGCTGAAAGGGAGAGGTGAGTGGGAAGCAGGGCCAAAAAGAAGTTGCCAGTGATTATTTCATAATAAAAATGCTTGCCTAGAGCCAGCTATGGCTGTTCCTCCCACCCGCTGCCACTCACCGAGATCCTAGGGTGCCTTGAACCCACTGATGAGAGCAATGAGGAGGGGAAGTGAAGCAAAATAGAAAAGTTGGTAACACTTTTCTGCTGTTGAACCTGGTTAACACCTGTAGTGGATACAAATAATTTGACACAGCAGTTGATTGCATAAGATCAAATATGTCAAGATAACAATAGTCTAAGTGGAGAGAAAGTTGTGGTTCTAAGGAACTCGATAATTTCCATTTATAATAAAATTTACTTCTGAGCAACAAAGACCTACGAAGATTCAACATGTAACTGTAACTGATGGACACTGGTTGGGGAAGATCCTCAAGCAGTCCCAGCTCAGGCAAATTTAGTTCAAAGAGTTCAGTTACTTCTGAAAAGCAGCAAATTGGAAGCCTCTTAGTATCCTTTCCCCACTTTATAAAAGTGCCCATGATGCTGAGGGTGCAGTTCATGCTGAAGAATTAGTTTCTTGTAAATTTATTTTTGCAGTGTAAGAAATAAGACTTCTGATGATAATTCTACTTTCAAAGAGATGAGTTCTGGAATGATAAGTCTAGGAATAAGATCTGTAAGAGATGCCAGAGTGTGGGTAGAAGGACATTCTGTGGAGGTAATGTCTAGAATAGCACAGATCTGTTCCTTTGGTGGATTTCCTTGTGACTGTCCAGAGGAGAGGGGGGAAACTCGAGGTGAACTTAAAGAGTATATGTAGTGTCAACATATATCAGACCCTCCCTTTTTTTTCTTTTAAAAATATTACTTTTCTTCTTTCAGTTACTTCTTATTTCTCTTTACCAGAACTACATCTCAAATTTCTAATTATACCCTGGTAGAAATCGAGCCTTGAGGAAGGTATAGAAACTCGTTCTAAACTGGGATACCACACACTACACAGTAGCAATGCACCTGGCACACCCTCGTTTGAAAATCTGTCTCTGAAAATTTTGGCAGAGAAGAAGGCTGTCTAGTTTTCATTTCTCATGAAAGTTCACTTCATTGGTTTCATGTCATAGGCCCATGACTCTATAGAGTCATAGTTTTCATAAACACAACAATGACTCAACAGAGAAAGGTTGTAAGCTGTAATTCAAACACTGATAGTAATTTCAGAGGCCACTAAAAGAAGAGTTTTTACTAACCAAAAAATTGAATAACACAGTTCCTGACACCCTGAACAAACCATTTTTGCTATATAGTGACTGTAGAAGTCACCAATAAGAACTTTCAACACTAAACCTTCAGGTATGAAAAACCATATTAAAATCAATAGTTACTGCAATCAGTTGGTAAAGTTTTGGAATTTACTTAAACACAAAGGAATGAAATGATCTCTGCAAATATGTTGGCTATAGTTTTCAAATCTGGTGACTTAGTTTGAATTAACTCCTTTGCTGCTACTTCTCATTAACACATAAATATAACAAAAATGAAAGATAAGCTTAAAATTTATGAGGAAATTGTTCTAGCACCATTTTTTTGGCATAATTAAAAATTAATTTATTTGTTTTAATTGGAGGCTAATTACTTTACAATATTGTAGTGGTTTTTGCCATACATTTACATGAATCAGCCTTAGATGTTCATGTATCCCCCATCCTGAACCTGCCTCTCAACTCCCTCCCCATCCCATCCCTCAGGGTTGTCCCAGTGAACCAGCTTGGAGTGTCCTGTTTTATGCATTGAACTTGGACTGGTGATCTATTTCACATATGGTAATACACATGTTTCAATCCTATTCTTTCAAATTATCCCACTCTCGCCTTCTCCCACAGAGTCCAAAAGAGTGTTCTTTACATCTGTGTCTCTTTTGCTGTCTCACATGTAGGGTCATCGTTAGCATCTTTCTAAATTCCATATATATGCATTAATATATTGTATTGGTATTTTACTTTCTGACTTACTCACTCTGTATAATAGGCTCCAGTTTCATGCACCTCATTAGAACTTATTCAAATGTGTTCTTTTTAATAGCTGAGTAATATTCCATTGTGTATATGTAGCACAGCTTTCTTATCCATTCATCTGCTGATGGACATCTAGGTTACTTCCATGTCCTAGCTATTGTAAACAGTGCTGTGATGAACATTGGGGTACACGTGTCTCTTTCAATTCTGGTTTCCTCAGTGTGTATGCCCAGCAGTGGGATTGCTCGGTCATATTTCCAGTTTTTTAAGAAATCTCCATATTGTTCTCCATAGTGGCTGTACTAGTTTGCATTCCCACCAACAGTGTAAGAGCTTCCCTTTTCTCTTCACCCTCTCCAGTATTTGTTGTTTGTAGACTTTTTGATAGCAGCCATTCTGACTGGCGTGAAATGGTACCTCATCGTGGTTTGATTTGCATTTCTCTGATAATGAGTGATATTGAGCATCTTTTCATGGGTTTGTTAGCCATCTGTATGTCTTCTTTGGTGAAACGTCTGTTTAGTTCTTTGGCCCATTTTTTGATGGGTCGTTTATTTTTCTGAAATTGAGGTGCATCAGCTGCTTGTATATTTTTTCGATTAATTCTTTGTCAGTTGCTTCATTTACTATTATTTTCTCCCATTCTGAAGGCTGTTTTTTCACCTTGCTTATAGTTTCCTTTGTTTTGCAAAAGCTTTTAAGTTTAATTCGGTCCCGTTTATTTTTGTTTTTATTTCCATTACTCTGGGAGGTGGGTCATAGAGGATCCTGCTGTGATTTATGTCAGAGATGTTTTACCTATGTTTCCTTCTGGGAGTTTTATAGTTTCTGGTCTTACATTTAGATCTTTAATCCATTTTGAGTTTATTTTTGTATATGGTGTTATAAAGCATTCTAGTCTCATTCTTTTACAAGTGGATGACCAGTTTTCCCAGCACCACTTGTTAAAGAGATTGTCTTTTCTTCATTGTATATTCTTGCCTCCTTTGTCAAAGATAAGGTGTCTACACATGCATGAATTTATCTCTGGGCTTTCTACTTTGTTCCATTGATCTATATTTCTATCTTTGTGCTGGCATAATTTTTGAATGAGTTTTTCAGTTGTTTTAATTTGTATGAAAATTATTAACAAGGAATTAGTTGCCTATGTCGGAGAAGGCAATGGCACCCCCTCCAGTTCTCTTGCCTGGCAAATCCCATGGGTGGAGAAGCCTGGTAGGCTGCAGTCCATGGGGTCAGAAAGAGTCGGACACAACTGAGCAACTTCACTTTAACTTTTCACTTTCATGCATTGGAGAAGGAAATGGCAACCCACTCCAGGGCTGCGTCTATTGGGTTGCACAGAGTCAGACACAACTGAAGTGACTTAGAGTAGCAGCAGCAATTGCCTATGTGGGCCTTTAGTGGAGCCCAATTGTTAGAACTTGTGTAAAAAAATAAAGCATTTACAACTTTTATGAGATAACTGGAAATTTGAATCCAGATCAAGTATTTGATGATAGTAAGAAATATTTTTATTACATTTTTAGAATAATATGATGATTTTTAAATAACTTATATATTGTTTATTACACTTCATCATTATCTTAGTCATCAAACATGTGTTGACCTTCTGCTGTATCAGAGGCACTGTGTCCCAGAAGAAGTATTTGATATTGGGCAGAACCAGGTGGTAGTTATTCCATCTCTGTTTGAAGATTATGCCCTGCCCATTTGACTGCTTCTAACTTAAGTTCATTCTTGAACACTTGCCACTGAATTCCAGACATTTTCAATGATAAATTACTCTTTATAAAGTCAATAAAATATGTGTTAGCTGTATGAAGTAACCCATTTGACATGAATATGTTATGTCAGCCTTAATATCATTGCAAAAGGACCTATAGTGAGTGTAACATTTGGCCTCAGTTCTTTTTAAATATGTGAATTTGGCTTGTCTCAATGTGCGTGCATGCGTGTGTGTGTGTGTGTGTGTATAAAACAAAATAGTATGACAACACTTAAGAGGACAATGACATATGCTTGCCTCTTACCCTCTTTCCAACCCACATATTCAAGGATCTGTCAATGCCCTCCAGCCAAAGGCCACCAGGAACAGACCTTTAATTGAACAGACAGGGCTTATTACTCATTTCAATGAGGGGGAACTCACACCATGAGGAGCTATGGTGCATCTCAGTTAAAGGGTATTGAAAGGGATTTATTATAAGATTGGGGCCTTTGTTGAGAAGATCCCCTAGAGAAGGGAATGGCTACCCATTCCAGTATTCTTGCCTAGAGAATTCCAAGGACAGAGGAGCCTGGTAGGCTATAGTCCACGGGGTCACAAAGAATCAGACCTGACTATTTTACATACAATAATGTGTATGTTTTCATGCTACTCTCTCCATTTGTCACAACCTCTCCTTCCCTGTCTGTGTCCATAAGTCTGTTCTCTATGCCTGCATCTCCATTGCTGCCCTGCACATAAGTTTATCAGTACAATCTTTCTGGATATGCATTCTCTTTCTGACTTATTTCACTGTGTACAATAGACTCTAGATTCATTCACCTCATGAGAACTGACTCAAATGCATTGATTTTTATGGCTGAGAAATATTCCATCGTAAATATGTACCACTGCTCCTTTATCCATTCATCGGTCAATGGACATCTAGGTTGCATACATGTCCTAGCTACTGTAAATAGTGCTGCAATGAGGTTACGTGTGCTGCAATTGGGGTACATGCGTCTTTTTCAATTATGGTTTTCTCAGGGTATATGCCTAGTGGTGGGATTGCTGGATCATATGATAGTTTTATTTCTGGTGTTTTAAGGAATCTCCACATTGTCTTCCCTACTGGCTGTATCCACTTACATTCCTACCAACAGTGCAAGAGGATTCCCTCTTCTCCACACCCTCTCCAGCATTTATTGTTTGTAGATTTTTTTTTGATGATGGCCATTTTGACTGCTGTGAGGTGATCTCATTGTAGTTTTTATTTGCATTTCTCTACTAATGGGCAATGTTGAGTTTTTTGTCACGTGCTTACTAACCATATGTATGTCTTCTTTGGAGAAATGTCTGTTTAGGTCTTCTGCCCGCTTTTTTGATTTGGTTGGTTGTTTTTCTGGTATTGAGTTGCATGAGCTGCTTGTATATTTTGGAGGCTAATCCTTTGTTAATTGTTTCATTTGCTATTATTCTCTCCCATTCTGAGGATTTTCTTTTCACCTTGTTTGTAGCTCCCTTTGCTGTGTGAAAGTTTTTAAGTTTAATTAGGTCCCATTTGTTTTTGTTTTGTTTTTTTTTATTTCCATCACTCTAGGAGGTGGGTCATGGAGGATCTTGCTGTGATTTACATCATAGAATTTTCTGTCTATATTTTCCTGTAAGAGTTTTATAGTTTCTTGTCTTATATTTAGGCCTTTAATCTGTTTTGAATTTATCTTTGTGTATGATGTTAGGAAGTGTTCTAATTTAACAGTTCAGTTTTCCCAGAACCACAGAAAGAGAAATTAAGGAATCAATCCTACTTACCACTGCAACAAAAGGAACAAAATACCTAGGAGTAAATATACCTAAGGAGACAAAAGAGCTGTATACATAAAACTATAAAAAACTGATGAAAGAAATCAAAGATGACATAAACAGATGGAGAGATATTCCATGTTCCTGGATTGGAAGAATCTGTATTGTGAAAATTACTATACTACCAAAAGGAATCTGAAGATTCAATGCAATCCCTATCAAATTACCAATGACATTTTTTTACAGAACTAGAACAAAAATTTTCACAATTCATATGGAAACACAAAAGACCCCATATAGCCAAAGCAATCTTGAGAAAAAAGAATGGAGCTGGAGGAATCAACCTTCCTGACATCAGATGATGCTTCAATGCTACAGTCGTCAAGGCTGTATGGTACTGGCACAAATACAGAAATAAAGACCAATGGAACAGATAAAAAGCCCATAGATGAACCCATGCATCTATTGGCACCTTATCTTTGACAAAGGAAGCAAGAATAAATAATGGACAAAAGCTAGTTTCTTCAATACAATAATTGGTGCTGTGAAAACTCCATTGCTTTTGGAAAAGCTACATCCCTTGGTAGTTTCCCAAGAATGGGTATAGAGGAGGCAAAAGCTTTGATATTTGCATACCTGAAAGATGCCCTTTCTCCCCCTGCACACTTTTAAAAAGTGTCTTTTCTCTCAGCTTTATTGAAATATAACTGACATATAACATTGTGTAAGTTTAAGGTGTACAGTATGTTGATTTGATGTACTTTTTACTGTGATATGATTACCACTATAGCCTTAGCTAGTAACTCTACCACATCATATAATTACCATTTCTTTTTTCTGTCCCTGGCTCAAATGATGTCTTGAGGAAAACAGAATTCTGAATTAGAAAGAGGGAAATCTCAGACTATCAAAGTCACAATTGAGTGTTGATTTTGAAAAGTCTAATGCCTTCTGATTTAAATGTGACCTTTCTTGCCTCTTTGGAGGCTATTAGTATCTTTGTCCTTTATGCTTTGAATATTCATAATATTTAAAGTAATATGAATAGTCATAATAATATGACTAGTTATTATTTTTTTCTTCTTTTTTCAATCTATAGTTCTGATCCTATAGTTTCTTCAGTCTGGAATATGGGAATTCAGTCACTTCATATGGGAAATTTTCAGTTCTTTGATAATTTCTTTCTTTTAATTCCTTTTTCTAGGACTTATATTAATTGAACCACTTAGACTGAACCATTAATTTTCTTAACTTCCTTTTCTTTTTTCTATTGTCTTTTTGTCTTTTGTTTGACCTCTGGGATATGTTTACCTATATACCAGCTTAAAAACTTCCTGTTGTATTTTAACTCCTATGAGATCTTTCTCATTATCTGAGTACTTCTCTTTTTTTAAGAAAATCTTTTCTTATTGTATGGGTACATTATCTTCTCACATCCTAGATGCTGAGTATTAATTATAGATTTATTCGATATTTTCTTCTCTTCCCTGTCCTGGCTCTGTTATTTCAAGTTCTTTGTGTTTGCTTTAGTCTTCAGCAGCATGTAGGAGGCTTGTTTCAAATGCCTCACCCCCTTGACTGATATTCCATACTCAAAAGTGAAGCATTAGGCTCACTGTTTGGAAGGTTTTACATAATTACATAGGGCTTCTGACTGGGTGCTTCATCATGAATGACCTAACAGGAGCAGGGCAGTCTACAGAGGGTGAGGAGAAGGGAGAGGAGCACTAAACATTTCCTATGAATTGGCCTTTTTCTTTGGGTATTCAGTCACTCTAGAGAACAAACTTCTAATTTTCTGCCTGAGAGGTTAACCTTGCTGGCCCTATTCTTGGACCTGAGCAGAATAGAGTGGGACTTCACTTTCTAAAATCTCACTTTACCGTTATGGTCAGAATGGCACTCCCTTCCGGTTTTCTGCTCAGCCTCCTGCCTCTGCTGCAGTTTTTCATAGAGAACATCTCTAGCTTCCAATGGGTGGAAGAGAGACTGTTGCCTGGCTATGTGGGGCAGAGAGGAGGGATCTCGGTATCTAATGGCTCCCCAAACTGAATTTGAACAAAACTTGTTTACATCTCTAACTTTATTCTCAGTTCAGAGTTATTTGCTGCCTCTAATTCCTGGGCTCTCCTGAGCTTCTACGGCAAGAACCAGTCTATTTTCCACCATATAGGGACAGTATTTGCTTGATTAGGTTATTTACAACTTGTCCATCTGCTTCTGATCTTCCAAAAGTTTGTTGACGTATTTTCTCTGTCATATTATCACCATTTTCTTTGTCCTTTGTAGTTTACCTGTTGTTTTATCTTCTTCAGTGGCATTTTAGGAGAAAGCAGAGATAGAATATATATTAAATCTATATTGTTTAACCAAAAAGTCTTAGCTTTGATTTTTACCACCTGTTTTACAAAGACATTTTAAAATTGATAATTCTGATATTTAATTGCATTTTCCCAGTACAGTAAGTTATTGGGGAAAATAAAAACAAAACAATCATTTTTGCCTTCTCTTTCCACTCACCATCCAGTTGTGAGGACTTGCTCTAAATAGATAAAAGATATTCAACAAGAGTTTTCAAAAGGGGAAAAATTAATGTGGGCTGACTGCACCAAAGTTTGGGGTCAGTAACTACATAGAAACTCAAAGAAAATAACAAAATCAGATAACAGAACTAATAATGTTGCTAACATCTGATGTATCCACAGCTCCTCACCATAAACAAAGTGGAAAGTAGCAAAGTTCCGTATACTTCGAAACTTTACTGTCCTCTCCTGCCTAGCATCAGTAGGCTGTCCAGTCTATTGCAAAGTTATATTTCTTCACTTGTTCAGTGAGTGACTGTCCTGCTTACTGGAATTTCCTCTGCACTCACTTTGATACTTTTGTATGAAGAACTGCAGTCTTTTCAACCACATAATGTTTTGTATGAATTCAAGACTGCATACTAGTTCCTTTAATGTCAGTGGAAGCAAAGAATTCTCAGTAGAGAAAGTATTTGTAGTCATAATAATGAGTAACCACAATGAAGATGCTAATCCATTGTAAAGCCCATCAAGGTGAATTTTTTGCAGTTAACTTCTGTGGGTGTCACAAACCTTGATTGCAAATGTCAGTTCTTTCCATGGTTAGTGACATCAATTAACTGAAAACAAGATGCAGGAACATGCAGATGCTTGTTTTAATGAGTAAACACAGCAAGCGTGGCCTGTGGTAGGTCTCACCTTGCAATATTACATATTTTGGGGAAGCTAGACAGAGAACAAGTTTAGACTTGAGGACAGCAAATGTCAATGAGGCTAAAGCAAAATGTTTGGGCTTTTTTCCTCCTGACCTGAGAGAGTATTTTCCTGCATATCTAGAAAGAAATAAATGTATATTGGTTCAGTGATTCAGCATTTCATTATCAGTTTTATTCAATACTTAAAATGTACATGGTGTAAATTCCCCATTAAAGTCTTCTGTTTTTAGGGATTCATTCACTACCTATTCAAACATGCCAATATTTTTCTGACCTCTCCTAATTTATTAGATATTCCAAAGAATTGTCCCATGCTATCTAAAAGATGATAAATCCAAAATTAATCAAATGATCTACCTATCAAGCTGAATTTTTTTCTCCAAATTCCTTGACTCATTTGGTTTACTATCTGTTCAGTCACCTAAACCAAACATTTCAATCATACTCCATTACCAAGCACAGTTTTATACAAGTGACCAAGAAATGTTTCTCAAGTAAATAGATGACTGGGTTTTCAATACTTTCTGTTCCTCTTTTTATAACTGATGATTTAGAAGTTATAATTCAAGTCAGGTTTAGTCGCTCAGTTGTGTCTGACTCTTTGTGATCACATGGACCGTAGCACGCTAGGCTTCCTTGTCCATCACCAACTCCTGGAGCTTGTTCAAATTCACACCCATCGAGTTGGTGATGCCATCCAATCACCTCATCTTCTGTCGTCCCCCTTCAGTCTTTCCCCAAATCAGGGTCTTTTCCAATGAGTCAGTTATTCGCATCAGGTGGCCAGAGTATTGGAATTTCAGCTTCAGCATCAGTCCATCCAATGAATATTCAGGACTGATTTCCTTTATGATTGATTGGTTTGATCTCTTTGCAGTCCAAAAGACTCTCAAGGGTCTTCTCCAACACCAAAGTTCAAAAGCACCAATTCTTTGGTGTTCAGCTTTTTTTATGGTCCAACTTTTACAACCGTACATGACTACTGGAAAAACCATAGTTTTGACTAGATGGACCTTTGTTGGCAAAGTAATGTCTCTGCTTTTTAATA
This sequence comes from Bison bison bison, assembly GCF_000754665.1. Classification (NCBI taxonomy): domain Eukaryota; kingdom Metazoa; phylum Chordata; class Mammalia; order Artiodactyla; family Bovidae; genus Bison; species Bison bison. Next base: position 967,386 of record NW_011494882.1, read on the forward strand.
TGCTGTCTAGGTTGGTCATAGCTTTTCTTCCAAAGAGCAAGCATCTTTTAATTTCATGGCTGCAGTCACCATCTGCAGTGACTTTGGAGCCCCCCCAAAATAAAGTCTGTCACTGTTTCCATTGTTCTAGTTCTAGTTCCTTTACTTCAAATCTCCTCTCAAAACATCACCTTCCTTTGCCTGCACTGTTGCTGCTCTAACATGGACTCTCAAGTCACTTAATTCTTGTGTGTCTACCATCTAAAACATCTAACTCCCTAAAGCATAGATTTTACTATAGAATTATTTGGTTCAAAAATATTTAATATCTCTCTTTTGTCTGCAAAAACACAATTCCAACTTCACCACTCTCCGTAATTATTTCTCTTACCACTTCCCAGACTCATAAACCCTCTTCAAAAGCCATGCTTTCCTCTTTTTTATCATACAATGTCATGTCTTACTTCCTTGCCTCTGATCATATTATTTCCTATGCTGGAACATCCCTTCCCTCTGTTGTGAAAGCTGCTCAAATCCTGCTCATACATTAGCTCCTAATTAGGGATTAGGCCTCTAATCTGGAGAAGGAAATGGCAACCCACTCCAGTACTCTTGCCTGGAAAATCCCATGGATAGAGGATCCTGGTAGGATACAGCCCATGGAGTAGCAAAGAGTCGGACATGACTGAGCGACTTCACTTTCACTTTCCAGGCCTCTAATCCGAGTGAAATTTTTACCCCTCAAAGCTTTGGGGATACTCTGAATTCACAGTTCTGCTCTAATTCTCAACACAGTTTAAGCTGATTTCAATCATCTTTCTGCCTTTCTCTGAAGTTCCCATCATGTAGATAGTACCTGGGCCACAGTAAATGCTACAGAAAGCTCTCAGAATTGGTATCAAATTAAAGCCATATACACAACATATGCAAATTACATACATATTTCAGGAGTTAAAGGAACAGAAGTCCCTGAAAAATAAGATTTCCACTGGAGAATAAGCCCACACCTTTACCCCAACCCTTACCACCCCTTCCCATATCACTCTTTTCCTTTTCCTCAGCCTCTTCACACCACAAAAATTCTTGGGCAGTATTTAGGCCTGTGGTGGCATTCACTCTTTATTCCCTATTCACTGGGCTGTATTTTCCCATTTCATCTTCTAGGTGTTCTGAGTGTTGCTCTAAGAACTCTGGTGCTTAAGATGAGACAAGGCAATGCCCATGGGAGGGAGGGCGGAATTCAGGCTGTGCTTTGGAAGTTTTCATTTCATTTCAGAGTCTCCCAGAGAACAGGAGCCTGTCTGGAATGTACTGTCTTCTGCCTCTGGTGCTGTACTCTCCCTAATGAAAGGAGGGGCCTGGAGAGGAGGCAGCAGGCTTCTCTGGGTTTCTCCTCACACCCTGGACTCCTCCAGTATCAAGTCCTGTAATGCCTTGGCCTCTGTACAATGTGCCAATGGAGGGGCAGGCAGCAATGGGAACTTGCTGTGAATGAATTCTAATTATACACAGTGAAGATTTCTCACTAGTTAGAGAAAGCCACTCTTCAGGTTTGCTTTCTTTTAGTGAAGGAGCATTTTATCCAATTAGAGAGAAATTATCAGAGAGGAAAGAGGCCAAGTACCTATCTTGATCTCACTGCAGACGTGCCATAGAAGAAGGCACTAATTAAACTAATCTCCTACCCAGTGGTAATAGACTCTGCTCCAGCAGAGGAATATTTTTAAAAATTCTTTATGGTAAAAATATTATAAGTATATGCTAACTAGAGATAATCATAAGGACTCTCACATGGAACTATATCCAGCTTCAACAATTATTAACCTATAGCTAATTTTATTTCATCTATACACCACTACCACAATCTCAGATTATTTTAAAGCAATTCAGACAACATATTAGCTCATGCATAAGTATTTTAGAGTATCACATAGAATTATTAGCAATGTAATTAACTTAGTTTACCTTTGATTATTATACTTCTCATCCTACCACAGAATCTCCACATTTTGTTGCCTTAAAACGTGAAAAATGTATGGAGCTTCCACGGTATATCAAAACTGTAAAACTTACATGGCGAGTGGGATTGTGTGAGCTAACTCTGTCCCCGTGGTTTACCATTCTGTACACAATGGCATCCAGGGTGCTGGAATGCCCCTCCTTTGGTCACCTAGTAACTTTTCACTGGTCAACAGAAGCTGAATAAACTATTATGTGGCAGGAAAGTGCTTGGCGAGCTGACTTGGATCATCTCCTAGATTTTAGAAGAAAAAAAAAATCCATAGCCAAGATTAAATTTGCTAAACCTTTAGGCTTTGCTGTCAGGAAACATTCCACTCTTGGAGAGTAACATGGATGCAGAAGACATGGGCTCAGGTAAACTAGGCCATATATTGAAGCAGATTTGGAGACAAAATCTGATGCTAACGCAGGTGCTTCTGGGTGAAGACCACTGTGAAGGGGCTGGTGGGGCCACTTGGATCGCCACAGTGGTCTTTCTGGGTCAGGAGCTCAGTGGGGCCCTTCACCAACTCTTGGAGCACACTGCAGGGACTCTGCGCTCCACCTGCCAGCAGCTGTACGCACTGCTTGACAAAGAGAATCATTGTACCTGGAGACAAGGCAAGTATTTATTTATTCTTTCTCTAAAAAATATTTATTAGCCACTCTGAGAGGGCTAATGAGCACACAGAGGCTAGATTAAGGTCTCAGTCCATAAAGAATGAACGATTTGATGTGGGAAGTAACACAACTGCACAGTAACACAAGGGACATTGAGGACAATCCCATTACAGACGTACAAATGAAGTGCCTTAAGTCTTCAGAAACAGGTGAGATTACATTTTTTCAGGTGGAGAATTTTGCTAAGACAAATGCAGCATCTAACCTGAGGGTGAAGGAATGGATTGGGTTTATGCAGCCAGAACTTGGGCACGTTGAAAGAACATTCCAGGCAGAGGTGTTATCAGCAGGATCCAACACTTAGAAGTAGGAAAATATAGGCTTAGTTTGAGGCAGGTTGATCAGTTTTTCCATATTGAAATATGATATTCTAATTTTAGACTTATTTAAACATGAACTTGCTAATCGCAAAAATATTGGGAAGTCCAGGGTGGGATGGAATATGAAATTATACCCCCAAGACACACATAAAGAGGGGTGCAGGTTCTTGGGAATAAGCCCAGTTATGGATGCTAAGTACAGCATGGCAGGAAGAATGTGGTATCCAATGCCTATTATCTCAAATAACAGTTACTCTAGATAAGAAGATGGGCATCATGAAATCCAACTCTAAATAACATGGGGTGAAGGCAAGTGGGCAGGTCTCATCAATTGGGAATCCAGGGCAGATAATGTTAAAAATTCAGTCTAGAGAGCAGATCGTGGACATTGAGGGAAATCTGTCCAAAAGCAGCATGACCCAGAGACCCTAAGCTGGAACTCAGAGACAGGAATCAAATCTCTAGAGAGAACTGAATGTGATTCTAGGCAATGTATGAAGACGTGATTATTCATGGAGAATAAGGTCAGTTCCTAGAAGAGGAGTTCAAAATAAAGACTGGTTCTCAGATACAAGACAAAAAAAAAAAAGTCAGAACTAGAGCCCAATGATAAGGCTAGACTAGTTGAAGATGTTTTAGTGATGACTTTGAAAACACTGAGCCATATGGCACCTTAAATTACATATTTCTGAGTTCA
>NW_011494882.1:971163-984867 GCF_000754665.1 Bison bison bison
GTTGAATTTTAAAGATTGGAGAGTTGCTAAGCCTATAAGAAGCCATCAAGTGACCCCAGCTGTGAGGAGAGGAGGAATGATTAAATAGGAAAATAAAATAAGAAATAGGGATGGAGTAAGAGACTATGTCAGATCAGATCACAATGAGAGGTTTACACCAGAGCAAAGAGGTTTGACTTGGTTTATTAGTTTTTGAGTAGCCAGGTTCCAATCAGAGAATTGGTGTCATTAGAGCTATTCTTTGAAAGGCTTATTGAAAATTGTCAGTGATCACAAGCCCAGCAGGATGAATAGTGTGAACCTAATTAAATCATAATAGCAAACAAAGTACTCAACAAAATATAGCATCTGCATCAGCAGAAATAATGTAGATATGGCATGCCTGCTACCCAAGTCTATTTGAAGCATTCCACTAAACTTCAGGCAAATCATTATATGTGGATCATTAATAAACTGTATAGTACATTCAAAGAAGAAAAATAATTTCCCTCAATTCATACCAAATGAGGAATGAATGGAGGGAGATGTTGACTTCAATAAGACAGCATGTTATGGGGAGGTTGGTGGTCATGATACCTTCAAATATTCAAAGAATTTTCACAAGCAAGAGGAATTGGATTTATTCTTTGCTATTATGTTAAAAAGACAATTTGTCCCCAATTTCTAGATGTGTTAAAAAAATTACAGTTGTACAAATGACTTCTTCAAGAGGGATACAGGCTTTAAAGCCTAGTAAGGGTCTTATACACACAAAGGTCTTTACAGATTTCTAGGATAATTTCTCCATACTTTATTACATGTCAGTGGAAAAACAATGTGGTTTAGTTTTGTATTTATTCTTTTTATGTGTCTCTGTGTGTATTGTGTGTGTAGAAACCATTACGTTCATAGACTGCCTCATGAAAATAAATGAATATTTGGGGAGCACTGCTACATTTCTAAAGAAAGAAGAAAAGGAGATGTGTAATTTATGCGGCATGCATGATGAATGTACTCCACTGCAGACAAAGTCCACCATTCAAGATATCAAAGCAACAGACATTGCTGCAAGAGGGGAACAAAATGTCATAGAAACAGCTACTGTTTCTCCCACAAATGGAGAGGAAAGTCATTACACAAACCAGGTCCAGTTGAAAAAAAATAAAATACATAAGAGTTCAGAATTAGTGGAAAAAGAAAACAATACATCATTGAATGGAGATGTAACAGGGCAAGAAGAGTCACAGAACAAAATGTTCCCAGATAATGCAGAAAATAAAGATGATAAACAAATAGAACACATGACTATTGAGAGCATAAATGGCAACAGGGAAGAGTTGCATGACATAATCCAGACAACAGAAAGAGAAATTCAAGAGATTTCAGAAAGCCAAAGAGAAGAGATTACCACATCCTCAATAACATGTGATAGCTCCAATAAATGTGTGAATAGTCTTCCCAGTGACTCAGAGAGTCTAAAGCAAAAGAATAACATAATGGAAAAGGAGTAAGTAAATACAATGTAAGAGGTGCTTGTGTACGCCTACCTATATGTGTTTCCACTTGTATATAAAACAATTTACACATGAGTAAAATTTTATATCTATATTTCATATCTCCTAAAGATATTAGCAATCAATAACTGTTTAAATTACTACCATAAAAATTTATAAGGCTGTTATTATTAGTTTCTTACAGCTTCCAGAAAAAAAATGCTTCTTTAATGGAAGAAGGAATTGACTGTTTAAGAAAGTGGTTAAAATGAACAATTGTCCTGAACACGGACAGTTTCCTAAATCAGTACTCTTTAGATTATCATGAGGAAAAAACAACTAGGAGACTGCAGAGTTCAAATATTAGAAGAGAATTTCCTAGCCTCTGATTTATTTTATGTATATTTTCAAATTCTCACATTTATTTTATGTATTAATATAAATCATCATGTATCTGTAACCTGTGTCTGTAGAACTCTGGGAGGGCTCAGGCATAAGCTTCGGGAGATTCTTAAAATTTAATATATATTTTCACAACTACTTTATATCCTTGGAGATGGTCTAGAGCTCTCGCCAGACTTCAAAGAGCCCATGACTTCAAAAAAATATGTTGAAATTGACTGGTCTATTTTATGAATCCATCGCCCCTATACAAGGTAATAATAATCCATATTTCTCTAAATAAAATAAAATATTCATAAGCTATATTTTCCCAGTAAAAATAAGACTCTTAGAAGATAATGGGGGATAAAAATATCATTGGTTTAGAAGACAGATAGACATAAATTTATCTCCTGTTTTATTCCATACTAGTTCTGTGACCCTGAGCAACTTGTTTCATTTCTTAGACCCATTCTCTTATTTGCAGAAATTATATATACTTCCTGGGATTATTTGATAAGATCAAAGGAGAAAATCATCTAAAGGGTCTAGTACCTTGTTGCTTGGCCAACCTTCACTCTCAGCTAAACATCTCTGTGTTGATTTATTTTACCACCACCAATCCTCACTTTCTCCACCACACACATACCATCAAACATCACTTATCCCATCTGTGCTCTTTCAGACACACAATACCATTTCCAGGACAACACCACAAATGAGTCTATGGTCTCAGGCAAGTCATTTTGCTCACTTTGACTTTGTTGTCTCATCTATGAAAGGAAAGGGATGAGCTCTGAGGTTCCCTACATGTCTGAAAGTCTAGTCAATTTCATAGATGTCACAGGAGCACATTCAAGGCATGAAAGACCCCCCAGGTTTGAAAGACTTATGCTTCTGAAAAACAACTGTTAAAAGCAGTCAATATGTGGTTCCCATTTCACTTGAGAAAAACATTAACACTTTGAATCCTCACACTCAGAAATGACTCAATGCATCAACTAATGAGTCACTGCTGAACCACTCCCTCTAACACCTCCTTTAGGTGTTCTTGTTAGGGATTTCCTCTTTGTGGCAATGTAACCACTTTTGCTTGGCTTGCATGTTTCGTAAGATGACTGCTCATTGAAGCTCCTCAGGCTAGGAAGCCATGGTGCCCCAAGAAAGATGAGTGTCATAAACAAAACCTAGTTTGGAATCTGTTGTGATTCCTTCCTGGAGAATATTTTTTAAAAAGTCTAACTCTTACAGGGTAGTTGTCCTAGTGTATACAGACTCAAAGGGAAACAACACTGGAATAAACCAATATGATTATTTTGGTGGCTGGACTAGATCTGCTTGATTAGATCTACAGGTCTCCTTGCTCTACTTTGTTAGTCTTTTGGAAGAAGAGTGTATTGAGTTGGGCTTCCAGGGCACAGAAGAGAGTCATTTTTGAAGTGTTACAAGGCAGAATCATTGCACCTTCCATTAAACAATGTATCTAATTTTCTGAAGTACCATTATCATCATGATCAGAGAATACTCAAACAGACCAATGACTTGAGTAATTTTCTATTCCTTCTCACTGTATGGGTTAAGAATTGTAAATATAAATAAATAATCCTCTCTTCTATTTCAACATATTTTTTAGATTTCTGTGTTACAGGGCATTTTAAAGTTAAATTTATTAATTGAAAATAGTTAAAACCTGATTATTTTAGAACTGGGTATTTACACTGTATTTTATAAAGATCCTTTTCTTTTTTTAAAAAAAATCTTTTTTAAAGATTCTCTTATTTCTCTTTGACACTGTTTATGTTTCAGTCATGTCACTGGTAGGAAATAAGAAATAGAAAGAAGAGAAGAAGTGCAAGCTGTGTAGAGATTTAATGTTTATTGAAAACTCATTTTATGTTAATTCACTATTATAAGAAGTTGAAACATTTTATCTCATTCAATCTTCACACTATTGTGAAGACTGAATTATTTGATATTTGATATTTGTTTCAGTTTATAATGGATAATGAAACCAGCGTTTTAGAATGATTTGAGGAAGTCTGATATAATAGAAAGTTTGAGCTTTTGTGTTAAAGATAGATGGATTCATTTATTGACTCTACAACTTACTATCTGTGTAATTTTCAGAAAGTTAAAATTTCTAAACCTCAGTTTCTTTATTTATAAAATGGTAATGACAGTGGGATATGCCTGACCCCATAGCATGGGAATTTAAACGAAATAATGTCTAGCACAAAACCTGATCATAGAAAGAGCTAAAATATTATTAATAGCTATTTTAATAAGAATTATTGATGTTAAAGATAAAGCAGTTAGTAAGTAACTAATATCAAATTTGAATTCAAATCTATAAGATTCTAAAATGTTTGGCAAAGCTGATGATACAGAAAGTAAGAGTAAAACCAAAGGTAAAAATAAGCTTTTGGATTGGTTCTTTGAGGACTGTGAATATTCTGTTTCTATTCACCTTGATTAAATGTACATTCACAGTACTTTTATATTTTCTCAATTTTTATTAAAAATGTAATAAGCATCATCACTTGATTTATGGCATTTAGACAATTCCAGGACAACATATATATATATATACACACACACACACACACACACACATTTCCTTTCATCAAAACTTAGAAAACTATCCAGGTATTAGTTTTTGATTTATCAAGAAGCTTCAGCAATCTTCAGATTTATATTTGAAGTGAGCAAAACTGAGAGATGAATTGACCACCTAAATAATAACTGTAATAACAACAATAACAATGGATAACTTACATGGTACTTACTATATGCCAGGCATAGCTTTTAAATGACTTTACTGTATAATTGTTCATTTAATTCTCACAGCCTTCATATGAGACTGGTATTATTTTTCACTATTTTAGAGTTGAGAAAGTTGAGGCACAGAGAAGTTGTGTATCTTGCCCAAAGTCACAGTGTCAGAAATGGGAGAGCTGGGATTCACACCACAGCACCGTGGCTCTAGAACTGTTACTCTTAGACATTTCACTATATAGTCCATAAATCAACTAATTGAAAAACAATGATGTCCCCTTTTCCCCTACAGGTATCTTGATGTGCTGAGTGATGATACTGTCCCCCAAGTGTCTTGTTATATTACAGCACCACCCTATGTTCTACAACATTTACAATGCAGGATAACTAATAGCATGAGTTCTTTAATAGTGAGTGAGAATGAAGAGTTGGTCAGCAATGTCATCACTGTGGAGTGCTCAGATATGGAAAAGAGAATTCCATTTCCAATATGCATTGCGATTCCATTTACTGCACGTTACAGGGGAAATTACAGAGATATCATGGTGAAAGTGTCTGACATAAACCTTCGATCAAGTTATCTAACTCCAAATTCACTGGAGGGAAAGACAGGAAGTTACAAGGTTGGTCAATCCTTGATTACACCAATATTTTCTCTGTGACTCTTCTTCTAACTAATTACTCAGATTACCAAATCATTGTATAGATATAATTGCTTCATTGGTAAAAATGGAAGGATTGATGAGATTTATGCTGGTGAATCCATGTGTTATTTTTGTTTGTTTGTTTCATTTTTCTATACATAAAGATCAAACAGCAGAGCTTGTTGGTCAAATTTGGGAGTGAAAAACTTGATTCTAGGAACCAGCAAGTGTTATATTTTTGCCTGGAAAGCAAAACCAACATCATTGTTTAATTAGCGTCATACCTTAGACTAGTTTAGACTAACATTTTTAATGGGATGAGCTTCTGTTTAGAATCTCTAGATGATAGTAGCTTTATTTTTATCATTCATGGGTTGAGAAAATATTTGAGTGTCTGTGTGTGCTTGTGTGTGTGTTTGCACTGAGATAAATCATGTTTACTATAAATCATGTTTAGTATATATATGGAAAACAGTAAATGTGGTAGTTAGGATATGGATTGTGGAGGAAGACTGCTGGGTTTGAAGTTTGGTTCCTACATCAAACTTTGGTTGCTTGCAATGTCCACTTGAGTAAATTATGTAACCTTGCTATGACCCAGTTTTTTCATCTTAAAAGTGAATACAATAATAGTGTCTACCAGGTAGGGTAATAAGGATTAAATGAGAAAATACACTCAAGATGATAGAAGGAAGCCCATAAACACATTATAGTAGTTAATAAACTATCATTTATATGGTAGACTTTACTATAATAACTCTAAAGCCATCTATTCCATTCCAATCCCAAAGAAAGGCAATGCCAAAGAATGTTCAAACTACTGCACAGTTGCACTCATCTCACGTGCTAGCAAAGTAATGCTAAAAATTCTCTAAGTCAGGTTTCAACAGTACATGAACCAAGAACTTCCAGATGTTCAAGCTGGATTTAGAAAAGGCAGAGGAACCAGAGATCAAATTGCCAACATCTGCTGGATCATTGAAAAGGCAAGAGAATTCCAGAAAAACATCTAGTTCTGCTTCACCGTCTATGCTAAAGCCTTTGACTGTGTGCATCACAACAAACTGTGGAAAGTTCTTCAAGAGATGGGAATACCAGACCACCTTACATGCCTCCTGAGAAATCTGTATTCAGGTCAGGTAGCACCAGTTAGAACTGTACATGGAACAACGGACTGGTTCCAAACTGGGAAAGGAGTATGTCAAGGTTATATATTGTCACCCTGCTTATTTAACTTATATGCAGAGTATCATGCAAAATGCCAGGCTGGATGAAGCACAAGCTGGAATCAAGATTGCTGGGAGAAATATCAATAACCTCAGATATACAGATGACACAACCCTTATGGTAAAAAGCAAAGAGGAACTAAACAGCCTCTTGATGAAAGTGAAAGAGGAGAGTGAAAAAGCTGGCTTAAAACTCAGCTTTCAAAAAACTAGGATCATGGCATCTGGTCCCATCATTTCATGGCAAATAGATGGGGAAACAATAGAAACAGTGAGAGACTTTATTTTCTTGGACTCCAAAATCACTGTAGCTATGAAATTAAAAGACATTTGCGCCTTGGAAGGAAAGCTATGACCAACCTAGACAGCATATTAAAAAGCAGAGACATTAATTTGCCAACAAAGGATGGTTAGTCCAAGTTATGGTTTTTTCCAGTAGTCATGTATGGATGTGAGGGTTGGACCATAAAGAAAACTAAGAACCAAAAAATTGATGCTTTTGAACTGTGGTGTTGGAGAAGACTCTTGAGAGTCTCTTGGACTGAAAGGGTATCAAAGCAGTCAATCCTAAAGGAAATCAGTCCTGAATATTCATTGGAAGGACTGATGCTGAAGATGAAGCTCCAATACTTTAGCCACCTGATGTGAAGAACTGACTCACTGGAAAAGACCCTGATGCTGGGCAAGATTGAAGGCAGGAGGAGAAGGGGATGACAGAGGATTTGGTGATTTGATGGCACCACTGACACGATGAATATGAATTTGAGCAAGCTCCCGGAGTTGGTGATAGACAGGGAAGCCTGGTATGCTGCAGTTCATGGGGTCGCAAAGAGTCTGACACGACTGAGCAACTGAACTGAACTGCTAGCCATGTGTGGTGACAAAATCATATGCTTTGAAGAAAGAATACATGCACAATTATTAAACTGAGCATAGAGTTGATGGGAACTAAAATTTGAAGTTCTTCTCTGGACCACGGGAACTTATTTTTAAATAATTAAAATTATTTACTTTTCAGCTTTATATAAGTTGTTATTATTTGTAGAGGTGGGTAGGGAATAAATGTAAAAAAACGCCATACATACAAAGAATTCTTCTTGACTCATCTTTTCCTCTTCCAATTTGGGTCTTTTCTGAGTTATAAACAAGATTATACAGTTGAATATGAAAGCTGTGCCTGTTCTAATTATTTACTCCAATTCGTGCAACTAAGACGTTTTCTATTCAGTCTAGGAAGTAGCTTGTGGCCTTTTACCATTGACCTATCCATGTGACTATCATAATAATAACAAAAAATGTTCATAGCACATATGCTTTTCACCAAATAGATATGAAGATGGTTAATAAATAGCGCAAAAGAAAAAAGGGAGAACATTTCTACTCAGAAAAATAAAAGCATATACTTTTCTTTTAATAGTTTTCTAATGGTAGTTATCCCTATATTTAGCCCAAGAAAATTTAAACTCTGGATTCCTTCCAAATTTTTGTGTGGTTCATACGACATTTAAGAATTCTAATTCTGGAGTCAGATAAACCATCGTCAGAATTCTGCTCATGACACTCCCCTGCTTAAAAATCCTTCCGTTTCCCCAGTATCTGCCAAATATACTCTAACTGCATGGCAACCATCATGAGTTCCGAGAAAACCTTTTTTCTTACCTCTCACCATTTTCCCTCTGGCCAATTAAGAACATTCATCATGCCGTGAATTTTCCCAGCAACAGATTCATGCAGAGATATTGTGAAATCTCTTCCTTAGTCAGTTTTCAAATGATAGATTATTTTCCATTGTGATTGTCCTGAAATGTTTGTGTGTGTGTCTGGATGATTATCCTCTCATGCCTGGGTGGAGCTAGGCTGGTGTTTGGGGAAGCATTGAATAGACCAGATTACTTCTAAGTCCTCCTCTTCATTTTAAGCTTTGGTGATTATATTGAGTAGATAATTATGTTTTCATTTATGTACACAGTTCCTTTCTGTGTGATAAAAAAGCTTGAATATGTCCTTGCATATATGCATTCCAAATTTAAATGTCACTGTATAAAAAAGAAACACAAGTGTGTCTCTTTGCAATCATCTGCTCCCCCTGCATGGAAGAGAGAAATAGAGAAAATGACTTTATCAGGAGGTTATGAATTGTCAGAGGAAGGAATTTGCTGACAGTATAAGTGCTGTAGGATTGGTGTAAACTACCCAAATGATGAAATTTTAGCCCTCAGAATTTCTAAAACTGTTAAACTTTCTGGATAGAGGCCAGTGCTTAAAGTCCATTCTGGAAAAGAAGGATAGGATTCCAAACATGATTAATATTTGTGAAAACACTAAATTTACCTTTTACCTTTTCAGGAGAATAATTTAAATTGAAAAATATATTTATTTCTCTTTTTTTCTATTGTGTGGTTCAAGTTTGAGAAACTCCTAGTAACTACTTCTAGTTTATCTCATGAAAGGACCATCCATTTTGGGTTAATGAAGAAATTCTCAATGACAGAAACAGCATATAGCTATTGTTTTTTTCTTTTTTCCCCACAGCTGTAGAATATGTACAGCATATACTTTCAGAATAATGCACTACTAATGTGTTTTAATGTCATTGTCTTAATATCCTTCAATCCACACAGGGGACCTGTGCTGAAGTGAAAGTTTACAAGTTAGGGATCTTTTCTGTTGTGTCTTGTTTAAAGAAAGAGTCCTTTACAGTAACAAAGAAAGGTCTTACTCATAAGACAACCATGGATTCCCGAATATCCTTAAATTACCCTCCAGGAGTTTTCAACTCACCAGTGCTTGTACAAATAAAGGTAAATATTAAAAACTGGTGAGGCTTTGTGTGGGTTATCAAACTTTGTCCTAAAAGGGAAGAAGATACAAATATTTAATATAGCAATAAATGAATTTTCATACTTTTAATCACCTAACTTATAGTGTCATTAGTGAAATAGTGGTGATTTAGAGCATATTAAATCTCATTCCCAAAGAAATCCCTGACTTATTGTAAAGCCTGTTCTAGCTATTTTTTGTCTTATTTTGTTGTACTGTTTATGATATTTGTTGACCAAAAAAATGTTGAATATCTATGATAGAATTAATGTTGGACTTTGGGGCTTTTGTATAATTCAAGAATTCCACCTGAGAGGATGTTTAAAAAAGAAGCTAATCAATTAGAACATTTCTGATTATGAATATTTGGTTATATTTAATTATAAAACAGTTCTTTTGGGGATGAGAATTTAATTCATACAAGCATTACATACAAGACATACAACTATGTATCAGTATACATTTTAGAAAACATATTTCTTCAATATTTCCTATCCTTCTAGCCTAACTCTCCCTCATGCTCTCCTAATTTTTCCCAGTTGTTACCATAATGGGTAAGGGAAGAAAAGTCAGGAAGAAAACATATTATAAATAATTGATTCATAAATATTTTCTATAAACTGTGAAATTTTGAAATCATTCTAGTTATTTTTATTAGCCATTCTTATGTGAGAGGAAACAAATAAATGTAGTCTTGTTTGTCTAGTTTCTGAAGATCACTTGATCTAACAATAGTTCTAATTAGAAATTATGTAAAATGTCTATTTTGTTTTCTGGGTCATTTTGTTGCCTACAATTAACAGTGATTCTCAGTTATTTATAACATAGAACAAGAAACCTAGATTTTACAAAGACTTTGCAAAAAGAGGACCAATCGCTATGATCTTTCATAAGATAGTGTTGATTCTAGCCAACAATGCAGAGAAAAATGTATAAAACTATGTTCTAATAAATTTTTAGAAAATTGACTTGGACATGTGCTGATACTTTGCATCTTCTGCTATATCCTTTATTTTTCTTTGTTTAGGTTCAACCAATTGAACCATCTCTGGTGGCATATTTAAAAACTCAGCAAGAGACTTCCTACTCAGTACTATCCACAAGCCCTATGATTCATGTTCAGCACCCATCAACACATTCTTTTCAGAAGCCAGTCACTGTACTCCTACCTTGCTCTCCACACCCTGACAAAAAAAATCTTGGGTCTGAAATAGATCATAAAAGAACAGCTAGTACCACAACAAACAGAATCATACCTTTGTACTTCAACAGGTAAGTTTGACCCTAATGGCTCTAGTTGACTTAATGGCAAACAAATAAACATGATTAAAAGTGTAATCAGATATAGTTAAGTATCAGCACCGAAATATGATGAAATATTTTTAATATAGAAACAAAATATTGTGGATCTGGAAGGGTAATGGTTTTAGCTGTCATAGGTCCAAAAGTATGCTCTGAGAAAAGATTGACACAAAAGAGGCAAAATTAATCCTTGCTTTCAAAAAATTTATGATATGGTTAATTACAAAGATGTAAAGGTTTGATCTCTGGGTCAGGAAGATCCCCTGAAGAAGGAAATGGCAACCCACTCTGGTATTCTTGCCCGGAAAACCCCATGGACAAAGGAGACTGGAGAACTACAGTCTGTGGGGTCGCAAAAGAGTCAGACACAAGTTAGTGACTAAACACACACACACACACACACACACACACACACACACACACAAATAGTAACCCTAATCTTTGTTTCTGTCCTTTCATTTAATACTTTTTTTTTTTCCTAACAAGAAAGGTAAACAGGAACCTTTACATTCTTTGATTCTGAAGGCAATTTTTTTTTTTCTTTTTGGAAAAAACATTAGAGGGAGAAACAACTTCAGACAGAAATAATAACAATTATTAACTGAGAAGCTAATTTTTTAAACCAGATTCCTTATGTATATTATCTCATCCAATCTGCCCACCACCTCACCTTCATTTTATCACTTGGAAGTCTGAAACTCAATGAGACTAAGAACTTGTATTACAATTATCTGCAGGTTGTACATCTGAGGATCAATCTATCACAGGTCAATAATATTTTTTTAAGAATTCTAGCAAGCTTCCCAAGGCAAAACTTGAATATGCCATGCACTGGCAACTATTTATATACCATTTAACTGTATCAAGTATTATAATTAGCCTTGAGATAATTAAAAAGAAGATGTGTGTCTAGATTATGTGCAAAGCCTATGCCAATTTCAAAAGGGACTTGAAAAGTTTGGTACCTGTAGGGGTCTTGGAACCAGTCTCTTGCACCCAGATACTGAGGAGGGACTGTGCCTAAGAAGTGTGTGAGCTGGGTTTGGACTCACATATTTTACCTCTAATCATGACTCTGTATAGCACATGGATCTGCCATGTATTTAGTTTGAGGCTGTAAGATTAGAAATTGAGAGGTGGAGTATTTGCTCTTTACCACTGCGTTTCTAATTTAGGAAGCTGACAATAGTAGAACATTAGCCAGGCGACCAAGTTAAACTTTTGTTAGTATTAGGTATGTGAGAGCGAACATAGAAGTATAGACATGATTCAGTTGTCTGTGCTTTTGCTGTACAACATTATATGTATTATATCCTAATTGGCATTGAGTTAATCCATGTTCTTGTATATCATGGTAAAGTAAGATTTAAAACCAAAAATATCCTGGAGCTTCCTACTTAAACATATTAGTCTTAACAGATTAAGACATTCTCTTTCAAATATCCTTGCATTTTATATACATATATTTTATGTGTGTGTGTGTGTGTGTGTGTATATATATATATATACATTTAAAGATGAGAACTTAACTCTAAAATTTGATTCTTACTGGTAACTTATTGCTAAAATCTAGTAAATGTTTCAGTTGTTTCTAGGGTAGGTTGCAAAGGATTAATAAAAATAAATTTGTGTTAACATGTACTTTATATTATAAAACAAAGTAGCTACATTTGCCAGAAAGATAATAATAAAACAATTTCCTGTTCCCAATTGTTGATCTTATTCATAGTCTATATACACCAGTGAGAATAAAAATGTATCCCTGTCATACACAAATATCATTTGTGTAAGTGACTAGATCAATGTTTCTTTGCTGTACTTCCATATCCCTCAGAAACAACAGGGCAGAATGTGGAGAGAAATCGGAAGCAGTGTATTGCACTGTCAAAAATGAAATTGCCAAAATATAGGGATAACAGTAGAGGCAATAATATCTCTAAAAGATATGCATACTGGGGGTGGCACATTTTCATACACTTCATTGACTCGAAGTACTGGAAATCTAGTCAGTACCGATAGGAGAATGTTACACCTTGGTCCAGAGAAATTATACTCGGCAAAAATGACTAGACACTGAAAACTGGTTTAGAAATGTTGCCCTCTAGATCTATGAAAGATTCAAATGACAACCAAATTGAAAATGGGTGAACAGATGTTCACTCGAAGATAAGAAAATGCCCAACTCCTCCATGATGTGGTAAGGGAAAAAAAATAATACCAATCAACACTAAGACTTCAAAGAAGAACAAAAATAACAACAACAAAAATATATAGAAATGACCATCAGGATGGGGCAGAAAAGAATAAAGAACAACAGGGTGAGATACAAAGATAAGAAACTGAGATGAAAAGTCACCAAGGTATGATAAGGACTCATCTAAAGTGATATAACTTAAGAAATTTAAGTACCATTGAGAAAGAGACCAAAATAACCACAAAAGAATAATCAAAGGCACAGAAATGTAATTTTCTGATGTTGACTAAAACCTTGAGTTAGCAAGTGTTATTTCAAAATTTATGGAAAAAAACCTATACTTTAGACATAAATAGCAAATTGAAATGTATTTTTAAATAAAAGGTAATTCCATAAGCATTCATTCAGCAGAAATAGATTAAGTAAGAAGGAATAAAATCAGTCTAGCCCCAGGCTCATTCTGTATAGCATGATAAATGGACTAAAGCCTTCATAGATTTGAAGGGAAAATGTGGAATTAGGATTTTCACCTAACAAGCTTTTTTTTTTTTTAAACACAAGTGCTCACAAAATGTACTACTCACTTGATCTTAGCAAAATAAATAGATAAAATTAATGAGTTGGGAATAAAAGTTTAACAGATCAAGAATAGGACATTAACTCATTTTCAAAAATCTAGAATTGAATATAAATTATATAAAAGCAAAAGAAAAGTAAAAATTGATATGGCAAAGTGGTAACAGAAAGAAAACAAGAAAACAGCATGGTGAAATTAAAGAGAAACTATTATATAAATAAAATCATCATTTATATTAATGGGAAATAGATGGGGAAACAGTGGAAACAGTGTCAGACTTTATCTTTTTGGGCTCCAAAATCACTGCAGATGG
>NW_011494882.1:984967-989425 GCF_000754665.1 Bison bison bison
CCCTTGGACTACAAGGAGATCCAACCAGCCCATTTTAAAGGCGATCAGCCCTGGGTGTTCTTTGGAACGAATGATGCTAAAACTGAAACTCCAGTACTTTGGCCACCAAATGCTAAGAGCTGACTCACTGGAAAAGACCCTGATGCTAGGAGGGATTGGGGGCAGGAGGAGAAGGGGACGACAGAGGATGAGATGGCTGGATGGCATCACCAACTGATGGACGTGAGTCTGAGTGAACTCCGGGTGATAGTGATGGACAGGGAGGCCTGGCGTGCTGCGATTCATGGTGTCGCAAAGAGTCGGACATGACTGAGTGACTGAACTGAACTGAAATATAAATAGGTTAAACATAATTTATATGAATGTCCACCTTAATCTTAAATATTTTTAAATATTTTATATGCTACATTTGTGGAGATTTCCTTAGATTTATCATATATTTTACCAATTTTACCGTCAATTGTTTAAGTTGTTCATTTTAATAATTATAATTCTCTTTTCTAAAAGGCTATTGCTATATATTAAAATTTTAAAAATATCTTTTCTGAGGTTCTCTATTTTTTCATTATGCTTACTATTTCTTTTATTCCTTTAACCATTGTAAACACTTCCATTTTAAGTCTCATTCAGATTATCTTACCTATGAGCATGATATTAACTGTGATATCTATTTACATGGTATAAACTAGTAAATTGTCTTTCATACTAATTCTACTCTACAAATTTTAGCCTTAGAAATTTATTTCCAAGTATTGATTATACTTCTTGATCAGATCAACTGTTCTTCTCCCTTCCTTTCCACCCACAGCTTTTTTTTTTATTTTTAAACTTTACATAATTGTATTAGTTTTGCCAAATATCAAAATGAATCTGCCACAGGTATACATGTGTTCCCCATCCTGAACCCTCCTCCCTCCTCCCTCCCCATACCATCCCTCTGGGTTGTCCCAGTGCACTAGCCCCAAGCATCCAGTATCGTGCATTGAACTTGGACTGGCAACTCGTTTCATACATGATATTTTACATGTTTCAATGCCATTCTCCCAAATCTTCCCACCCTCTCCCTCTCCCACAGAGTCCATAAGACTGTTCTATACATCAGTGTCTCTTTTGCTGTCTCGTACACAGGGTTATTGTTACCATCTTTCTAAATTCCATACATATGCGTTATTATACTGTATTGGTGTTTTTCCTTCTGGCTTACTTCACTCTGTATAATAGGCTCCAGTTTCATCCACCTCATTAGAACTGATTCAAATGTTTTCTTTTTAATGGCTGAGTAATACTTCATTGTGTATATGTACCACTGCTTTCTTATCCATTCATCTGCTGATGGACATCTAGGTTGCTTCCATGTCCTGGCTATTATAAACAGTGCTGCGATGAACATTGGGGTACACGTGTCTTTTTCCCTTCTGGTTTCCTCAGTGTGTATGCCCAGCAGTGGGATTGCTGGATCATAAGGCAGTCTTACACTGTTGGTGGGAATGCAAACTAGTACAGCCACTATGGAGAACAGTGTGGAGATTCCTTAAAAAACTGGAAATAGAACCACAGAAGCTTTTGTATGCTTCTTTGTTGCTTTCTTGAGTCAGTTGTTCAAAGGGATTTTGGTTGTTTTTGTTGTTTCTCATTTCAAGGCCAGTACTGTCCTTTTGGGGGTTCCAGTTTTATGACTGAGTCAGTTCTAGCTGACAGCTGGAGGCTGTATGTAATGTGCCTAAGTGCATGTTAGACTCCAGACCCCACACATCTGGTGTGTGTGCGTGACTGGTGGGATTGGGGCAGGCTGATTCATGGAATCAATCCCTTGTGTTCCGTAGGAAGGAAAAAGAATTCTAGCTTTTTGAGATTGTTTTCCCCCCAGATCTAGGGGATTTTCTTTCCAGCTTCAGAGTTTGTCTAACTTGTGTGTTTGTGTGTGTGTGTCACTTTCTCTGGCGTTCTAAGATTGCCATTTGTCATCAATTCAACTAGCCAAATTTCTTTTTTCTTCTCCATTTCTTTGCCTTTGTACATGATCTCTCTGCTTTTTCTGCCATGATTAGCTGAAGAACTCTCATTTGTTCTATAAGTTGAAGCTCAGCTCTCTCCTTATGTCAAGATAGTCTGTGATCTCCAGAAGGGATTAACTGCTCCTCTCTTAGTTCCAGCCCTGTTCTTTTGTATATCTTAAATCACACCATAGTGTTATTAAATTTATCTTTTCCATTTATAATCACTCAGCATAATTACAACATAGTTGGTGCCATGTTGAATTTGGTGAATTAAATAAATTAATGAGTAAATTTGTGGAAAAATAAATCATGCCATTAATTTTCTGTACTTTCTGACAATACTAAATTGATAAATTATGATATGCTCTGCTGCTATTAGTGATAGACATGGGAGATGCATTTTCCCTATCTAGAGGAGCATAAAACAATTAAGTAAAAACCTATATGAACTATTTACTTAACATTCTTATATCAAAGAGTAAAAGTTAGCTGAACATTTTCTGTGGAAATAGAAACACAATGAAGCAATCCATGTCTCAGAATATAAAAAAGATAAAATGATTTGATGTCAAAATGTAGTTTGAAAATAAAGAATAAAAGGTCTTTGTTGTAGTACATTCCTTCATGTGTGAATGATTTCTGGGCAAAACATGACAGTCATTTAATTATGAGCCAGAAAAGATTTCTTGATAGTAATGAAAGGAGAAATTAATTTATTAAATAGAAGCTTATTTCATACTATGCAAGAAATATTTTAGAGAATTAGATGGGAAATTGTGTTTTTTTTTTTTTTGCATGAAAAATGCCATTTCTACAAAATGCTATTGGTTTTAAGATAACCTTATCAAAATATATGTGAGTCATATACAAGAATATCTGTACAATATACATGTCATATAAAAATAATAAAGTGGAGAAACTGGTAACACTATCACATAACTTAAGAAATTATATATCATTAATAAAATTACATCTCTTTACTTGTCTCTTCCCATCCTATCTCTTACCTCCCTACCCTAATTACTCTTCATTTTCACCAAAGTTAACCACTGTTAAAAAATTTAGACTCATTCCTTTGTTTTTAACATTTTTTACTTTCATCAATATATTTTTATTCATCCATATATAATGTCTTGTGTGGCTTTGTCTGTGCTTGCCACCTCTAAAAATGCTACCCTTCTGCATATAGTCTTATGGTCTTGCTGTTCCATTTATTATTGAATAAAGTTTGTTCTCATTTCTGTATAATAGTCTATTGAATAGCTTCATATTTCAATCATCAGTGTTCTTATTGGGGGACATTCGTGTAGTTTCAATTTTTGCTAACATGGATATTACTATTATGATTATTCTTCACTCAAAGTATATTGTGTAGGCACTTCTTCAGAGTATCAACCAGTCTTACTGCTGGGCATAGCGTATACACATGTACAATTTTACAGGTTTTACAAACTGGTAGAACTAAATTTCATTCTCCCAGTAGTTTTTATATTTTTTAGCCTTGCATATTATCAGATTTTGTAATCTGAAAATCTAATAGTTGTAAAATGGATTTTTGTGGCTTTAATCTGTAGTTCTCTGATTAAAATAAAGGTGGCATCTTTCATAATGCCTTTTATTAGATATTTGTGTTTTCTTATATGTCAGTTCAGTCAGTTCAGTCGCTCAGTCGTGTCCAACTCTTTGCGACCCCATGAATAGCAGCACATCAGGCCTCCCTGTCCATCACCAACTCCCGGAGTTCACCCAGACTCACGTCCATCGAGTCAGTGATGCCATCCAGCCATCTCATCCCGTGTCGTCCCCTTCTCCTCCTGCCCCCAATCCCTCCCAGCATCAGAGTCTTTTCCAATGAGTCAACTCTTCGCATGAGGTGACCAAAGTACTGGAGTTTCAGCTTTAGCATCATTCCTTCCAAAGAAATCCCAGGGCTGATATCTTTCAGAATGGACTGGTTGCATCTCCTTGCAGTCCAAGGGACTCTCAAGAGTCTTCTCCAACACCACAGTCCAAAAGCATCAATTCTTTGGCGCTCAGCTTTCTTCATAGTCCAACCCTCACATCCATACATGACCACTGGAAAAACCATAGCCTTGACTAGACGAACCTTTGTTGGCAAAGTAATGTCTCTGCTTTTGAATATGCTATCTAGGTTGGTCATAACTTTCCTTCCAAGGAGTAAGTGTCTTTTAATTTCATGGCTGCAGTCACCATCTGCAGTGATTTTGAAGCCCCCCAAAAATAAAAGTCTGACACTGTTTCCACTGTTTATCCATCTATTTCCCATGAAGTGATGGGACCAGATGCCATGATCTTTGTTTTCTGAATGGTGAGCCTTAAGCCAACTTTTTCACTCTCCACTTTCACTTTCACCAAGAGGCTTTTGAGTTCCTCTTCACTTTCTGCCATAAGGGTGGTGTCATCTGCATATCTGAGGTTATTGATATTTCCCCCAGCAATC
>NW_011494882.1:989564-1015964 GCF_000754665.1 Bison bison bison
GGAAGATCAGGTGGTCTGGTATTCCCATCTCTTTCAGAATTTTCCACAGTTTAAAGTGATCCACACAATCAAAGGCTTTGGCATAGTCAATAAAGCAGAAATAGATGTTTTTCTGAAACTCTCTTGCTTTTTTGATGATCCAGCGGATGTTGGCAATTTGATCTCTGGTTCCTCTGCCTTTTGTAAAACCAGCTTGAACATCAGGAAGTTCACGGTTCACATATTGCTGAAGCCTGGCTTGGAGAATTTTGAGCATTACTTTACTAGCATGTGAGATAAATGCAATTGTGCGGTACTTTGACTGTTAATTTCTTGCTCATTTTTGAACTTTTTACATTGATTTGTAAATTTTTAATGGTCTCGGTGCTAACTTTTGTCAATTTGTGGCCTGTAGTTTTATAGTTATGTGACTAATTTATCATATATTTCTTTTATTATCAGTGTTTTTTGTCCCAGTCCTAAAATACTTCTATCTCCTAAATTATAAAAGTGTTCTTCTTTATTATCTTATAATTTTAAAGGTTTGGATTTCATGTAAGTCTTCAATCCATCTGAAATTGACTTTTACATACAATGTGAGGTAAAAATTCATATATTGTTTTTATGTGGATAGACAGCATGATTTATTGAATGGTTATTTCTTTCCCTAACAATCTGTGAAGCCTCCTCTGTCATATAACAGATTTTCTTCTGAACTGTTCCACTGGTCAGTCTTGTTGTATAGTTTTGAGCTAATCTAACACTGTCATAACTTTTAAGGCTTTATAATAAGTTGATCCCTGATAGGTAAGCCATATCATATTATTCTTATCCAGATATTTTTTTGGTTTGTTTTCCTTGAAATTTTTCCACTCATATAAAATAGAATTTGTTAAGGTCCACAAAAACAAACTGTTGGGGTTTTGCTGGTAATTGCCTCTGACATATGGGTCAGTTTGGAGAAAGATGACATCTTTAGTATATTGTATCTTTAAATCTATTACCTGTAATATATGCTTCAATTTGTGTTGTTTTCCAATGTCTTTCAATGAAGCATTGCCAAAAAGTCTCCACACATATACTGTATACATTTTATTAGGCTTATTCCTAAATACTATATAGCTTTGGTATGTGGATTGGAAAGTCAAGTAAGAATTTAATTTTCCAAATCAAAAATAAAATATCACTCAGACTGGCCAACATAATACAGTAAGTCTCCTTATGTGCAAGTTGTGAACTTTCAAAGATGTGAACATGTGTCTGCATGCCCAACCATGTAAGTTAGTTCACATGTCTGGCATACATCATCATGTGTATGCATTCTCTACAAGTGGCTATGATTTTGTGTACTTTATTGTTCTATGGAGTATTCAGTAGAACAGTATCTTTATTTCAAGTCCAGGATGTATGGAAAAAAGAGTAAAAGCAGTGGTGATACAGTTGGTACTGCTAAGAAGTGCCAAGAGATACCGATGGAAACAAAAGTGAAAATAATTGAGAGAGTGGAGCGAGGCGAAAAGATGACAGACATCCCTTGTTCTTATAACATGAATTGTTCTGGTATGATTCTAAAGAAGAAAGACTTGTGAAGATTATAGAACGTGTGAAGTCTGCTGTGCTGATGATGTCAATGATGTTGGCAATACTATTTAAGAAGCATGGAAAAGTGATAGAGGAAATGGAGAAACCTCTCAGTGTGTGAATGCATGCATGCTAAATTGCTTCAGTCATGTCTGACTCTTTGTGACCCTACAGACTGTAGCCCGCCTGGCTCCTCTGTCCTTGCAGTTCTCCAGGCAAGAATACTGGAGTGGGTTGTCATGCCCTAACCCAGGGGATCTTCCTGACCCAGGGATCAAACCAGTGTTTCTTATGTCTCCTGCATCAGCAGGTGAGTTCTTTACCACTAGCACCACCTGGATCAGCATCAAGTCCCACTTAGCTTAATGCTGCCTGGGAGTTTCCTGAAATACTTTGAGAAATTATTGATGAAAGCAAGTATTTACTTAGTATTCCCTGGTAGCTCAGATGGTAAAGAATCTGCCTGCAATTCAGGAGACCTGGGTTCAATCCCTGAGTTAGGAAGATCCCCTGGAGAAGGAAATGGCAACCCGCTCCAATATTTTTGTCTGGAGAATCCCATGAACAGAGAAGCCTGGTAGGCTATAGTCCATAAAGCTGCAAAGATTCAGACACAACTGAGCAGCTAATGCTTTCATTTACCTAAGGAGGTTTTTAATATGGATGTGACAGCGAATGTGCAACAGAGAAAGAACAAAGAGAAACCAAAGGAAAAAGGAGTAACTGAAAAACCAAAGAGATTCGTGACACAGGAAATGGCAAGGAGATTTTCTTTATTTGAGGAGGTACTGTTTATTCTTGAGGGACAGGACCCAGATATAGAATGTTACATGAAGGTTGCAGCAGCCATTGCAGAATGCAATCCAAAGCCACCCTGTCATCTATGACAAGAAAAAAAGAGCTACTACCCAGACATCACTGGATTTTTTTTTTCCAAGAGGGTAGATAGAATTTAATCCAGCAAGAAACCAGAACCTGTGCCATCAATGTCAGGCATGAGTGAAATTGCAGCTTGGCCCCCATCTCCTATTGCTGATGATCCTTCAGCTCTACCATCTCTCACTTCTTCTCATTCCTCTAGTCAGTAACTTGTTTTGCTTCTTTACTAGATGTCAACCCCTGTGTGCAAGCTATTGTAATATACTACAGTACTTTTCAAGGTACTTCATGATTAAAAATGATTCCTTTATTTTTTGTGTGAAAAATATATTAAACCTATTACAGCATAGTACTATATAGCTAATCTTGTTAGTTGGGTACCTAGGCTAACTTTGTTGGACTTATGAACAAAGTGGACTTATAAACTCTCTCTTAGAACAGAACTCATTCATATATAAGGGACTCACTGTATTAAGGAAGATCAACATTGGAGGACTGACCCTCCCTGACTTCAAGGTGAACTATAAAGCTACAGTGATCAAGACAGTGTGGTAGTGACCACTTAAGAATTGACACATAGACCAATAGAACAGAATAGAGAACCCAGAAAATACAACCAACTGATCTTTGACGAAGGGAAAAAGGCAATACAATGGAGCCAAGTCAGTCTCTTCAACAAATAGAGTTGGAACAAGTGAACATTCACATGCAAAAAGAATGAATCTAGATACAAATATTATACCCTTTACAAAAGTTAATCCAAAATAGTAGCATGTAAACATAAATATGAAACACAACAGCATACAAAACTCCTAGAAGATAACACAGGTGAAAATCTAAATGATCTTGTGTAAGGCGATGACTTCTTCGATAAAACATCAAAGGTATAGTCTGTGAAAAAAATAATTGATATTGTTGGAACATAAAGTTAGAAACTTCTACACTGGGCAAAAAATGCCAAGTGAGTAAGAAGATGAGCCACAAACTGGGAGAAAATATTTGCAAAAGGTACATCTGATAAAGGACTGATATCCAAAATTCATAAATAAGTCCTAAAACCCACAATAAGAAAACAAAGACCTGATTCAAAAATAGGCCAAAAACTTTAATAGATACCTCACCAAAGACAATGTACAGTTGCCAAATAAGAATTTTAAAAGATGATCTATATCATATAAGTGAGACTCACTTATAACACTTATAACATATAAGTGTTAACATAACACTTATAACATCTAAGTATTAACATAACACTCTAACATATGTAGATATTACTACATACCTATTAGAATGACCCAAATCTGGGACACTGACAACTTCAAATGCTGGTGAAGATGGGGCAAAACAGGAATTCTCATTCGTTGCTGGTGGGAATGCAAAATGGTACACTTTAGAAGATAGTTTGTTGATTTCTTACAAAACTAAATATAATCCCACCATATGATCCAGCAATAGCACTCCTTGATATTTCCCCCAAAGGAGTTAAAAATGTATACACACAGGTGTTATAGCAGCTTTATTCTTATCTGTCAAAACTTGGTAGCAAGCAAGATGTTCTTCAGCAGGTGAATGAATAAATAACACCCACACAATAGAATATTATTCAGCACCAAAAATAAATGAGCTAACAAGCCACAGAAAGACATGGAGGCACCTTAAATGCGTACTGCTAAGTGAAAGAAGCCAATCTGAAAAGGCTACCTACTGTTTGATACACACTATACAGCATTTTGGAAACGGGAAAACCATGAAGACAGTAAAATATCATAGTTATAGGAGTTTGGCATTGGAGACAAATGAACAGGCACAGTACAAAGACTTTTTAGGTTGGTAAAAACCTAAATCACTCTGTACAATACTATAATGATGGGTATGTGTCAATACGTATTTGTCCAAATCCACTGAAGTGTTAGTCACTCAGTCATGTCCTATTCTTTCGATCTCATGGACTGTAGCCCTCCAGGCTCATCTGTCCATGAAATTCTCCAGGCAAAAATAATGGAGTGGGTTGCCATTTCCATTTCTAGGGTTTCTGTAGGGGAAACTAGAATTGGATGCGTCCTCTAAGGAAGATTCCTGGGCATGTTCATTGTCAGAACATTCCTCTCCTTTGAAACACTTAGGGCTTCCCTGATAGCTTACCTGGTTAAGAATCCGCCTGCAATTCAGGAGACCCTGGTTCAATTTCTCAGTTGGGAAGGTCTGCTGGAGAAGGGATAGGCTATCCACTTCAGTATTTCTGGGCTTCCTTGGTGGCTCAGCTGGTAAAGAACCCGCCTGTGATGTGGGAGACCTGGGTTCAATCC
Organism: Bison bison bison; assembly: GCF_000754665.1. Taxonomy (NCBI): domain Eukaryota; kingdom Metazoa; phylum Chordata; class Mammalia; order Artiodactyla; family Bovidae; genus Bison; species Bison bison. The sequence continues at coordinate 994,310 of NW_011494882.1, forward strand.
CTGGGTTGGAAAGATCTGCTGGAGAAGGGAAAGGCTACTCACTCCAGTATTCTGGCCTGGAGATTTCCATGGACTGTATAGTGCATGGGGTCACAAAGAGTTGGACAGACTGAATGACTTTCACTTTCACTTTCTAACTGCCAGATTGTTTAATTGTTAGCCATTCAGTGCAACACAAAGAGTGAACTCTAATGAAATTAAGGACTTTGGGTGGCTATGCTATGCCAATGCAAGTTCATCAATTATAGTAAACATACCACTCTGGTGGGGAATGGGGATAAATGGAAGAAGTTATGCATTTGTGGGAGTAGGTGATATATGGGAAATCTCTGCACCTTCCTCTCCTTTTTACTATGAATCTAAAACTGCACTAAAAATATAGTTTAATAAACAAAAGAAATTATCCTTGAAAAGTCCCCTGTATTGTCTATTTGCAAAGACAAAATATTGAGGTACTTTGGAACAGATCTTTTTATCTTGGAGAAAAATCTTTAATTGTGTGGCACTAAGGCATGTGTCTGGGAATTATGTTATCAGTACACTGTAAGACTTGAAAAAAGCAGCCTAGGGTGGATATGTGCTGGTTTGTGTATCCTTCTACTTTATTTTTAGATAATTATACCAGAAATTCTAGAAATTGTCTTTTCCATCCATGTGGAGCTCATAGAAGTTTTCATGTTCTTCAGTGTTCAGTATAATTGAATATTTGACCTCAAACAGGCCAAACATAATTCCCTCAATGCCTGAAATTTTGGACATGGAAAGAGTCTTGAACTCAAGAAATAGCAAAGTCAGCTGTTCTTGAATAAACAAGTTGATTTAATAAAGGTTGATTATGTTTTATGGAACTATTAGTATATCAAAATCTCATCTTTTGTGGAGTCTGATCAAGGGCTATTCACTGCCAGGTAATACCACTTGTCAAAGTTTGCTGATGGTATCATAAAATAAAGAGTTTAATTGCAGAGTTGTTAAGAACATCTGGAATAAATAAGGATGTCATCAAATTATTTAATTTCAATACAAGTTGTGTCTATTATCATATTAAAGACTAAATTTTAAGTGATAGATGTACTAACTAACCTAATTATGGCACTACTTGTCAATATATACAAGTATCAAATCATCACATTGCACATGTCAAACTCACATAAAGTTATATGTATATTGTATCTCAATGGAAAAAAAATAGTCTAAATTTGATCTTCATATCATTAAGGACTTTTTTTACTTTAAGTGATAGAAAAACAAACTCAACAGGGAATCCTTTAGTCCATGTAAATTACAAATCTAGGGATACTTTTATTTTAATATTTCACTTGAGCCATAAAGAATAATATTAAAATATTATTTTTAAGTATTTCTGCTTTTTCTGCCTTTCTCTGTGCCAGACATTCTTTGACATATTTCTCATGCTGGAGATATTTCTACATCTTCAAAACTCCAAGTTCAGTAGAAAAGAAGAATCTTCCTTTCGCCATGACTATACGTAAAAGCCCTGGGTCTTATTCTTACTCCAAATCTGTCACAAACCCATCACTAAATAGATCACTGAAACCAAAAGGAAGACGTGCTATACAAGGCAGGCTCGCCTAGTTTATGACATGATGACAAAAACCTGATTCATCAAAGACAGGCTGCCTCTTGGTCATCTCTCTCCCAGACTTAAGTTGAAGGGCAGTCATTGTTTTGTTGCTGTCATGGTAGCAGAAAAAAGAGCCTTAGATACACTTAAACTAGCAGTTAAATACTTAGCCTGAAAATGACAAAATGACATTTCTCAATATTTATTAACCAGAACTGGTCACATAGCCCCACTCAACCACAGGGGACAAGGAAGTACATTTCTATCATGTGCTCAGAATGTGCAGAAATCGGGTATTTTGGCAGATAGCACTGACGAATGCCACATGTACTATATGGCTCAAATCAAACACCCACCCAGACCTGGGGGTAGGGTCAGCCCCACCACAGTGGATAACATGTAGATTTTCACAGAAAACTTAGGCTATTAGCAGGGAAAAAGTAGTTTTTTATCAGAAAAAATTAATATTACACATAATGAAGTCAATGTATAGTAAATGACCAAAATTCTGGATTCAGTATGAGTATATCTTCCTGTGTTAATAGATCATTAACTTCCAAGTGTTAAAAATTTACCATATTTGTGGTTATAAGCCAAAAGCTAAAAACTTATATTTTCCCCTATCCTCTTGCTTTTAATCTGGGTTGATCAACATAGTCTAAATTTTTAAGGGTAGACATTTTAAACATAGTTCAGTTCCTCATTCCAGTTCATAAGATAGCTCAACCTGTGAAACTAAAGTGGTTTTAAACACATAACTAATTCTATTCACAAATGAAGATGGGAGATTCACGTTTACATATTCATTCTTTTTGTTTGTTTTCTTTTCTTCTTTCTTTTCTTTTTGTTTTAACTTTTTTGGCCCCATAGTATGGCATGTGGGATCTTAGTTCCCTGAGCAAGGATCAAACCCACATCCCTTGTCATGGAAGTGAGGAGTCTTAACCACTAGACCTACAGGGAAGTCCTTGTCTTAATTCTTTTAAGTTTTTAAAATGTAGTTTCACTTATTTATATTTGGCTGTGCTGGGTCTTTGTTGCTGGGTAGGCTGTTTATGTGGTTGTGGGTAGCTGGAGCTACTCTGTAGTTGTGGTGTGCAGGCGTCTCTCGTGGAGCACGGGCTCTAGGGCATACGGCTTCAGCAGGTAGGTTCAGTATTTGCAGCTCCTGGGCTCTAGAGTACAGGCTCAATAATTGCGGCACTCGGACTTAGTTGCTCCACTGTACGTAGTATCTTCCTGGATCAGGGGAACGAGCCCGTATCTCCTGCATTGGCAGGTAATTTCTTTACCACTGAGCCATCAGGGAAGCCCCCTGTCTTCATTGTTAAGTACTTAGCTAGAGTTGTTCTATCCTCTTATGGGATGTAGCATCATTAGATCAGGTTTTGTTTTTCTTTTTCCAGCAAGATATTCAGTATCAAGGAATTTTCTTTCATTAATTGTGAGGAACCGGTATCTATTTCAATGAATTTAAGAAAAGAAGAACTTACTGTAAGGCTTCAATACTTAATCTCTGCTTTCTCCATCTCTAAGCCTACATTATTTAATCTTGTTTTTTTGTTTATTGTTTTTCCGTTTCTTTCTTCACATCTGCTCTGGCATTTATTTCTTTCTTTTTTTTCAATGTACTGGAATTTTTCCTTTTCCTTTTTTTTTTTTAATTTTTATTTTATTTTTAAACTTTACATAATTGTATTAGTTTTGCCAAATATCAAAATGAATCTGCCACAGGTATACATGTGTTCCCCACCCTGAACTCAAAATGGATTAAAGATCTAAATGTAAGACCAGAAACTATAAAACTCCTAGAGGAGAACATAGGCAAAACACTCTCTGACATACATCACAGCAGGATCCTCTATGACCCACCTCCCAGAATATTGGAAATAAAAGCAAAAATAAACAAATGGGACCTAATTAAACTTAAAAGCTTCTGCACAACAAAGGAAACTATTATCAAGGTGAAAAGACAGCCTTCAGAATGGGAGAAAATAATAGCAAATGAAGCAACTGACAAACAACTAATCTCAAAAATATACAAGCAACTCCTACAGCTCAACTCCAGAAAAATAAATGATGCAATCAAAAAATGGGCCAAAGAACTAAATAGACATTTCTACAAAGAAGACATACAGAGGGCTAACAAACACATGAAAAGATGCTCAACATCACTCATTATCAGAGAAATGCAAGTCAAAACCACTATGAGGTACCATTTCATGCCAGTCAGAATGGCTGCGATCCAGAAGTCTACAAATAATAAATGCTGGAGAGGGTGTGGAGAAAAGGGAACTCTCTTACACTGTTGGTGGGAATGCAATCTAGTACAGCCACTATGGAGAACAGTATGGAGATTCCTTAAAAAACTGGAAATAGAATTGCCTTATAATCCAGCAATCCCACTGCTGGGCATACACACTGAGGAAACCAGAAGGGAAAGAGACACGTGTATCCCAATGTTCATCGCAGCACTGTTTATAATAGCCAGGACATGGAAGCAACCTAGATGTCCATCAGCAGATGAATGGATAAGAAAGCAGTGGTACATATACACAATGGAGTATTACTCAGCCATTAAAAAGAAAACATTTGAATCAGTTCTAATGAGGTGGATGAAACTGGCATTTCTTTCTTAATAATCTCTCTGCTTACTCATTTTCATAGCCCAGGGCACTACAACCAAAGGGCAGCAATTTATAATACAATATCTGGGCCTCTTTATTAGTTAAATTTCAAAGACAGGAATCAAATTTGTTAGGTGTTGGAAATTGATCCACTGTTAGCGAAATCAGCTCTGGTTGGGGGAAAGTATCACGTAATACATACAACTGCCTCTTTTAAGGCTTTAAGGTGGGGCAGGTTAGCAAGAAGGAGAACTGTACAAGAAAGCTAATTGGCCATGCCTACTGTAGGAATTAGGATGAGAATATCGATACCATTTACGCTTATACAATTTTATGTGCTTTACAAACTGTAACTCATTTAATCCTACAAGGTTGATAGTATCATTACACTCATATTGCAGATGAGAAGACTGAGATATAGGGAGGTCAAGGCAGAGCCATCCAGAATTTGGAAGTAGGTAGCATTGCTCCAGAATTTATGGTGCTATATCATGAGTCTTGGCTATCCTAAAATATTGGTTTACATCAGTGAGTTTACTGTCTTGGGATATTCCCTTAACTCTTTGACCGGGAGCAAAATGCTTCTCATTCTCCAAGGCTCATCTTGAATATTAGCATTGTCACTTTGCAAGCTCTCCTTCTGCTGTTAAACCGTCTCATACATTCCCTTCATTACTACACAGATCACCTTGTCCTGTGATTAATACTGTGAGCTTCTACTGAGCAAGGGCAAAATATTTCTTACCTTTGTGTTCTTGATGCATGGTATAATGACTGGCACACAACATATACTTAAAGAACTGTTATTGGATAGTTCACTTAATGAAAGAATGAATTAATTAATTATGATTTATGCTACACAAACCTTACAAATTTCTCTTCTGCTACTGCAATATAGGACAAAAAGCACTTCCATAAGAAAACCCAGAAACAATGCTTGCGAATCTTTGAAATTATTGGGATTCAGAAGCCGGGAGAGTGGTTGGTTTGTGCTTGATGATGTCGTGGTGAGATCTGTGCAGAGTGGCCTGATGTCATTTGAATTGTGTGAACATCTAGAGAGGTAATACAATAGTAAACAATAAATGTTGATGATATTCTATTCTGATGGCTTGTAATTGATGTTTATAGAAGTAGAATCATAGGATTCGATTTTTTTTATTTCTCAGATAGAAATATGAATAGTCCTTTAGGGTGTGTTTAAAATGCAAACTAGATCTGACATGAATACACTATCTGTAATTTCATTCATGATAGTTTAATAAGTGCTGTTGGAAACAAGTCTTAACTTAGATTTATTTTTACAGCTTTCTTCTAACTCCAAAATAGTTCTAAAATAGTGCCTTCATTTCTGAAATTCCATGGAGATAGTAATTAACTGTTCTTATTATGCTCATCTCCTACGTATGTATTAACTGAATTTGTTATTTCTGTGTCCTCATTTTGCTTTCTCATTTCCATGTTTTCTAGACAGCTCATTACTCTAAGGGTTTCAGACATTTAAAGGTTCATGAGAAGTAGACACTCATAAAGAGAGGGCCATTACATGTCCAAAGACAACCTTTACCTTACAAAGGAAGAGTTACATCTACAATTGTTGTGGGTCAGTTTCCCTAGAAAGAGTCTAAAATGAGAATGCAGGTGATAGATTGAGAGAAGGCTTCCAGCGGACTCCTGTTGAGGAATGAGAAAAACAGATAGGGGCAAGGGAAGAAATGGGAGAAACTATGGCTTAAGTTGAGGTTTGACCTCAGCCTGACACCTCAGGAGAGCCCTGATGTGAGTACCAAGGAGACTGGCTTCACACTCTTTCATCAGTTAGTCTTTGTGGATGTGGGGCTGTGCTGGGGGAGGGGGCTCTTTAATGACCTCACACTGATTTGATTACCTCTGTTAAGAACATACCTCCAAGAAAGCCACATTCTGAGGTATTGGGGATTCGGCCTCCAATGCAGAAGTTGGGTGGAGGTGACACAATTCAAATCATTCGGGGTACACTATAACAACCCTTATCACACAGTGATGAGATGAATATTTCTATCCCCACTGAATATGATGTATATTTTTATCCTATTGATATTAGGATATTGTTGATAATAAATGGATTATCTTGATTCTCTCTCTCTTTTTGAAGGAGTACTCTTTGGTAATGCTAGGTAAAATGTAATTTAAAATATGCTGCCATAGGTAGAGCTAACCTGATGATTTCTTTGTTTATGGGCATCTGTTTTAGATTTAGCTTGATTTAAGCTGGTTTCCTGACTGCCAAGAGTTTCATTCAAGTCATTCATTCAAATTCATTCCATTAATGGATTTAATCAGTCTTTAGAATGCTTGATTTTTAAAGGAGGTTTGGTTTATCATGGCCTTTCGGAGGTGTGATTAGTTATTTGTGATATTTTTGAGACCGGTTGTTTTCCCTCAGGTCTCCTCTTTACCTCTCTGCAGGTTTATCGTGCTTCACTCTTCTTCCAGTGTGGACAACGGCCATTTGGTTTCCTTTGTGAAGTCTTTGGAGGAAGCCATGTTCAGCACCACTGCCTGTGTTATACTTTATTACCAGAAAGACAACCCACATAGAATTGTTATTTTAGTGGTGCCTTCTAAAGATTTATACCAGGTGCTTGGGAACTTGCGCTCAGAAGCTTCTAGTGGTCCTCCAGAACCATCTCGCCATTTCCAAGTGAAAGAAGGAGAACTGCTTCTTTTACGATTTACTGGAAATATATTTGCTTCAAGTAAGTATCATGAAATTGTTTTGTATATACTGTGGGCTATCAGCCATGTGCTTCAGATGGAGTTCCCTAAAGGTGCTTCAAAAGAGTCTTCAAAGGACTGAGGGAAGGCTTTGGAAAAGTAGGAAAAGGACAAGGACTTATTTATGTCTTTCTTTCCAGTCTGTTTCTTCTCTTTTTTAGGGCATGCATGTTCCCTTATGGGCCTACTCTAAGTGACACTCTTCTGGAAATAGTCTTCTCTCCATAACTGCTCTAGCTGAGACTATGCTAGGATCATCTTTCCAACACCAATGTAGTTGCTTTCTAAATATTCCTTTGCTTCTACTATTAGCCATGTGAAACAAAATGTATTTCCATACAGTAACAGCAGTGATCTTTTAAAATTATAAATCATACTTTATTACTGCCCCCAGTTAAAACTTTATAATTACCTCCTATTCTACTTCAAACAATATCAAAACTCTTTATGTTGTTCTGCAAAGAATCTGATCTAGGGTCAGTGTACTCCCAAGAGATGTATGGATAGAAATATGTTTCAGTATAATTGCCTTATTTATAATTCCATTTCTTTTATTTTGTATACCTAAAAGTCTACACTGAGAAAGAGTCAGTAAGTTTCACCACACTCAAAAAGGGTTCAAAAGTTGCTATGAACCTCAAATCCAGATGACATACCCCTGCTTACCTCTTATCTTTACATTTATCTAGTGATCTTTTATTTCTATTACAAATCTTACCACAACTTGAAATTATTTTTTTGTTCTTATACTTTTCATTCCTATACTTAAGTTCTTGACTAGAATGTAGATTCCATGAGGGCAGTGACTGTGTCTTTCTTGCTATGCATCCCTGAGACCAGAGTAGTTCCTGGCACTTCAAGGGCTTTCAATAAATACATAGTAAATGAATGAATATATGATGCCAAGGAAAACAAGGTGAATGACTATGAGAAGTGACAGGAGAGGTGGGAGAAGTAAGGAAATGACTGAGGTAGAAAAGCTAAAAAGAGATTAAAAAAATAGTAAGCAAAAAGAACAGAGAGAAAACAGTTGTGTGAGAGAAGGGAAGAAAAGATCTTTGGGGGTGCTGCCATCACAGGCATTTATTTTTATGAAAAAGACTACTTTCCCTTTCTAACTCCCTTCCTTGAGGTAGAATAAGATCTAACAGTGTGCATGTAAAGGAGGAGGTGTGGGGGGAAATTCAGAAATGGGTTTTGTGGGGATTTCTGGCTCATTATAGACTTGACTTAAAGTAATATTCTCTATTTATAAATTAATATAGATCCCATTGATTTTTTAATGGTTTCTGTTTTCTAATTTTGAAAATTACTCCTAGCTCCACTGGCTCTTTGCTCTTTGTTGTTTCCAAAATGATGTGGCTTAAAGCTTCAGCTGACCTTTTTTGGTTTCTCAGAAATAAGTGAGATTCAAAGTATCCCAATTTGAAGTATCTCTTCCACTGTCACAGACATTGCCTCAGCCATCTGAGCCAGCTGTCAGGACCTAGGGAGTAAGTGACACAATATCAGAAAAAGGGGAAGGGAAAGGAGAGGAGGAAAGGAAGGAAGGGTGAAAGACATCCCTCCTACTTGGCTTCCAGGGAAGAAACCACCCTGGGACAATCTCTCTAAGATACAGTCAAAACCTGGAAGTGTCTCACCCAAACTAATGATGCAGAAGACTTCCTGTAATACTTGGGACAGCAGCTGTGTTTACTTCCTGCCCTAAACAGGAGAGTTACTGTGATTCTCATAGGCAGGGGTGAAGTGTACTGTCATCTATAAGGGGGAGTGAAGAGCATACACTAAAATAAAAGTGCCTGGAGACAGCCAGTGTGTTCACAGTTCCTCAATATAGGAATGGAATACTCCTCTTCAGTCAGGGAAAATGCACCAGGCAGAATGCCAGGATCCTTCCTGCTTCGCCTTTTTTAGAGATGTATATTCAGACATGGAGCTTCACTGGATTTTCTCCATCCATCTTTCTAGTGTATAACATATAAGCCCCCAGTACAATCTAAGAGGAGCAAGACCCTCAGCAAAAAACTGATACCTCTGTTTGATTCCCTTTGTTGTATGGCAGAAAGTAACACAACATCTTAAATAAACTATGCTCCAATAAAAAAAAAAACAAAACAAAACACAGAATTGTTACCTCATCCTTTCATCAGGGCCTGTGGTAGCCTCTGTGAATCTCAAATACAAACAGCCAGAGGTTGTCTGCCTGGGGGTCCATCTCTTGACCTATCCCCACGGGCTTCTGCAGTTGTCTCCTACTATATTTTCATATCTCATTATAATGATCATGTTCAGAGAAGCCTTTCCTGTCTTTCCTGATTATAGCAGTTTGTATTTTACTTTTTCAGATTTCTATGTAACTCTCATTGGAAATGGCCATAGATTTCATCTTCTATTTATTTTTTAATTGCTTGATCAACATCAGTGTCTGTGACTACAGTCCCAAGAGAGGACTGTCTCTTTAATTAGGGAGGACTATTCAATTCCCAGCACCTAGAATGGTACCTAAAAGCTATACGAAGTATTTGTTCAAAGAATGAAGATAAAACCTTGGGGATAAACTCAACATTATAGTATTGTGTGATTAAAAGTATTTAAAACTTTAATAAATTTAGATGGCTTCTCTCTGAGAAATATCAAAATCTCTAAATTCATTACATAGTTGGACATTCAGTCATGTCTGATTCCATGGACTTTGTGACCCCATGGACTATATAGTCTATGGAATTCTCCAGTCCAGAATACTGGAATGAGCGGTCATAACCTTCTCCAGGGGATCTTCCCAACCCAGGGATTGAACCCAGGTCTCCTGCATCGCAGATAGATTCTTTACCATCTGAGCCACCAGGGAAGTCCAAGAATACTGGAGTGGGATCTTCTCAGCGTATACTTCCCAGGAATCAAACTGGGGTCTCCTGCTTTGCAAGCAGATTCTTTACCAACTGAGCTATCAGCTGGAGCGATCAGGAAGTCCGGGCTACCAAGGAAGCCCTCTAAATTCATTACATGGAATATAATGATTCTTTTGATTGAGGATCTTGCTACATGGAGATTATTTCTACTTCTAAGAGAAAATTAGACATATTTCCCCTTTACATTGGCCTTTGGCATTCCTCTGGACACTGCTAGAACCTGCTTTCTTTCTCTAGGTTATACATGTTGATATAGCACTTAAGCTTTCTAGTGTATCACATCTGAGCCTCCAGTGTTCATAAAATTCATAAAATGCTGGGAAAGGGGCAGAGAGAATTGTACATAATGATGCCTTAGCACAACTCACTCATAACACTAAGTAATGCCCTAAAGAGGTTTGTGTGTGTCCAAGTTTCCCCAAATACCCTTTGGCCTAGAGAAGTAGTTTTCCCAGACACAAGTGTTAGAGTGTTAAAATGGCCATCCTTTTATTCATTTAACAAAAATTCCTTTCCTTTATTATATTGTATTTTACTGCAGAGAGACATAGAAGAAGCAAATAAGTAAATAAAATGTACAGCTTAATGAGATGGAAGCTTCCTTAAAGAAGAATAAAGCAGGGAAGGGACATAGAAAGTCTCAGAGAGAATGGCAGATTTGTAATTTTAAATAGACTCATCTGAGAAGATCTTTTTGAGAAAGTACCATTTCAGCAGAGACTCAAAGATGAGAGAGCAAGCCACGATCCTATCCCAGGAGAGTCTGTCCCAGGCAGAGCAAGAAGGCTGAGATGGCTGGATGAGAGGGAGGGAGAGGAGACTTGGAGGAGATGAAATGGATACTGTTCCTGCCTTGAAGGGCATTTTAAGGACTTTTCCTTTTATTCTAAGTGAAATGGGGAGCCCTGAAGGATTTTCAACAAGGTTGTCACACAATCTGGGTCAGATTATATCTGTGTTGAAATTAGATGATGTAAGGCAAGTTAGCAGCAGGGAAATCAATTAATAAGCCATTGCAATGAACCAAGCAAAGAATACTGGAGGTTTAGAGGCAAACATATTGGAAATCATGTCTGGCATTTTTGCCATAGACATCTTTGCTGTGAACATTTTTACTGAATAACTTATTGACCATAACGCAATTTTGCCATAGAAGATACAGTGACAAAAAATAAAAAAGGGAAATTTAAAAGCAAATTTTAAAAGCTAGTGGAGGTGATGGAATTCCAGCTGAGCTATTTCTAATCCTAAAAGACAATGCTGTTAAAGTGCTGCACATAATATATCAGAAAATTTGGAAAACTCAGCAGTAGCCACAGGACTGGAAAAGGTCAGTTTTCATTCCAATCCCAAAGAAGGGCAATGCCAAAAAATGTTCAAATGACCATACAATGGTCCTCATTTCACATGCTAACAAGGTAAATCTCAAAATCTTTTAAGCTAGACTTCAGTACTGCGTGAACCAAGAACTTCCAGATGAACAAACTGGATTTAGAAAAGGCAGAAGAACCAGAGATAAAATTGCCAATATGTGTTGGATCATAGAAAAAGCAAGAAATTCCAGAAAAAAATATGCTTCATTGATTGTGTGGATCACAACAAATTGTGGAAGATTCTCAGCCAGACCACCTTGCTTGCCTCCTGAGAAACCTGTATGCAGATCAAGAAGCAAAAGTTAGAACCGGACATGAAACAATGGATTGGTTCCAAATTGGGAAAGGAGTACATTAAGGCTGTATATTGTCACCCTGCTTATTTAACTTATATGCAGAGTATATCACGTGAAATGCTAGGCTGGGTGAATCACAAGAAGGAATCAAGATTGCTGGGAGAAATATCAACAACCTCATACATGCAGATGATACTACTCTAAAGGCAGAAAACAAAGAGGAACTAAAGAGCTTCTTGATGAAAGTGAAAGAGGAGAGTGAAAAAGCTGGCTTAAAATTCAACATTCAAAAAACAAAGATCATGGAATCCAGTCCCATCACTTCATGGCAAATAGAATAAAGTGGAGACGGTGACAGACTTTTTTTTCTTGGACTCCAAAATCATCGCAGATGGTGACTGCAGTCATGAAGTTAAAAGACACTTTCTCCTTGGAAGGAAAGCTATGACAAACCTAGTAAGCAAGTTAAAAAGCAGAGACATCAATTTGCTGACAAAAGTTCCAAAGTCAAAGCTATGGTTTTTCTAGTACTCATGTATGGATGTGAGAGTTGGATCATAAAGAAGGCTGAGTGCCAAAAAATTGATGCTTCCAATCTGTGGTGCTGGAGATGACTCTTGAAGTTCCCTTGTACAGCAAGGAGATCAAACCAGTTGATCCTAAGGAAATCAATTCTGAATATTCATTGGAAGGACTGATGCTAAAGCTGAAGATCACATGTGGCCACCTGATGTGAAGGGCCGACTCGTTGGAAAAGACCCTGATCCTGGGAAAGACTGAGGGCAGGAGAAGAGGGCGACAGAGGATGAGACGGTTGGATGGCATCATTGACACAATGGACTTGGGTTTGAGCAAATTCTGGGAGATAGTGAAGGACAGGGAAACCTGGCATGCTGCAGTCCATTGGGTTGCAAAGAGTTGGATGTGATTTAGTGATTGAACAACAACAAAACCACCTAATGAATCATGAGAAACGAATAACAAAATTATAAAGACTTTATTGTGAAATATAAAATATTTAAATACAATTAAAATGTGTGTAGTTTCATGCCAATGCTGCACAGATAACTGATTTATTTTGTGACTTGTACCTAAGCACTTGTCTCTAAGTATTTGTTCATTTTTTTTATATATATATTTTTACTTGTTTATTTATTTAGCATTGTTTTTATTTTTTTATTCACTAAGATGTCATCCATCACTGAGAGAGGTATCAGTTTCCAAATACTGGGATGCATATTTGTAACTGAGCTTTGTGGAGCACTGCAAAAATACTGTCTGTCCTTGGTATATTGTCACATGTCCATTGATACATGTTCCAAAGTTCTATGGGAAAAGTGAAAGTGAAAGTCATTCAGTCACGTTTGACTCTTTGCCACTCTATGCATTATACAGTCCATGGAATTCTCTAGGCCAGAATACTGGAGTGGGTAGCCTTTCCCTTCTCCAGGGGATCTTCCCAACCCAGGCCTCCCACATTTCAGGCAGATTCTTTACCAGATAAGCCATAAGGGAATATGTGTTCAACTCTGGGTCTCTCAGGCCCATGGTCTCAGCCTCTTTCTACCCCAATGTAGTGTTTCAAAGAAAAAAAAAAACAAAAAACAAAAAAAACAATTCATGGGGTAAATCATTGTCATCTGTCATGATTTTTTGGTTGTATATGTCAAATGAACCTATTAACCAGGTATTTTATCTCTTACAGCAAAATTGTCTTGTGGCCTGATCACTAAATCTGTGATATTACACATGCTGTGCTGTACATAGTCACTCAGTCGTGTCCAACCCTTCATGACCCCTTAGACTGTAGCCCATCAAACCCTGGGACTGAACCCAGGTCTTCTGCATTGCAGGTGGATTCTTTACCATCTGAGCCACCAGGGAAGCCCAAGAATACTGGAGTGGGTAGCCTATCCCTTCTCCAGGGGAACTTCCTGACCCAGGAATTGAACCAGGCTCTCCTTCATTGCAGGTGGATACTTTACCAGCTGCTCTACTAGGGAAGCCCTATGGCCTGAGAGTTATATGGCAAAAAAGTTTGTGGAAAAAGGCTCTGAGAAAGAGCCTATAACTATTTGCTATAGCCTATTTGTCTATAGCAAATATGCTTACAGTGAAAGTACCTATAACTAGTAGAGATGTGTTAGGACAGAGAAATACCCCAAGCCAGTGGTTTTCATGAGAGTCTTCTGGTTCTCCGCGTCCCTAGCCTGTTACTTCCTCATCTTACCTTTATAAGCAAAAGCACATATTACTACCTTTGTACTTCCTATGTTTTCAGTGAAAAATACTCCAAAACCCAATATTGAGAAAATATATTGCTATAAGAAATATCTAGTAATACGAAATATAAATAAATCCTGTTCTTCTTTCTATGATAAATTTTTACTGTATAGTTACTACCCTACTATTCCTACTAGGAACTGTATACATAATATGCACAAAGAGAAAGGTTCTCAAAATGTCAACTCATGATTGCTTTTATAATTTTGGTATGTAATGAATGACTTTTGGTTTTACTTCTCTAAATATGACAGAGTGGGAGAAAAAAAATAAAACAGTGCAATTTTCTGTGCTACTCATCCTCTTTTGGTTCTGTTATTTTTTTTAAAACTGTGACAAAGGGTCTTCCAAATATAGTGCAGTATATCTTAGTGATGGTGAAATTCCACCTTTAAAAAGCTACATAATGTTTTCTATATAGAACAATAAGGTAATGTTATTTATTACTAGTAAATGCTCAATAATTTTATCCTTATTTCATATGTAAATGTGATTCTTAGAGATTTACATTTTAGATCTTTAGTTTTTTTTTTAATTAACTGGCAATAAAAGGTCGATAAGTTCTTCAATCTTTATACAATGTATGTATGTAAATTATTGCTTATGAGTAATTGTGTACCTGGCAGGGAGCACCATTCATGAGATGGAAATAGAAATTTAGTAAATTATATTCTACTGGGACAAAAGTTGCAACGTTTTCCTTGCTAGTACTCTAGAGGGATGGAAGTAGGAGTTTGTTAGGTTGCCCCCCCCTCCCCCGTGATCCAGAAACTCTAATTTATTATTTTCAAGATGGCATTTCAGTTTCAGTGACTCCAAATAATTTTCCGCCCCCCTACCCCATTTTTTTTTTTTTAACCAGAGTGATTCTTTTAAGGCAAATCAGTCTAGTCATGCTTATCTTAGAATGTCTTAGGAATCTGTTTTGTTCAACGAACCAGGTTGCCCCTAAAACACAGACTTGTGCAAAGGAACATACTGCTATACCTTCCATAACCTGGAGTTATTCTAATTCTAGATATAACTGTGCTTTAGAAAGCCACCAAAATGACCTCTAGCAGTCACAACAATGAGAAAAGTATTGATGTCATCTGCATCTCTCAAAGAACTCTTATGTCATTGGGAAGATTGGAAGTTTCCAGTCAGAGAGATAGCGAGGTAGATTGAGATAGAGATAGGTAGATAGAGAAAGAGAGATCTTGGAGTAGTCAACTTTCAGGCCTCTCAGAGCAGCAGGAAGTTGCTGCTGATATAAAAGCTTCATATTGACATTTTTTAAAGAAATTCCAGTGGGTTGTTTTTGTCATAAACACAAATTCAAAACAATGTAAGAATCCCATCTGTTTTTTCTCATTTGTTGTCTTGCTCTTGTTTACTGAGCTCTTATTATGTGCCACATCCTTTCCTAATCATTCTATCCACACATTATCTCATTTCATTCCCAGAACAATCCTAGGAGGTAAGTTTTATTTTTCTTGTTTTAAAGATAAGGAAGTGAAGGCTCTAAGAAGTTCAGATGTGAAAGGACTGGATAAATATTGCCATGTAAATAAATACTAGAAGCTGAACTTGGATCTAGATCTTTATGTCAGAAACATATTATAACTACAACTTTATAGCTTACTTTTAAATTTGTAAAGGGTAATGCACACCTGCCTTAGGGAATGTGACTGTGTCTGTTTTACTATTCCAATAAGAAGGTGAAATAGCCTGATAGTCATTGTAAAACCCCTATGAGTGAAATGTTATGTTCACTAAAGTTCCATTATTTTCAGTGGATCGTTGAGAAGACTTTTACATAGCTTGTATGGGGGGATTCACTAGGTTTTAATAGAAATTTCAGTAACTATTAAATCTAGAAACTATTACAGTTGGAAGTTCTAGAACAGCACCGTATTTCTGCCATGGTGAATATGTTTTATATATGTACTCTCCAATAAGGTAGCTACAGACAGATGTGGCTATTGAACATTTGAAATGTGGCTACAATGCCTAAGGAATTGAATTTTTAATCTTAGTTTCAACTTTAATTTTAAAAGCTACATGTTGCTACCATATAGGAGAATATATTTCTAGAATGTCCATAGTGAGGTCATGATAGTGTGCAATATGAAATGGATAGTTAAGTGAAAGGAAAAAATGTCATTGTTAAGAAGTGAAAACAATTTTCTAAGTAGAGAAACAGCTAAATATTTCCAATGGTTTCTTGTAGCATAATGTAACAGAAAGTGAAAATCAGATCAATGATGATTCCCACAAATGCATAAAAAAAGAAAAGAACCAAGGATATGAGATCTAGAAGAAGTGGCCAGAGAGAACGTAGTTCAAGTATAGATGAGAATTCTTTTAGCAATTTACACAATCTCAGTCTAGTGCTGCTTTGCTAGGTTATGTTTCGATATGAAGTATTTACACACAACAGATAAATTTAAAAAATGAATGATTATTTGAATTTTTAAAAATTAAGTTAGATCTGTGGTATGTATTAACAGTAACAAATACATTTTGCTTTTATTTAGGCAATGGGAAGGATTATGGGAAAGACTACAAGCTTATTTTTCATTTACAAAGGAAACCTAGACTGGAACTCCAAATCAAAGAAGTGGATGAATTTGGAAACTATAGCTGCCCTCATTATAAGGGTGCCATTGTAGTTTATAAAGTACCTAAAGAAAAGATAGTCTGCAACTTGGATGAATCTCTTATATTTAATGAAAACAATTATCAGTTGCCAATTTGCAAATTAGCATTGAGATTACCAAAGGTGAGTAATTTTGCCTCCCTAATTACTATATTTTGTTAATTTCCTGTAATTCTCTACAAATTCAATATTGCAGATATATGGATACTTATGGTTAAAAGGAAAGCTAGGAATAATGGTGACAAGGAAGGAGTGAGTAGCCCCAATTTAAGAGTAATAGAATACATATCAGGAAATAAAGTTCTTTCATATCATCATTATTCTAGGAACAATTCAAGTTGGTTTGATCCTGACAGGATGTTGTTAATGACTATTGAAAAATGTCATTCATTTCTATAACTGCATCTGATTAACTAGAAAAATCAATTATAAAAACATTGAAAATATTTGGAACACAACACTTTGAAAAATTGTGTGGTGAGCAGAAAAATTGTTTTGAAATACATTCAGGATAAACAAATCCTGCACATTTAAGACTTAATTACTCTTTCATTTCTGATTTTACTTGAGTTCTTTTTCTCTTGGTTAGTCTAGTTAAAGTTTTTTCAATTTCGTTTATCTTTTCAAAGAACTAACTCTTAGTTTCATTGATCTATTATACTGTCTTTTCAGACTCTATTTCATCTATTTCCACTCTGAAAAAAGGAAAAGTATTAATCACTCAGTTGTGTCCAACTCTGTGGGATCCCATGGACTGGAGCCTGCCAGGCTCTTCTGTCCATGGAATTCTCTAGGCAAGAGTACTGGAGTGGGTAACCATTCCATTCTCCAGGGGATTGTACCAACCCAAGAACTGAACCCAGGTCTCCTGCCTTGCAGGCAGATTATTTACTATCTGAGCCACCAGGGAAGCCCCTATCTCCATTCTAATCTTTATTATTTCATCTCTTCTGTTAACTTCAGGCATTTTTGCTCTTCTTTTTCTATTTTTTTTTAAGGTACAAAACTAAATTGTTTATTTGTGATTTTTCTTGTTTCTGAAGTAAGCCTGTTTTATTATCATGAACATTCTTCTTAGAACTGTTTTGGCATAGATTTTTGTGTTTACATTTCTGTTTTCATTTGCCTATGTATTTTGTGCTTGTGTCTTTGAATTTCTAGTTGGTTACTGGTTATTCAGTAGCATATTGTTCAATCTCCACAAATTTGGTGGTTTTCTGTTTTTTCTTATGGTTGATTTTTAATTTCATGACATTGTTGTTTGGAGAAGATGCTTGACAGGATTTTGGTTTCCTTAAATTTATGGAGACTTGTTTTGTGACCTAAGTGTGTGGAAATGGCCCATGTACACTTGAGAAAACTGTGTATTCTGCTGCTTTAGATGGAATATTTCTTTTTTCTTTCTCTGTATATGTATATCTAACCTATTAGGTTCATTTGGTTTGATGTGTTGTTTAAAACTGATGTTTGATTATTATTTTTCTGTATGGATGATGTCAGAGCAGGCAATGGCACCCCACTCCAGTACTTTTGCCTGGAAAATCCCATGAACGGAGGAGCCTGGTAGGCTGCAGTCCATGGGGTCACTAGAGTCCGACACGACTGAGCGACTTCACTTTCACTTTTCACTTTCATGCAGTGGAGAAGGAAATGGCAACCCACTCTAGTGTTCTTGCCTGGAGAATCCCAGGGACAGGGAAGCCTGGTGGGCTGCCGTCTATGGGGTCGCACAGAGTCGGACACGACTGAAGTGACTTAGCAGCAGCAGCAGCAGCATGGATGATGTATCCATTGATGTAAGTGTAATATTAAAGTGGGACTTCCCTGGTAGTCCAGTGGCTAAGACTCCAAGCTCCCAAGTATTGCTGTCAGTTTCTCCCTTCAGGTCAGCCCTAATATTTGCTTTCTTTATTCTAGTGCTCCCCTACTGGGTGCATATATATTTATAAATGTAACATCTAAAGAATAAATTATAATTGACACCATAAAAATAAAAAATATCATAAGAAACTACTATAAACAATTATAGACCAGCAAACTAGGCAACCTACAAGAAGTGGATAAATTCCTAGAAACAAACTATCTTTTAAGACTTAGTCATGGATAAATATACTGAATAGAAGATACTTAATCATGAAGAAAATCTGAATAGATTGATTTCTTATAAGGATATTGAAATGGTGATAAAAAAAATCTCTTAACAAACTATAGTCTAGGATCAGAAAGCATTAGGGGTGAATTCTCCCCAAAATTTAAAAAAATATTTAATACTATCCTTCAAACTCTTCCAAAATGTTGAAAAGGAGGGAATGTTCCTAAACTCAATTCATGAAATCAACATTACCCTGATACCAAAATCAAATAGGATACCACCAAAAAAGAGAAAAGTACAGGCTAGTATCCTTAATAAATGTAGATGTAAAAATCCTCATCAAAATATTAGCACACTGAATCCAACAATAGACTCATACAGCAGGATCAAGTGGGATTTATCCCAGGAATGCAAGAATAGTTCAATATTTGAAAATCAATCAATGTGTTATACCACATTTCAAAGTAAATGATAAGAATCATATGATCATCTCAATAGAAGCAGAAAAAGAATTTATGAAAAAATATCAACAAAATAGGTATAGAGAAAAGGTACCTCAACATAATAAATGCAATACATGACAAATCGACAGCAAACACACTAAATGGTGAAAAACTGAAAGTATTTACACTAAGATCAGGAATAAGACTTTTACCTAAGAAGATATGCAGATGGTTGATATGCATATGAAAAGATGTTCAAGATCACTAGTTATTAGGGAAATGAGATTCAACACTGCAAAGAGATATACCTCAAATTTCTCGTATAGAATGATTATTGTCAAAAAGACAAGAAATAACAAATGTTAAAGAGGATGTGGAAAAAAGGGAACATTTGTACACTTTGGGGATGGTGGGAATGTAAATTGATGGAAATCTAAATTGGTCCAGCCACTGTGAAAATCAGCATAAAGATACTTCAAAAATTAAGAAAAAGCTACTATATGATTCAGCTATTCCACTTCTGGGTATTTATTCAAAGTATACAAAAATATTAATTTGAAAAGATATATGTACCCTATCCTCATTTCAGTATTATTTACAATAGCTAAGCTATGGATACAACCTAACTGTCCATCAATAGATGAATGGAAAAGGAAGATCTGGTATATATATACAATGGAATACTACTCAGGGATTAAAAGAATGAAATATTCCATGTGTAATGACATGGCCTGACTTTATGGTACTTAGTTATATTATTGACTAAGCAATATAAGTTAGACAAAAGAAAGACAAATACCATATGATTTTACTCATATGTGGAGTCTAAAAAACAACAACGAAAAATGATTAAACCAAAACAAAAATAAATTCATAGATACAGATAACAGATTGTTGATTACCAGTCAGAGGGGAGGGGGTTTTGGGAATGAGCAAATGGTTGAAGAATGTCAATTGTATGGTGATGATTGATAACTAGAGTTTTGGTTTTGTGCACTTTGCAGCATATACAAACATCAAATGGTAATATACACCTGAATCATAAATAATGTAACATAGCAATTTTACTTCAATTAAAAAAAGAGTTAATTAATTTTGTCTAAAATTCTTCTTTGTATTGGGAAAGTAGGGCTGAATTGTTCCCCTCAACTTGTGAAGCAAAAAGTCAATGATGGTATTGCTATACATACTATTTCTTTTAGTGATCCAGGACTTGTACTTAACTATATTCTAATGAGAAGTGAAAAATGTTTCATTCCAGAGGAAGAACAAATTTTTTATCCTTTAAAGAAAGTTGAGTAGTTTTCCTACTTTTATGGTTTTTATATTTTTACTTGTGTTATGAATAGCAGAAACATGTTTTCTATGGGACAAGATTTTGTATTTACTTTAAATATATTACTAAAGTAAGTAATTTTATAAATATTAATTGAAATTCTGAGATAGAAAATGTGCTAAGTTAGGCATTATGATAAATACTGAGTTATATAGGATAATACAAGCCTTAAAACTGCATTGTCCGGAATGGTAGCTACTATCTACATCTTTCCATGGAACACTTGAAATATGGCTAGTTCAAACTGCTGCTGCTGCTGCCAAGTCACTTCAGTTGTGTCCGACTCTGTGCGACCCCATGGACCGCAGCCTACCAGGCTTCTCTGTCCATGGGATTCTCCAGGCAAGAACACTGGAGTGGGTTGCCATTTCCTTCTCCAAACTGAGATGTACCATAAATGTCAAATACACACTGGACTTCAAAAACCTAGTACAAAAATAGAAAATATTTCATTAATTTATTTATAATGATTTCATTGTAAATGATAACCTTTTGGATATGGAGTTAAAAATGTATTCCTTTTTTTTTTAATTTAATTTTATTTTTAAACTTTACAATATTGTATTAGTTTTGCCAAATATCGAAATGAATCCGCCAAAGGTATATCCGCGTTCCCCATCCTGAACCCTCCTCCCTCCTCCCTCCCCTACCCTCCCTCTGGGTCGTCCCAGTGCACCAGCCCCAAGCATCCAGTACCGTGCATCGAACCTGGACTGGCGACTCATTTCATACATGATATTATACATGTTTCAATGCCATTCTCCCAAATCTCCCCACCCTCTCTCTCTCCCACAGAGTCCATAAGACTGATCTATACATCGGTGTCTCTTTTGCTGTCTCGTACACAGGGTTATTGTTATCATCTTTCTAAATTCCATATATATGCGTTAGTATACTGTATTGGTGTTTTTCTTTCTGGCTTACTTCACTCTGTATAATAGGTTCCAGTTTCATCCATCTCATTAGAACTGATTCAAATGTATTCTTTTTAATGGCTGAGTAATACTTCATTGTGTATATGTACCACTGCTTTCTTATCCATTCATCTGCTGATGGGCATCTAGGTTGCTTCCATGTCCTGGCTATTATAAACAGTGCTGTGATGAACATTGGGGTACACGTGTCTCTTTCCCTTCTGGTTTCCTCAGTGTGTATGCCCAGCAGTGGGATTGCTGGATCATAAGGCAGTTCTATTTCCAGTTTTTTAAGGAATCTCCACACTGTTCTCCATAGTGGCTGTACTAGATTGCATTCCCACCAACAGTGTAAGAGAGTTCCCTTTTCTCCACACCCTCTCCAGCATTTATTGC
>NW_011494882.1:1016064-1056605 GCF_000754665.1 Bison bison bison
TTTGGCCCATTTTTTGATTGGGTCATTTATTTTTCTGGAGTTGAGCTGTAGGAGTTGCTTGTATATTTTTGAGATTAGTTGTTTGTCCGTTGCTTCATTTGCTATTATTTTCTCCCATTCTGAAGGCTGTCTTTTCACCTTGCTAATAGTTTCCTTTGTTGTGCAGAAGCTTTTAAGTTTAATTAGGTCCCATTTGTTTATTTTTGCTTTTATTTCCAGTATTCTGGGAGGTGGGTCATAGAGGATCCTGCTGTGATGTATGTCGGAGAGTGTTTTGCCTATGTTCTCCTCTAGGAGTTTTATAGTTTCTGGTCTTACGTTTAGATCTTTAATCCATTTTGAGTTTATTTTTGTGTAAGGTGTTAGAGAGTGTTCTAGTTTCAGTTTTAGTAATACATTTTTTTTATTAAAAAGAATAAAAATGTATTACTAAAACTCATCTCAACTGATCAAAAAAAATTTAACTAGAATATTTTAAAGTATATTTTTATAGGATATCATTGCTCTAAATTATTTACAATCTAGCAGAGTAGCAAAACATGAACAGAATTACCTTGTAAGATTGTGAATAATTAGATTAATGGTATAAACAGTGTACCAATAGTTATTCAGAGGAGGGAAATTGTTTTTCTGAAAGTTAAACTCGAGAAAAATTTCAAGGTGGTTATGGTAATTTATCTGAGCTTTATAAGTATGTAGAAATTTGGCCACTGGAAATGAAGAAAACCTATGTTAGGCTGAGGAAATGGAATAAATTTGACTGGGGACTGTAGGCATAGTTTAGCAGGAATTCAGAATTCATATAATAAGCATTATAATAATTTATAAAGTACCAAAGATCTTTCAAGTGTTTTCCCTTCATTGCATCATTAAATTCTCATAAAAATCACACGAGGCATTATCATTTTATCGGAAACTTAGGCACAGAAATTTTAGGCAAGTTGTCCATGGACCAAAAACTAATAAGTGTCAGAATTGGGATTCTGACCCAGAAAATCTGCTTCACACATGGGCAACCACAGAGTACTATTGCCTCTTGAGCAGGTAACACAAGAATTTTTATTCAAGGATGCAAGATGGATTTTAGGACACTCAGGTTCTCCCTGCAAGTTGTAAGACAATTTCATGTATAACATGCTTTAGTGTAGAGGTGACAGGACATGGATTCTGGTCATTGGCACTGAAAATAGCCATTTGCATGGGCCCAGAGACATTAACTCTACTTGCTGGTTTCAGAGAGACTTCCTGAGGTTCTTAAGAGCCATGAGTAAGGTAGCTGACTGTAGCAAAACCACTGATACAGAAAATGACATTTTAAGAAAGGTATAGCATCTTCCCTGGTGGCTCAGAGGTTAAAGCATCTGCCTCCAGTGTGGGAGGCCTGGGTTTGATCCTTGGGTCAGGAAGATCCCTTGGAGAAGGAAATGGTAACCCATTCCAGTATTCTGGAGAATCTCATGGATGGAGAAGCCTGGTAGGCTATAGTCCACGGGGTCGCAAAGAGTCGGACACGACTGAGCGACTTCACTTACTTACTTACTTATTTATAGCTAGAGAGGTGTATATTCACTATCCATTGTTCATTTTCATTTCCACTTAGGGTCCGTGCCTTTGCTTCTCCCTGTGTTTGGGGGTCTCTTCCCTCCGATAGTCACATCAGTTCAGTTCAGTTCAGTCATTCAGTTGTGTCTGACTCTTTGAGAACCCATGGACTGCAGCACATCAGCCTTCCCTGTCTATCACCAACTCCCGGAACTTACTCAAACTCATGTCCATCCCATTCTCCTCCCACCTTCAATCTTTCCTAGCATCAGGATATTTTCCAATGAGTCAGTTCTTTGCATCAGGTGGCCAAATTATTGGAGGTTCAGCTTTAGCATCAGTCCTTCCAATGAATATTCAGAATTGATTTCCTTTAGGATTGACTGGTTGGATATCCTTGCAGTCCAGGGAACTCTCAAGAGTCTTCTCTAACACCACACTTCAAAAGAATCAATTCTTCAGTGCTGAGCTTTCTTTATAGTCTAACTCTCACACCCAAACATGACTACTGGAAAAACCATAGCTTTAATGAGATAGACATTGGTTGGCAAAGTAGTGTCTCAGCTTTTTGATATGCTGTCAAGGTTGGTCATAGCTTTTCTTCCAAGGAGCAAGTGTCTTTTAATTTCATGGCTGATTTCACCTTCTGCAGTGATTTTGGAGCCCCCCAAAATAACGTCTCTCACTGTTTCCATTGTTTCCCCATCTGTTTGCCATGAAGTAATGGGACCAGACGCCATGATCTTAGTTTTCTGAATGTTGAATTTTAAGCCAGCTTTTCACTCTCCTCTTTCACTTTCATCAGTTCAGTTCAGTCGTTCAGTCGTGTCCGACTCCTTGCGACCCCATGAATCACAGCATGCCAGGCCTCCCTGTCCATCACCAGCTCCCGAAGTTGACTCAAACTCACGTCCATCGAGTTGGTGATGCCATCCAGCCATCTCATCCTCTGTCGTCCCCTTTTCCTCCTGCCCCCAATCCCTCCCAGCATCAGAGTCTTTTCCAATAAGTCAACTCTTTGCATGAGGTGGCCAAAGTACTGGAGTTTCAGCTTTAGCATCATTCCTTCCAAAGAACACCCAGGGCTGATCTCCTTTAGAATGGACTGGTTGGATCTCCTTGCAGTCCAAGGGACTCTCAAGAGTCTTCTCCAACACCACAGTTCAAAAGCATCAATTCTTTGGTGCTCAGCTTTCTTCACAGTCCAACTCTCACATCAAGAGGCTCTTTAGTTCTTCTTCACTTTCTACCATAAGTGTGGTGTCATCTGTATATCCGAGGTTACTGATATTTCTCCTGGCAAACTTGATTCCAGTTTGTGCTTCATCCAGCCTGGTATTTCTCATGATGTAGTCTGCATATAAGTTAAATAAGCAGGGTGAATATATGCAGCCTTGATGTACTCCTTTCTTGATTTGGAGCCAGTCTGTTGTTTCATCTAAGGTTTTAACTGTTGCTTCCTGACCTGCATACAGATTTCTCAGGAGGCAGGTAAGGTAGACTGGTATAGCTGATTCTTCTTATTTAGGTCTTAGCTCAGACATCACCTCCTTATCTATATTCCTCCATCTCCTTATCTCAAGGTGCTCTTTAATTAGTGAACCTTTTAAAACTTACTTCATAACACTTATCATTAATTGAAATTATTATATTTATTTATTATTATATTTATTTATTTCTACTTGCAATTGCTTCTTGAGAGAGCAAGGTCCATGTTCTTGCTCTAGCATTAGTGATTAGAAAAATGCCTCTCACACTGTAGGCACTCTAAATATTTGTGACTGGTTGAATGAGGGGAAGTCTACAGAGTCCCTTAGCTTCTACTAAAGTTTAGGAATTACTGACTTAATGGAATACTTGAGTACTCCCATATCAGTGATTTATAGGCTGTGTTCAAACACTTGGCAGGTAGGCCAAGGGGTTGATTTGGATCAATGTTGAGGATTTGAGAGCAGAGAAAGGATTCATCAGGGGTGCACTCTAGACACTTTGATTTAGCACTTTACTTCCTAAGATCATTATGTTGTTCTAATGCTATGGGGTAACAAAGAGGGAGACAAGTAAGGGAGGCTGTTGGGATTCTCTGACAGGATTTGGCCAGAGTTTCAGAAAATGGAAAGAAAGGCTCTTATGTGAGACAGGACAACTTGAGGTACAAAATGTGACCCAAATTCAGCTTTCAATTTGCAGTGATTTCTCTGTAGCCCAACTTCATGAATTAATTAGTCAAATTAGCCAAGCTAGAAAATTAAGAGGTTTATACAGGATTTTTCTCAATGAAAGTCCATTTAGAGATTGTCCAGATCTTTTGTATGAGCTCTTCCTTCACTTTAATTCTAGAACAACTTCTCCACCTGTTTGCCTGAGCAATTCCTACTGGCTATCCCTTACAACTCTGCTGAAGTGTGACTTCTCTCTGGAAGCCTTCCCCTACCTCCTTCTCTACCAAGTTAGGTGCTCCTGGCATGTGTTTCCATGACATTCTATGCTTTCCCTATCACTGGAGTTATTATATTTTATTATAATTACTTGCTTTCCAATAGACAAGTGTTTCTCAATCTCTTTTCTCTTCCTAAGGGATCTTCAGACTGTATAACTGTTTATGTATTGTATGTGTGTGTGTGTGTGTGTGTGTGTGTGTATATATATATTATATTAAAACTTTAAGGTTTTTTGTCTTACCTAACAACAAATTTTCTCTCCTTAAGAGTGATGTTACCTCGGTTGGGAATGAGTATAATCAACCATGCAGATGCGTCCACTACTCTGCTCAAATTTGGATTGTCAGTGCTATGTTTATAGTACACATTTGATAATTATTTACCTGGAGAAGGCAATGGCAACCCACTCCAGTACTCTTGCCTGGGAAATCCCATGGACAGAGGAGCTTGGCAGGCTACAGCTCATGGGGTCGGGAAAGGGTCAGACACAACTTACTAACTAAATAATTAGATAAATGAGATAATTTTTCAAATCCTAAAATTGTCCAACCTTGAAATTAATCATCTTGAGACTATATTGTCATGTTAAAAAATACATTTTAAATGTCTGCTGCCTTTCTTATATAAACACATAGCAAGTATGTCATCTGTCTTTTTTTCCCTCCTAGATAGATCTGTATAGGGATTTCCAGATTCACTCTTTTGACCTTTTCTCACGGTATAGCCTGGCAGGCTACAGACCACAGGATTGCAAAGAGTCAGACACAACTGAGCATCCATGCAAACTAACTCTTTACAAGTAAGTTTCTTGGCATTGAGAAAGAATCTGTGGCTGGAAAATTATTTCCCTCATTTAAAACTAACATATCTAAATGGGAATTGAAACCATGACCTCTATTTCTGTGAGAACAGACTTCTTCCATAAAGTTCAGAATTTAAAAAAATTCCATCTCAGCTAGACAGTACTAGGATGTGCTATTTTTCAGGAATGGAAGTAGTCGCATTATATGGAGCTTGGCATTAATGCATATTACAATACACATACATTTATAGATGTGGCATAAATTAGGTGAAAACATCTGTCAAAATTCAAAGTGTTTTCCACAGAGAAGGCAAGCAGTAAATATCCATATCTATGTATATAGATATAAACACGCACATATTGGCATACAAATAATTATAATGTATGACCTTAATGTACTACCTCTGTTTTCCAACAATGTGAATATATCACCCATTACTTCATGCTTGTGAGTATCTCTGTTTATCTTATTCTTCAGCCTCCATATTCCATTCATTCATATTTTAATTCATCCAACACACATCTTTTGTCTCCTGGGCCATGCATACTGTGGTGTTCCAATATATATGGTCTCATTCTTCCCTTGCATCTCTACAGACTACTCTCAGATCAGAGTGTAGAGTGAGCCTTTAAACCATCAGTCAGATCACCTCCTGCCTCTGCTCCAAACACTGCAGTGACTTTCGGTTTCATTCAGAGTAAAAGATTCTATATGAACTTGCCCCCTTGACACTAAGACTTTTGTTTCCTCTTTACTTACTTAACTATTGTCACAACGGCTCTCTGACTATTTTTGGAACTTGCTGCTAATGCATAGGCTTTAGGTCTTTGTATTAGTGGTTCCCCCTGCCTGGAATACTCTTCCAACCATTAGATACCTACATGGATAACACCTTCATCTCCTCCTTCAGTTTGATCAAATTTCAGCTTCTCCCTGAGGCCCACCTTGATTCTATTTCTTATTGCAGTCAGTTCCTACCCATACAATTTGACACTCCTGATCCTTCTGAAATTGCCCTGATATTTTTCTTTCCTCTAAAGCAGTGCTACTTTCAAACATCTATTTCTTCATGTATTATGTTTATTGTAGGAGCACCTCCACTCCACAGCCAGGACATAAGGTCCTTGAAGGTAGATGTCTTTATCTGTTTTGTTCACTGATGAATCACAAGGAATTATTATAGGATAGTATCTGGCATCAGAGAAGACAATGGCACCCCACTCCAGTACTCTTGCCTGGAAAATCC
Organism: Bison bison bison; assembly: GCF_000754665.1. Lineage (NCBI taxonomy): Eukaryota > Metazoa > Chordata > Mammalia > Artiodactyla > Bovidae > Bison > Bison bison. Next base: position 1,022,097 of record NW_011494882.1, read on the forward strand.
CATGGACGGAGGAGCCTGGTAGGCTCCAGTCCATGGGGTCGCCAAGAGTTGGGCACAACTGAGCGACTTCACTTTAACTTTTCACTTTCATGCATTGGAGAAGGAAATGGCAACCCACTCCAGTGTTCTTGCCTGGAGAATCCCAGGGATGGAGGAGCCTGGTGGGCTGCCATCTTTGGGGTTGCACAGAGTCGGACACGACTGAAGCGACTTAGCAGCAGCAGCAGCAGCAACATCTGGCATATGTTAAGTCCTCAAGAAATGTTTGTTGCATGGGTGAATTCATAAATAGAGCTTTCATTCAAAATACCAGAAGTGTAAAGAAGAAAGTAAGAAGCAACAAGAAGAAAACTAAATTAGCATCAGAGGGTTGACAGAATTGGCAGTGGCTGCTTATGGATAAGATGGCCAGTAAGGGCTTCGCTGTGGAGGTGTCCTTTGGGCTGAAGAGTCACAGTGACAAGAAGTCTGTGTGCTGTGTGGTCAGGAATGCACCCAGGCTGACAAACAGCAGGTATCAAAATGGCAGTGGGCATGAGCTTCTTATCAAGGACTAGAAGGAAGACTACTACAGTGAATGCACACATGAGGGACAGAGAAAGGGCCTGAGGTTTGAAAGTTAAAGAGGGTCCTAATGATAGTTGGCATTTCAATATGATCTTCTGAAAATAGTCACATAATCAACATATGTGTGAAAATGTATGGCTGAAAAAGGTGATTTATTTCCAAGTTTTTCTTAAGATGTGCTTCAAACTTCTTCCTTTTATAAATACTCAAGCCAGTTCAGTTCACATGATGTCTATTCGTGCTTTGGTGGAAACCAGGAGAGTTTCAAAGAAGTGTCAAAGGTTTTTAGGTGGCAGGAAGTAGTGTGCGTCTGTGCTTCTGAAATCACGTCATGTAGATGTCTGTCTGTGCAGTTCCGTTATTTGCACCAGCTTGAGTTGTGGCTGCCTTTGAGTGATGACTCTTCCTGTCTGCTCAGAGGCTTTGCTTTGAAGGAGAGAAAGGCTCCAGGTGGCTGCTTCTGCAGGACTGTATTCAAAGTCGCAGTCATACCTAACCTTCATATTTACGTAAGCCAGCCGTTGACCCAAGTTTTACTTAGCCTGAACTTCCTCTTTTTTTTAAATTTTTTTAAAATGAACTCCTGACATGTGATTTCTAGTAAATAATGGTACTGCATCAACCCTTACTTTCTCACCACATAAAATAACTTGCTGTGTCAAAGGGAGGAAGCATGCAGAGGCTGGTGCAACATTCAGTTCTTCAGAATCACCACTTTCTTACCATTTAGGACTTTCCTTAGCATCTCCCTGCCCTGCAAAGGCTGACTTTCTTTGCTGTATGATTTTTTTTCCCCCAACAATATGACTACTAAAAAACGACCTTGATTAAATAAATGAGATGTTTCCACTATTGAAAATGTTTATATTCACAGGTACTACAGTTCTATCCAGGCTTTTTAGTTGTAACAATTTATAAAATTATATTACGTTTCAACAATGAAATGGAACTTTTAATGCTACTGGTAAGAAAGCAGATTTAAAAAAAATTAAAAAAAAAATAACCTGTGAGAGAAATCAGAGTTGTGTGTGATGGGGGGGGGGGGATGGTAAATTTAAAATAGTAATTAAAAAATTTTTGATAACTTAGTCTCATGTTTTCTGTACTAATTATAATACTGTACTGCTTCATATTCCACCCCTACCAATTATAGAAAAAAAACACTAGAATCTTGGTAAGTAGACACATCATATCAATGTCTTTATCCTCTGAAAGTTTTAAAAGCCTTCTCACTCTTCCCAGTGTTTCAATGCCAGCGTCCTGGGTGCTGCCTAAACATGCCTTCCCAGCCTGTAGCCTAACCTTCCTCTAAGCCATCAGAATGACCTTCAAAGAGAATTTTGCCCAGGTCACTGAAAAAAGAACTTTATATTGTACATGACACACAAAAGGGAGGGAATGAGCGAAACTGGTTTAGTCAGCAGCAGGATCCTAATGTTTTGGAAAGTGCTTTGCCCACCAGTTTAATCAGAAGAGAATAATTGCCTTTGCTTTTACTTCTCCTTCCTCTTCTCTTCCCCTCCCTTTCCTTGTCCCTGTCCTCTCTTCACCTCATCTCTCCCATCTCTTCCCCTCGCTCTTCCCCTTTCTCTGTCTCCCCTCCGCCTTCCTCCTTAACCCTCTGTCCTTAAAAGGAAAGGTTTTCTCTGCTCAGTGGGCAGTACAACTAAACCAAGAATTGCGCAGTGTTTGGCCATATGGTTTTCAATAATTCTTTCATAAAGGAAGCACATACATTCCCGCCTGTCTGGAAAAATGTAACAAAAATAGGTTAATTGATATATTTGGATTTATTCTGTTAAAACTGTAACATTTAATAAGTAAAAAATGATGTTCATTAATTCAAACAATTTTCTAGGTCCTGAACTGTACTGTGGCTCAGCAGTAAAGATTCCATCTGAAATGCAGGAGTCACAGGCGGTATGGCTTCAATCCATAGTTCAGGAAGATCCTCTGGAGGAGGGTATGGCAACCCACTCCAGTATTCTTGCCTGGAGAATCCCATTCACAGAGGAGCCTGGCGGGCTACAGTCCATAGAGTGGCAAAGAGTCAGACATGACTGAAGCGACTTAGTGCGCGCGTGCACACACACACACACACATATAAAATGAAGGGCTTAAAAAATGAATACAGGTCAGTCCTAACTTTCAAGGAAATTATGGTCCAGTGAAGGAAATAAAGCATAAACACTTTAAAAGTTATAAAACAATGCAAAATATAAATAATAATTGAATACAATAATACAGTAATATCCCAAGACAGGAAGTGATGATAAATTGCAAATAAGTGACTGAGATGGTAAGTGCTAGGACAATTTCAGAGAATTTCCAGTAGACTGAGGTGACTTGGGGACATTTCACAGAGCAAGATAGTTGTAGGGAATGTTTAGGTTCTGGAGAGGAAGAGAGAAACAGGCAGTGTGTTCCACATGAGAGGGATGGCATGGGCTGAAACTTACAAGTATCAAAGCACAAGGTGTGTTTCAAGAAAAGACAATGAACAGAACAGCATGGCTTGAGTGAAAGATTTGGATAAGTCATATTAATAAGTTGGGGAACTATCATAGAGGGATTTGAATGCCTTATTAAGTTCATCCAAATGTCTCTGTGAAACTGTTATGGAGGAATCTTTTTGTCAAAATTTGTCAAAAGAATGTGATTGATTTCATCATAGAGAGATCATGTAGAAAGGAGAGATTCAAACCATACATCCTTAGGATATGAGTAAACAGCAAAATCTCTTAGCCACTGGATTCTTGGAATGAGTCTGGCCATACTGAGGATAGAGAAGTAGGTATCTAACTAGTCATCATTGAGCTTATCTTTCGTCCTATAAGTAGTGGCTAGTGATTGGAAAATTTTAACCAGGACGGTGACGTGATCAAATTTTGTTGACTTATTACTGTGACAACCTATAGGTATATATTAGAAAGAGATGAGTTTCAGCAACAGTAAAATAGAAATCTAATGAGGCAGCCTTTGGACTAGATGGTGACAGGCTGATGCTCAGATCATGGCAGCAAGGATGGCAAATGGAGAGCAGGGTTGGAGCAACTGGACTTGGTGATGGAGTGAATATGTTTGGGGATGGGAGGCAGATGACACTGGGAGATGGACAAAGTTGTGGAGTGGGCTCTTCTAGGGTGGCTCTTAGGACACTGGATTGAGCTGCTGTCCTTTGACACAACTTCATGTTTCATTGACTTTAGTTTGGGAATGTGTTCAAACTTCCATTTCATCTCCGTTCCCTCTAACGTCTCATCCAGTAGATCACTGCAACTTTCTATGTGAAGCCCTATCACCAGTCCCCTTTTCTGTCAATACTTCTAGGCTGCATGAGTGATAGGTAGTTTTTCTCAAAAATAAATATGATTTTATCTTTTCTCCTAAAACATCTCAATTGGTACTTTCTATCTATTGATCAAAGTCCAAGCCACTTACCCATATATAAGACCCTTAACAAACACCCACAACTTACCCTTGCAACTCTTCATATTACATTTACCCAAAAAACATTTTTGCTTCACTTCCACTTAAGCTCTCACTTTTTCACACAGTATTGTATTAATTGCCTCATGGCTCTTCCCAAAGTTTGTCCCTGTGAGCACTGACTCCACACTTAGCTCTATTATCATCTCTTTAGAAGAAGCTCTTAAATTTTCCAGGCAGAATAAGGTACTACACAGTAGCTAGAACCAAAGAACTTTGAACATGTACTAACTATGGTCTGTTATTAATTTAATTTATATAATAATAAAAGTAATGATAATATAGCTGATATTTGTTGTTCTTGGATAGTAACTTGGTAAAACACTTATACGTATTAAACCATTTACTGAAACAGTGGTTGAAGAACCTGAGATATAGAGAGGTTTGAGAACCCAAGTTGGTCTGAGTCCAATGATGGCATTCACAACCCCTCTACCCAGGGACTCTTTTTGTGTTAGAGCTCCTCAGACCTAGGAGAATAGCTCATTCAATCCTTTAATCCCATCTCTAATATACATTCAATAATGTTTTGTTGCACTATCAAAGGATAGATGAATGCATGCTGGGGAAATTGATAAAACAATTAAAGGTGGAGTCTTAATAGCTGACCAAAGCTTTACCTGCTTCCTTTCCCAGCTAACAGTTACATTTAGCAGAAGCCTTTTGTGCCTACAAAGGAATGACTAATGTGGGGATTTCACACACTGGCCACAGATGGGAGGAAGATGTTTGTAAGCTATCTAGGCCTTTCCCAGCACATTCACATCATCACCCCTTTCTGTTGGAAAGGTTATTCCCATCTAGAAGCAGGAAAAAACAAGCCAGGAAATTAAAAAAAAAAAAATCTGTTAGAATATTCCAGAGAATTTTGTTCAGAGTTGAACTTTGACAGATATTTGTGCCTGAAAAAAAACTTGGGATTATAATTTAAAAGTGAAACAATGAAGAGACAAAGTGAAAGCTTATACAAGTTCTAATAGTGCTGTTTATCTTTGATTCGTTGAGTTGTTTTTAAAATCAATATGGTCTCCCACATAGCTGCATTTATGCATCAAAAGCATCTGCTTTGGCCAGAACTGCTTTGAATAGTGAGCAAGCTTTTAAGCATATTCACAATAGTTAACACTGATGGAGTACTTGGTAAATTCCAGGTACGTTTGAAGTGTTCAATGTGCATTAAGTCTATCTTCACCGCAACCCCACATACTACGTCTAATGCCTCACCCTTCGGTAGATAAAAATATCAATCTGGAGATACTAATTTATATATTATCTATTCCAGACTGCTCTTGATGACTTTCCTTTACTGATTCCACATGTCTTCCATTTTGTTGTTCAGTTGCTAAGTTGTGTCCAATTCTTTGCAACCCCATGGACTGCAGCATACCAGGCTCCTCTGTCCTCCACGCCCTTCTGCAGTTTGTTCAAATTCATGTCCATTGAGTGCATGGTGCTGTCTGTATTTCCTGAGTTATCCAGGACCTTACTTTACTTTATGCCTGCAGTCATCCCTAAGACTTCTTCCTTCTCCCTGTGCCAGCTCTTTCGATCATTTAGGGTTTTTTGGATTGGTCTATCTAGATTCCTGGGTCCTCAGGTTGTCTTCTTTTGTGATTGACTCCTTCAAAGGTTGAAAGATAATCAATTCCTTCCTCTGGAGAAAGTCATACTCAAATTGAAGCCTTAAATAGAGTCATTTTCTAAGAAGTAATTTTAAAAAACAATGGGAAACAAAAGTTTGGCTGCAGTAAAAAGTGTAGAGTTTTAAAACTAAAAAAGATCTGAATGAAACAAAACGGACATTTCTAGTATTGGTAACAGCCTGATTTCATTTCCGAAGATCTTAATTTCTAGATTATCTCCAAGTGAGACCACTCTGGGTCAGTTCTTTTAGCTCTAAACTCAGTTTCTACTTTTTTCCCACAGTAGTCTTACTTCTCTGTAGGCTTATTAGGATCTTCAGATCTTTCTATGTAGAAGCCCTTCCTTTCATTGTGTGGACCAAGCCTTGAGGAAGTTCTACACTGTGCAGTAAAAATGTTAACTGTGATGAAAACAATAACAGGATATTTATTGACTGATGCTTGTGTCTTTTAATCTGTTTCCCTCTCTCTCTCTCTCTCTCTCTATATATATATATATATATATATAAATTTAAAGGTGTGAGTGTGTGGAAATTTTCAGAAACACACGAAAATAGAGGAACTACAATGAAACTACATGGACTCATCACTTTACTTGTAATTCTGTTTGTTTCTCTAAGGGTAAGGATTTTTTAACAAACAATGGCAAAACCCAATAGAATTAGTTCAGTTCAGTTCAGTCGCTAGGTCGTGTCCGATTCTTTGCACCCCATGAATCACAGCACGCCAGGCCTCCCTGTCCATCACCAACTCCCAGAGTTCACTCAGACTCATGTCCATTGAGTCAGTGATGCCATCCAGCCATCTCATCCTCTGTCGTCCCCTTCTCCTCCTGCCCCCAATCCCTCCCAGCATCAGAGTCTTTTCCAATGAGTCAACTCTTCGCATGAGGTGGCCAAAGTACTGGAGTTTCAGCTTTAGCATCATTCCTTCCAAAGAAATATCAGGGCTGATCTCCTTCAGAATGGACTGGTTGGATCTCCTTGCAGTCCAAGGGACTCTCAAGAGTCTTCTCCAACACCATAGTTCAAAAGCATCAATTTTTCGGCTCTCAGCCTTCTTCACAGTCCAACTCTCACATCCATACCTGACCACTGGAAAAACCATAGCCTTGACTAGATGGACCTTAGTTGGCAAAGTAATGTCTCTCCTTTTGAATATGCTATCTAGGTTGGTCATGACTTTCCTTCCAAGGATTAAGCGTCTTTTAATTTCATGGCTGCAATCACCATCTGCAGTGATTTTGGAGCCCCCCAAAATAAAGTCTGACACTGTTTCCACTGTTTCCCCATCTATTTCCCATGAAGTGATGGGACCGGATGCCATGATCTTCGTTTTCTGAATGTTGAGCTTTAAGTCAACTTTTTCACTCTCCACTTTCACTTTCATCAAGAGGCTTTTTAGTTCCTCTTCACTTTCTGCCATAAGGGTGGTGTCATCTGCATAGAATTAGTAGTTATTACTAATAGTATCTACTACCCAACCCATGTTATATATTTACCTACTGACTCACGTTCCTCCTTTTACTATTAATTTGTTCAAAAAACAAGTTCTGAAAAGTATCCATCCATACATTGCACTTGGCTTGTGAGTCTCCTCCTCCATTTTTTGAATTCTCAGTGTAGGTGACATCCTTTACAGACATCACCTTAATCTAGCCTCAGAGCATACTTCAGAGGTAGGAGCCATCGTCTCTGTTTCACCAATTTGAGATTTTAGCAAGAGTTTAGATGACTTGCCTCGACTTGCATAATCTCACAGGGCAGAGGCTGTGCGAAGGCCCAGTTTTCAAAATCATTCCTATCTCATGCTCTTACATTTCCCTCATTCCTTACACAAGCTGGGTCTTCTGTTTCCTTTTGTCTGCCACTTTTGTCACTACATCCTATTTCCTCTCATATCTTTTGCCCCTTTCAATGTATTTGGCAACTCTGGATCTTTCAGGAAGCCAGGGTGCTTGAATCTTTTGCTGAAGCTAATAGAGCAACCTTAGTCTCATAAGGTGGTTTCCTTTGTTATCTGGAATTTTAAGCTCTTGAGGCAGAAGCAGATTTCTCTATCATCTTGGTTTCACATACACAGTGACTTCTGAACAGCCCAGTAGGTTCCTCTGTTCTATCCACATAGATAGGTCATAGCTCCTCATTTTCAGAGCAGAGTCACTGCTATCCTTTTAGCATGATGAAAGCTCCGGCTTTCTCTGGCTCAGGTTATGAGTTCACATTTTTTAACTTTTTGTTGCTGACCTATCACTCAGATAACCTCAAAATGTTCTTTATGGTTTTAAAAGAACAAAAATACTTTCCATGCATGTTTACAGTAAAAGATGGTAAAAGGTAAGATTACTGGCAAATAAAAGTCAATGCTCAGTTACATTTTCCCCAAATTTCAGAATTCTAAGTACTTTATTTTTAGAACAATAACATAACAGCTTTGAATAAAATGGATTCACATAGTGAGGCAGTTATTTTATTTTTAATTCTTTTGAATCCCTGATTCACTCAGTAGATCTTAGATTGGTGCTTACATGTTTTTAGCTCTCTCAAATACCTGCAGAGTTAACAAGCAGAGAGCAACTCTCAGGCTCAGAGATCTTGGCTGGCAAGATAATAATATTGTTTTAACTGTATTTTTTTTTTAAGATTTCCATGTGTTTATACAAGTTAAATGGTATTTCCACTTATGCCTGGAAATATGATTTTTTAAACGTATTTGTGTAGGTAAAAAAGTAATTTTAAAGAAAAATGTTAAGTAATAGCTATTATCTTGAGTACTTATTATATACAATGATCTTCTCAAAGTTATATGATGTAGCGAAAGATTTCTTTTAAGGGCACTATGAAGCAGATACTATATATCATCATGTCAGATTCATGAATGAGGCAAATGGGACACAAACCTGTAAGATCACAAGGTTGATATCATTAGGAATTGATTTCTTTCCCTCTTTCTAATACTGCTTCCAAATCCAGAGCAGTGATGATATTTGTGACTGGTGAGCTTAATACAAGAGGTACTAGAATGGCCAAGGGAAAGCCTAGTCTCACATCCTTCCCTTTATATACACAGGTTATAAATAAAGGATCCATAGTCTTACAAATTTTAGCTTTAGTATTACATCTGCTACTTAGTATGTATGTTTTTGGTCAAATTATTTAATCTCTCTAAGCTTCAGTTTTCTAGGGAACTCTCCTCTACTGTTGGTGGGAATGTAAGTCGGTGGGAATGTAAGTTGGTGGGAATTTAAGTGGTGCAGCCACTGTGGAAAACAGTGTAGAAGTTTCTCAGAAAACTGAAAAAGAGAATTACCTCCTGATTCAGCAGTCCTACTCCTGGGTATATGAAAGTGAAAATGAAAGTGAAGTCACTCAGTCGTGTCTGACTCTTTGCGACCCCGTGGATTGTAGCCCACCAGGCTCCTCCATCCATGGAATTCTCCAGGCAAGAATACTGGAGTGGGTTGCCATTTCCTTCTCCAGGGGATCTTCCTGACCCAGGGATCGAACCCAGGTCTCCCGCATTGCAGGCAGACGCTTTAACCTCTGAGCCATCAGGGAAGCCCTGGGCACATAGTTGAATAAAACTATAATTCAAAAAAGATAAGTGCGCCTTTTGCAGCACTATTTACAATACCAAAAACATGAAAACAACCTAAATGTTGATGGACAAATGAATGGATAAAAATATGGTTCATGTATACAACAGAATACTACTCAGCCACAAATATAATGAGATAATATTCTTTGTAGCTCCATGGATCCAAATGGAGATTATCATACTCAGTGAAATAAGTCAGAAAGAGAAAGACGAATAATATATGTTATCACTTATATGTGGAATCTAAATTATGACACAAATGAACTTATCTTCAAAGCAGAAACAAACTCATGGATGTAGAGAAAAGACGAGTGGTTGCCAGGGGAAGAAGTGTTTGGAGGTGGGTTGGAGTGGGAGGTTGGTGTTAGCAGATATAAGCTATTACATAGAGACTGGATAAATAGCAATGTCCTACCATATAACACAGGGAACTATATTTAGTATTCTAGGATAAACCATAGTAGAAAAGAATAGAAGAAAAATGTATACCCTGAAGAAGGGAATGGCTACCCACTCCAGTATTTCTGCCTGGTGGGCTACAGTCCATGGGGTCACAAAGAGCCAGACACAACTAAGTGACTAACACACGCACATATACGTATAACTGAATCACTTTGCTGTAGAGCAAAGATTAACAATGTAAATCAACTATATCTCAATTAAAAAAATAAACTTCAGTCTTCTCATTTGTAAAGTAAGTATAACAATTACCTTACAAAGTTACAGATATACTAGACTCCACCAAGGTTATGTAATATATTTTCAGTTATTAAAGTTATTACTGGTACATGATAAGTAATTAAAATTGTAGCTAATATCATTATCTGGAGGAAATAATATTAATGTTTAACTCAGGACTTTAATTGGAATTCTTTAAGACAGGGCTTTGGACAGAACTGGAATTCAAGATTAGTCCCATGTTACCTTGGAGAAGTTACATCTGTGAAAGGGGAATGACAAACTTTGAAATGTGGTTTGGAATGAAATAATATAGTTACACATTTAGCCCAATTGTTGCCACCAGTCCTGCTTGGTATTCTCTGAGCTTCCTGAATCTGTGATTTGGTGTCTGATATTAATCTGGGAAACTCTCACCCATTATTGTTTCAAATACTTCTGTTTCTTTCTCTTTTTCTGGAATTCCTATTGCACACAGGTTTTCATAGTCATTTCACAGTTCTTAGATGTTCTGTTTTTATCTTTTTTCTCTTGATTTTCAGTTTGGGGTTTTCTGTTTAGATATCCTCAAGCTCAAATTCTTTCCATGGCCATGTCCATGTACTAAAAATCCTAAAGTCATTCTTCATTACTCTTACATGTTTTGATCTCTAGCATATCTATTTGGTTCTTTCTGAGACTTTCCACCTCTCTGTTTACATTGCACATCTGTTCTTATATGCCGTTCACTTTTACACGAGAGCCTTTAGCATATTAATCGTAGTTTTAAAAAATTCCTATCTGATAATTCTCATAGTACTGCTATATCTGAGTCTAGTTCTGATGTTGACTTGGTCTCTTCAAACTGCTTTTTGTCATTTAGGCTGTCCTGTAATTGCTTCTCTTGATAGCTGAACACGATGTACTGGGTAAGCGGAACTACTATAAATAGACCTTTAGTGAGACCTTTAGTGACGTGGTGGTAAGCGTGAGGGAAGGCAAGTGTTCTACAGGTCTATGACTTGGTCTCAGTCTTCAGTGAGCCTGTGTCTCCTTCCCATCCACCTTTGGTGGGACAGGATGGCTAGAGGGACCTGAAGTTGGCTATTTCCCTTCCCATAGGTCAGTTACACCCTGATAAAACACCAGCAAATTAAGCTTTGGTTAAATAGTTTCTTCTGAGGGCAGGCCTTCTACAGACAGAGTACTCTGGGATATTTCAAAAGGCTTCCTTTCCTCTCTCCCTGCAGGAACCACAATGGGATTTTTCTCAGATATTCACTATAAGAACCTGGTTGAGTTCCTGGAAGTAAAATTCACAGAAGTGTGGGAAATTTCCCCATGCCTGGGTGCTCCTGGAGTCTTCTCCTGGAGCTCCTGGACTTGTCTGCTCTGCGCCTCCAGGAATTTGTTGATCACAGTTCAGGTTTCCTTACCCTGGGCCTAGTTCCTGTGGTTGTTTGTGCTGTGGGTTTCTGCTCTGGTTAGTTGTGATTCTCAGTAGCTCCTTGTCAGTCTCTTCAAATCTGACTAAGAGGTTTGCCCCTGTGACCTTATTTCTCTGACAAATTTAAAGACAGTTGTTGATTATTCAGCTTGTTCTGCTTTTCACTGTTTAGGACAGAATGGCAACTTCTGGCCTCTCACATGCCTAACTGGAAACTGAAAATCTAGCCTAGTTCTTCATGCCAGTAGGTCCTCACTCAGTGCTACTATAAGCTCTTATTTGATTTGTATTATGTTGGACCCATAACTGAAGCACAGAGATTTTATGCTAACATTAATATTTTATATCAGATTACTTCTTTGATCAAGATTCTATCTAATGTATTTATAATATAAAATCTCTAAGAGTTTTATAGGAGTCATACATTATGAAGTTTGAGACTCTACAGTTTATTACTATGATGTGATAAATGAACTCAAGTTAAGCAAATGGCTGCTATTACTTAGTTGAAGAGGCCACTATATGAAATAAATAAAGAATAAAGTAAGCAGTTAAAACTTGTATGTAGCTATGGTATCTTAAAGGCTTTTGGCAAAATCCATGCTAAAAATACACAAAAATATACTAATTACATATATTCCCTTGATTTATTATTCATTCCACTTCCACTTTTATATCTTCTGACTACAAAATAAATGACCTATTTATCAGAAAAGTCTACAAGAAGTGTTTGGGGATAGGAGAAGTATGACGGTTAAGGCTGGATGGAGGAGTTGTTGCCACAAGATATTATCATAATTACCTGTGAAAATGTCTCCATGAATAACTGCCTTAAGGTAAATGATAAAAATGCTAATATCAGCATCACATTTTTTTTGTTGGATGTGTAATGCTGCCCTTTAGCTATAATTCTCTGTGGCATCCATGTTAGATGGTACTTAAAGTATCAGAAACTTTTTAGCATGTTACTTTACACAAAAATTGGTTCTTCAGTAGAGATTCCAAGAACTAGTGTGTGTGTGTTACTTGCTCAGTCATGTCTGACTCTTTGCAAACCCCGTGGACTGTAGCCAACCAGACTCCTCTGTCCATGGAATTTTCCAGGTAAGAATACTGGAGTGGGTTGCGATTTCCTTCTCCATGGGGCTTCCCGACCACAGCTCTCCTGCATTGCAGGCAGACTCTTTACTGTCTGAGCCACCAGGGAAGCCCCCAAGAAATAGTAGGCATGTAGAAATTAAAGAAGAAAAGTCTATAACTTGTTATTTCTATAGCCACCAAATAGCAATAGTAAGATCTTCATGACCCAGATAACCATGATGGTGTGATCACTCACCTAGAGCCAGACATCCTGGAATGTGAAGTCAAGTGGGCCTTAGGAAGCATCAGTACGAACAAACCTAGTGAAGGTGATGGAATTCCAGTTGAGCTATTTTTGAAATCCTAAAAGATGATGCTGTGAAAGTGCTGCACTCAGTATGCCAGAAAATTTGGAAAACTCAGCAGTGGCCACAGGACTGGAAAAGGTCAGTTTCCACTCCAATCCCAAAGAAAGGCAATGCCAAAGAACGTTGAAACTACTGTACAATTGCACTCATCTCATACGCTAGCAAAGTAATGCTCAAAATTCTCCAAGCCAGCATTCAACAGTACATGAACTATGAACTTCCAGATGTTCAAGCTGTATTTAGATAAGGCAGAGGAACCAGAGATCAAATTGCCACCATCTGTTGGATCATCAATAAAACAAGAGGATTCCAGAAAACATCTACTTCTGCTTTATTGACTACACCAAAGTCTTTGACTATGTAGATCACAACCAACTATAAAATTCTGAAAGAGATGGGAATACCAGACCACCTTTCCTGCCTCCTGAGAAATCTGTATGCAGGTCAAGAAGCAACAGTTTAAACTGGATATGGAACAACAGACTGGTTCGAAATTGGGAATGGCATACATCAAGGCTGTATATTGTCACCATGCTTATTTAATGTATATGCAGAGTACATCATGCAAAATGTCAGACTGGATAAAGCAGAAGATGTATTAAGATTTCCAGGAGAAATATCAATAACCTCAGATAAGCAGATGACAACTACCCTTAAGGCAGAAAGCAAAGAACTAAAGAGCCTCTTGATGAAAGTGAAAGAGGAGAGTGAAAAAGCTAGCTTAAAACTCAACATTCAAAAAACTAAGATCATGGCATCCAGTCCCATCACTTCATACAAATAGATGTGGGGAAACAGTGAGAGACTTTATTTTGGGGGGCTCCAAAATCACTGCAGATGGTGATTGCAGCCATGAAATTAAAAGATGCTTGCTCCTTGGAAGAAAAGTTATGACCAACCTTGACAGCATATTGAAAACCAGAGACATTACTTTGCTGACAAAGGTCCATCTAGTCAAAGCTATGGTTTTTCCAGTAGTCATGTATGGATGTGAGAGTTCAACTATAAAGAAAGCTGAGCACTGAAGAATTGATTCTTTTGAACTGTGATGTTGGAGAAGACTCTTGAGAGTCCCTTGGACTTCTAGGAGACAAACCAGTCCATCCTAAAGGAAATCAGTCCTGAATAGTCATCAGAAGGACTGATGCTGAAGCTGAAGCTCCAATACTTTGGCCACCTGATGCAAGGAACTGACTCATTGGAAAAGACCCTGATGCTGGGAATGATTGAAGGCAGGAGGAGAAGGGGACACAGAGAAATTGGTTGGGTGGCATCACTGACTTGATGGACATGAGTTTGAGCAAGCTCCAGGAGTTGGTGATAGACAGGGAAGCCTGGCAGGCTGCAGTCCATGGGGTCAGAAAGAGTTAGAAATAACTGAGCAACTGAACTGAATTGAATTATTGTAGGTATCCTTGAAGTTAGTGACCACGCATGTTATAATTGGGGGTTTCCCAGGTGGCGCTACTGGTAAAGAACCTGCCTGCCAATGCAGGAGACATAAGAGACATGGGTTCAGTCCTTGGGTTTGGAAGATCCCCTGGAGGAAGGCATGGCAACCTACTCCAGTATTCTTGCCTGGAGAGTCCCATAGACAGAGGAGCCTGGCAGGCTACAGTCCACAGGGTTGCAAAGAGTTGGACACGACTGAAGCAACTTAGCATGCAAATAACTGAGTCAGTGTACCATACACCTGAAACTAACACAGCATTGTCAATCAAATACAAAGTAAAATTAAAAAAAAACAAAAAAATAGGATATTACTTTAGGCACAAAAGATGTCATTTCATGTCACTCTTTCCATTTTTCACTTCAAAATATGTTTTATTATAGTAAGGATTTATAATTTTCCTGACTTCTTTTTTACTTTCAGTTTGGTTTTATGGGTTATCATGGTGAACCTGCAGAAATTTCACCCAACAACTTTGTTGAATTCCCTAATTTTACCCATATTTGTTATTTTAAGCTGGAATGGAAGGCACAGTGATGATACGATGTTACTAAACAAATCAGTGCTGAACCCAACCTATAATGGCTGTTTCCACTGCTTTATTTTTCACTCTAGTCTTTTTGGTGTATGTTCCTAGATCCCCTGGAAAAGGAAATGGTTACCCACTCTAGTATTCTTGCCTGGAGAATTCCATGGACAGAGGAGCCTGGCAGGCTGCAGTCCATGGGGTCACAAAGAGTCGGACACAACTGAGTGACTAAACACTTCACTTAACACACTCCTAGCATGAGGTTACCTTACTTAACTATGGCACCATCCTAAGATTCCTGAAAGCCTATAATAAGGGCGAGTCCTGACCAAGATTGAAACTCTGAGCTTCTTTCTATCAGAAACTCGATAGTCTGCAGCTGCTGAACCCAGGTGGGCTATGAGACCTCAGGGAAAGGGGTTGTCTCCAATACCATTATGTCATGAAACACTTAACTTGTGTCTCACTATATATAAAGTTATAGGATTTACCTTGTTTACAAATGGATCTTTTAAAATTAATTTTTATTGGAGTAGAGTTGCTTTATAATATTGCATTAATTTCTACTGTATAGCAAAATAAATCAACTGTATGTATACATATATCCTCTCTTTTTTAGATTTCCTTCACATCTAGGTCACCACAGAGCACTGAGTATGGAGCTCCCTGTGCTATATGTAGGTTCTCATTATTTATTTCATACATAGTATCAGTAGTGTATATATGTCAATCCCAGTCCCCCAGTTCATCCCACTGCCCTTCCTTTTGGTATCCATTTGTTTGGTCACTACATCAGTGTCTCTGTTTCTGCTTTGCAAATAAGATCATCCATACCATTTTCTAGATTCCACATACACGTGTTAATATAGGATATTTGCCTTTCTCTACAAATGGATCTTTGGACAATCATTTATTGTATTGTAATCTGAGAGGTATCAAAACATTTCTGATACAAAATGAGACTCTAGTTCTATCAAGAATTGTGTGACAAAATTAAGTGACTTACTGAGCACACACTCTGTACAAGGAATTCAATGAATCTATTCCATTTTATTTCATCTAAAGTATGTTACACATTGTATTTCATATAAAGTTCACTACACATCTAGGAAGGAGACAAGATGATGACAGAAATTTTAAAGTTTAGGGAACCAAGTCATGAATTGACTCAGGGGTCAACAACTGATAGAATGAAGTTTAGACTCAGTCTTACCCAAGAGCCCTCAGGCTCAAGCAGCCTTGTATTAAGGAAAGCATATATTTTGGAGTTCATCAGAGTGGTATTGAGCCCACAGTTTCCTCACTCTGAAGTCTCAGCCACAAGGCCTCACTACTTTTAAGCCTTGATAGTCTCTTTCATCCAAGAGGAAAAGAGTAAGAACTCCTCATCTTCCTCACAGCATTTTGGGGAAAGATAGATGAGATAACCCAGAAGAACACACTTTGTAAATAACTCTGAAGCAGGCTCAGTTTTGACAGTTTCAGACAAGCCTGATAAATAAGTGCTGAGATTCATCCAACTCATAAGAGTATTTGCATAGAAGCTGAAGTGATTCCTGGAGTAAGAAATTAAACTGTATTCACTGCTGAGTCTGAAATAACTGAATATGAGATATGACTTGACAGAGTTCTATTTGCAGGGGACTCAGAGTATGTTTGCCCTCCCTACACACATATTTATATATATTAGAATATAAATAATTTTTTATTAAAGACATCTAAATATATACCAAATATTCTATGTTAAATGTGTCACATATTAAAATATATTTAAAGCATACAGGCCATCAGATGTTGAGAACAGAGTACTATAATTATTAATGAAATCTGATTCTCAGTTCAGCCCCTTGTCCTAAGGGGAATGATTTTAATTTAAAAACAGAAGACATATTTAATTGAGTCCTGTGACACAACAGGGCAAAGTTCATATTACTGTAATGTCACGTAACCCAAGGGGTAGGGAGATGCTTACTTCATTCTATCACATTTTACCACACAATTTACACACCAGGAGAGCTCAGAGTGGTCACTGATGGAGAACTGCTTTGCTCAGGAGAAAAGTAGGAGAGATGATGGGCTTCATGTGGAGCAGGTTAGAATGGTATCACTGCTGCAGGATCCAGCAGAATGGTAGTGGGGTTGCAACAGAACAAACCCATGGTAACCACTGATATGGAATAACTGTGCTTACGTGAAACCTTGGGAGCAAAAGCGTGGCGTGGGTAGAACACTCATGGCACTACTTGGGATATGCACAGGAAGGGGAACTGCTGTGCCCACAAAAAGGGCTTTGATGGTTGTGTCGCCTGGCTGACCACTGTGCTGAACCTGGGGGAACGTGTGGATACCAAGAAAGGAAAGCCCATAAGACTGCCAGAAATACCTGGATGGGACTTTGCCAGAGTTGGAGTTTCTATGTACGCACCAGAGTTAAGTCATCTGTGCAACTCCTATGAAGCAACTTTTGAGTGAGAAATTAATTTATTACTGTACCTCTATAGCATTGGTTGTGTAAGAAGCAATCAGAATCTCACTTTGGCCCTGACATGATATTAGAAATCTCCATCATTTTTTGGATAAAGATATGTGTTTCATTCTTCCATGCACTGCTGGGATACATTTGGAATGCTAGGTGATAACTGATGTTAAGTCCAACTCAATGGTGCTTTTTTAACTGGAGCCACCATACTTCGGAATAAGAACCATCTGTGTTACAAATTTGGCCTTATCTGAGACCAATTCAAAGTATGAACTTAATTTTTGCCTTTTTCTTAAGATTCATTTTCATGAATGCTATGGTTTGAGAACACAGCCTTATTTTCTCAGTGAGTAGAAGACAAAGCCCCTTGATGAGAGTGTTGGGCAAGGGTGAGGTAGAAGTCTTGCAAAGAGTGGTAAATGTGTGCAATAATTTCTGTAAGCAATGGTGGAAGAGGTCTTCAGAGACATATAAAAATATTGCTGAGCAGTCCCAGTCCCCATCTGAAACAACAGACTTTAAATTTGTGGTGATAACAATCTTCATAATTGTCCACTGAGAATCCCCAAAGCTATGAAGAATTGAGGCTTGAGGGTATGGTGTAGTCACCCTGTGGTAAATAGAAGCACTGATATAAAAGAAAACACAGAAAATGATACAATAGGACCTACCAATATACAACTGTAAAGAAATTTAACAATGGTTAAAGAAGACAGCTTAAGTCATACAAGTAAACTTTGTTTAAGACTTCATGAAGTGGATAGTCTCCTTTCAAAGAACTACAAAATGGGGCAAAAGGTAAGAAACCTTTATAAGATAAGAAAAAGAGCAAGGATGAGACAAATAGAAAATATCCGATTCGCTGGGGCCACAAAGTCACCCTTGATGGGCGTGAGAAGGCTGGACTGGGCTTGGCCTTTATGGACTGGCCGACTGGATACACTGCATGTCTGGTCAAGCAGAACATTTATGAGGACATGAATGTTTTCTACGTTTTGCTTTGCTGATGTGGCATCCTGGGAAGGAGTGTGGATTCTTCTTGGGCCTACAGATTTATTTCAACAGAGGCACTGTCCTGTAGGGAAAGAGATCATGACACTGAGAGCTCCAGTTGGCCTCTGGGTCTCCATGTTTCACGGCTTCTGTGCTCATATCCATTCTGTGGTTCTGAAGAAGCAAAGAAAGACAGCTCTTGGGCATCATGGAACTAGAGGAACCAGAGAAAGTGGAAGTGCTGCAGCCTGAGGAACATTTCGAGCAGTTTCTGTTTCCAGTCATCAGTGAGGTGCAGGAGGCTATTGTGCCTTGCACTGGCGTGCACAGAAAAGCATATGACATAATAGGATCAGGCTGTAGGAAATGGGCAATAAATTCTTCCAATAAAACACAGGTGGAAAGCCTTGGGAAAAGCACTCTGAATTATTTTCAAAATCAATGGAGTCAAGGGCAGAGTGACCAAAAGGTGCAAGAAGGAGGAGAAGGCAAAGGAGATTGCAAAGATGACAGAGACAGATGTTGGCTGACCTAGTCAGGCAGGTAAAGAAAAGCAATTGTTGTGAAGGAAGGTCAGCCATTTATGTCTAACGGATTCTGGTCAAGCAGTGGAGATTGGCTGAGACCCTGAAGAAGCTGAAATCATAGAATCTTTTGTTTCCTTATTTTCTGTCTACACACTGTCCTCACTTACACTAATGTCCTGCTATGGTCTGTGGTTAATGACCTCAATATGAGTTGTAACTAACTGTTAAATAATTTTGTTTGAGGAAGTAACTTTTGTTTGGAAAATGCCCTCACATATGAGAATTGGTGATAAAGGCTCTTGCAGGAGTAAGAGAAGCTGCAAGCCTTCTGTAAGGAATCTCACAGTAGCTACATTTGTTTCTGAGCTTTCAGTTATTTCTAAATCTCGAGGTGCTTTGCTCTTTCTTGTGTGACCAGCTAGCTCCCAGGAATATTGAGTATGTGCTGTGCTGTGTGGCTCATGGGACTCAGAGCTGGAGTTCTGTAGTTCTGGAGGTGTCTGCCAAAGGAGCGGTGCTATTTCTGAAACATGATTTCACGCAGCAACTGCTAAAGAAGCTGTGCAGGGGACCAGACTCTTACAGGGAGTGTGAATATGGTTGACTTGGCTAAGACTGATGAATCAGAAGAAGGGGTAGAGGATGGTATTGTCTGTGTTTTGGGACTTTAATTTCTGTATAAGACCTAAGAAGGAGATATGTATTTTGTTGAAAATTTAAATTTTGTGTGGCACACTATCTGATGTAATCAGTCTGGTCATTTTGTTTTGATAGCCTAACTCAGCTTTTTTGACATGGTGGTTTCCATGTCAAAAGATGGAAGAGTCCTTGTCAAGATCTCAATAGGAGATGAGCTCTTGGCATTCTGTTCAAGTTGATATTATACCTGGATGCATTTCAGGGGATTCTGGACATAAAAGAGGTATTTGCAAAGGCCCTTGAGAGGCTAGGGAAGGAAAGTGAAGACTATCTGCAATGGGCCCTAACCTAGACAGGAAACAGGTATCTTCAATGTTCCATAAATCACCCAACAATAAGTTCATTTGAGTAGCCAACCTGACAATTATTTGAAGTCAAAACTTTACCATGAGGGGAAATATTATTATGGTAATAAAAGTAATTATTTTATTGACAATAAAAGGATACAAAAATTACCAAAAGTCTAACTGGGGAGGGAAAACAAACATATACAAGTAATGGTATGAGTGGCATTGATGACAGCACAAGACATTAAGAGATAAATTGACTGATGGTACATAAATTCTCAAATAAGAAACCAGGAACCAGAGTAGTTGATAAAAGAGGTGGAAATGATCAGTGGTCTTGAAAACATGGTAGGATATGAAGGAAGAGATCATTCAAGTCAAGAGAAAGTATCACATAAGTTAAATAGTTCTTACTACCCTATGTGTACGTGTCAATACCATATAAAGCATGGTAAAGAATTAATATAGGAACAAGGTACTTTATTGGCCCTCAAAGAGATGATAGTCTAATATGCAGAGCCCAGACTGATCATGGCTGGTTTCTGGAGTGGTGAAAAGATACAATGAAGGGAAACTTTTAGGTGCATCACTAAAAATAATGTTGGATAAAATAAAGGATGTGCTCAAGTTAATATTTTTGTTGTTGCACACAAAAGACCAAGTTGGTATAAGCTCAACTAAAAATGTTTCCTACGTTTTAAAAATTCAGTAACAGGGTTGTACTTAAGGAACATGGAAACAATAGACTTAAAAGCAGGGGCCTGTAAGACTCAAGACACAATACCCCTTCCAGGTGTAAGTGACTGTTTTTAGTTCCAATCTTTTAAAAACACTTCCAAGTCAATGAGAGCTGTATTGTAACAAGACATAGTTGTATATATTTGAATTATTTATACTTGTATACTGATGGCATATAGTGAAGAAAAAACTGCCGCATAAACCCTACTGCACCCTTCTACAAGGTATGTGTGTAAAACTGAAAACTTGAGAGTCAGGTTTAGATTTACTAGACAGCCTTACTGAGAAGTAACATATTGAAAGTGGCATTTTAGAAAGTTTATTTGGCAAAATAAAGTCTACAGTATTAATGTAAGAGCAAGTTACCTGAGAGGAATAACAAACTTTCTCTAGCAAATAGTTGACCCTTAGGGGATGCAACAGAATAGCATTTGTTGATGTGAAGAAGAGAAGAGAGATAAGTAGGGAAAAATCAGAGTCAATCCTGCCAATGAAGGCATCCAGATAACCCTGTGTAGACACAGAATCTGTGGGAGCGGACACTGTAGGACAAGCACTGGCTTCCCTGCTTGGCTTGGAGCTGACCCTGAGCACCAGTGACATTTTAAAGGTGGTATGCAAGGCAAAAATAGTGCACAGAAAAAAAAAAAATGGAATGAAAAGAAAAAAGAAAGAAAGGGGGAGGGAAGGAATAAGAAGGGTGTTTGAAAATCCCTGAATGATGAGAATATATGGGAGACCAGCATACTGCCTGGAAGTATAAAAGACCCAAGATTTCCCATGCATCCACAATTCACTGCTTCTGCAGTTGGGTTCCAGATAAAGAACATGGCTTGAATTTTCACATATTTCAAAAAATACACATACTTGACCACCAGAATCACTTTCAGTGCATCAAGTTGCTTCGAGCCATCTGTGAAGAAAGAATAACTGGAGGGGTGGGTGGTAAATTGTTTACACACAATAAAGAAAAAATCCAATGTGTACCTCTTGTCCTAGACTCAGTCCAGGCCATATGTCCATTGGCGGGAACGACAGAATCTGCTGCATGATTTAAACTGGCATTTCTCAATTTTTTTGGAGACGATTAAGTGCAAAGTTAATGCCTCAAAAATCTGTGCACTTCTTTTGAAATACTACAGTATCAATACTCTTGGATTTATATTTTTCTTATGTTGATTCTTAATCTGCTCCCATTAAAACTTCTTACTGTAAGGTTTTTTTTTTTTATTTCAGGTGTACAGCATTAGAATTCAATATGTGTATACATTACACAGTGATCACCACTACAAGTCTAGTTACCATTCATCTTTGTACAGTTCACCTCCATCACCCATTTCACTAACCCCTCCAGCCCCCTTCTCCTCTAGAAACCACAATTCTGATACCTGTATCTGAGTTTGCTTTGGGTTTATTTTATTTATTCCTTTGGGTTTTTCTTTTGAGATTGGACATATAAATGAAATCATATGGTATTTGTCTTTCTCCATCTGATTTATTTCACTTAGCATAATACCTTTGAAATTCATCCAAGTTGTCACAAGTGGGAGAATTTCATTCTTTTTTATGGCTGAGTAGTATTTCAGTCTGTTCTTGGGTTTCCCTGGTGGCTTGGATGGTAAAGAATCTGCATGCAATGTGGGAGACCTGGGTTCGATCCTTGGGTTGGGAAGATCCCCTGGAGGAGGGCATGGGAATCCACTCCAGTATTCTTGCCTAGAGAATCCCCACAGACAGAGGAGCCTAGTGGGCTACAGTCCAAGGGGTCTCAAAGAGTTAGACACAACTAAGTGTCTAAGCACACAGCACAGTATTTCACTGTATATATTTGTGCATGCTAAGTCACTCAGTCATGTCCAACTTTTTGCGACCCCATGGACTATAGCCCACCAGCCTCTTCTGTCCATGGGGATTCTCCAGGCAAGAACACTGGAGTGGGTTGTCGTGCCCTCCTCCAGGGGATATTCCTGACCCAGAGATCGAAACTGTTGTCTCTTATCTCTCCTGCACTGGCAGGCAAGTTATTTACTACTAGAGCCACCTGGGAAGCCTCGGGTATATATATATACATATATCTATATATGTATATATAATGTATCTTCTTTATCCATTCACCTATCGATGGACACAGGTTTTTTCCATATCTGACAACTGTAATATGTTGCAATAAACATAAGAGTTGACTCATTGGAAAAGACTCTGATGCTGGGAGGGAATGGGGGCAGAAGGAGAAGGGGACGACGGAGGATGAGATGGCTGGATGGCATCACTGACTCAATGGACGTGAATTTAAGTGAACTCCGGGAGTTTGTGATGGACAGGGAGGCCTGGCGTGCTGCGATTCATGGGGTCACAAAGAGTTGGACACGACTGAGTGACTGAACTGAACTGAACTGAACTGAACTGAAGGGTGCATCTATCTTTTCAACTTAGTGTTTTTATATTATTCATATAAATACCAAGAAGTGGAAATATGGTTAGTTCTATTCTTAATTTTTGAAGAACATCCATACTGTTTTCCATAGTGGCTGCACCAATTTACAGTCCCACAACAATGAGTGTTTTCTTTTCTCCTGTCCTCTCTAACATTTGTTATTTTTTCTCTTTTCAATAATAGCCATTCTGCAAGTAATATCTCATTGTAATTTTGATTGACATTTCCCTAATAATTAGTAGTGTTGAACATCTTTCCATGCCTGTTAGCCATCTCTATGTCTTCTTGGCAAAGTGTCTGTTCAGATTCCCTGTCCATTTTTAAATTATTTGTTATTGAGTTATGTGAGTTTTTAAAATGTATTTTAGATATTAACTCCATAGATAAATAATATCTTCTCCCATTCAGTAGGTTGCTATTTCATTTTGATAACAGTTTGCCTTAACTCTTCAGAAGTTGTTCTTTTTTAATTTATGTAGTCCAATTTGCTTATTTTTACTTTTCCCTTGCCTTTGAAGTGAGATCCACAATGTTACGGCCTATGTTTTTGTCTAGGATTTTTATGATTTCAGATCTTACATTCAGATCTTTAATCTATTTTTAGATCAGGAGCTTTCTATGCCACCATCTTGCTTGCATGCCTTAATGGATATTTTATATACATGTCTATGTAGTATACATGACAAGAATACCTACAAAATATTATATTCTGATTTAATAAATTAGTGCTTTTAATGAAGCAGTTTACAATACATTAATATAGAGTTCTACATCATTCTTGTATCATTGCTATGAGAAGACTTTTTAAAAAATCAGTTTTATTTTGAAATAATTATAGATTTACAGGAAGTTGCTAAATATAGTACAGAGAGGTGCTAGATATTCTCACCCAGTTTTCCTCAGCGGTTACACCTTACATAACTATAGCAAAATATCAAAGCCAGGAAGTTGACATCAATTAAACACGTGTATATAGTACTGTTACTGTTTTATCAGATGTGTAGATTTGTGTAACCACTGCATTCAAGATATACAACTGTTCTAGCATTACAAAGACCTACCTTGTGATATCTTTTTATAATCTTCTACCACCATCCTAACCCCTGGAAATCACCCATCTATTCTATATCTTTGTAATTCTGTAAGTTCAACAATGTGGTATAAATGGAATCAGAATATATGACCTTTCGAGACTGAATTTTTTTCACTCAGCACAACTCTGAAGTTCATGCAAGGTGTTGCATTTATCAATGACTTATCCTCTTTATTGTTTAATTGTATCCCACCTTGTGGACGTTCAATAGTTTTTTTAGCCATTCACCTTAGCTATTACAAACAAAGTTGCTATGAATATCTGTGTACAGTTTTCTGAGGTGTGTGTGTGTGTGTGTGTGTGTGTGCATTTTATTAAATCATGTTTCAGAGCTGAGGCTGAGGATGGAAATAAACTGTCCAGAGCACTGAACAGGTTTTCAAACATATATTTTAACTTACTCTCTTGTGCTATTTTTCCTGATTCTATATTAACTGAAAACAAACCATTCTGTGGACAGTGTAGAAAGGTAATGATTATATATTTGATTTCTTCTTGACAAAATATTGATTCAGAATAATATTGGCTTAAAGACTTGGTTGTTTTTAGCATTATGTCTGCACATTGATTCACTCATTTATTCACAAAAACTAATGTTTGAATACCCACCAGGTACCAGGCCTGATGCTGAGTGTTGAGCAAGGTGCCTGGTCCGCAGGGGCTTTTACTAAATATTATGTTTGTATCATAGAGGTAGCTTGCTCTTTGTTAGCTGTATTAACAGTTTTAAATTTTAGTTTAGACAGTGTTTATTCAGAGTTAATTAAACTGCTATAATAATATTTATATGCATATTCCTAATTTAAATTTTCTGAAAGATTTGTGTTAATATATGTTGCCTTATCTTGGGAAAGCAACTGCTGAGCATGCAGACAAAAATACACAATGTGATTTTGCAAGGCATGCAATTCAGGACTTTTCCCAAACAGGGGTGAAGTTCAGAAGGACTTTAATGTGTAGCTTGTTCACAAATTAATGATTTCTTCTGCTTATTCTGTGTCCCTTTCTCCCCAAAGCATGAAAAATTAATCAACCGTCCACAGAGTACCAAAAGAATTTCTACAGATCCACTCGGTAAGAAATATTTGCTGTGTCCTCATTATGATGGTGCTCTTTTCTTCTTATATTTTATATTTTATGTGAATCTTAGGACAAACAGAGAACTTTGCTATTAACAATAATTTGCTAAATAATCATTTCTTATCAGCCGAATAAATAAGTTTCCCTTTATAAGTCATGCACATAGGAACAAAATTCTTACATGGAGATGTAGTTACACTTTTAGTAAAGTCTATAAGAAATATGAATTCTTCTAAGTACTGTTTAACTAAGGGAACTAGTAATTGCTTTATTTGGTCAACAAACTACTATGGTTTGTTCTTAAATGTTGACTATTAGGTTTTGAATCTTAAAATAGATCTTAAATAGAGGTATATATAGAGGTATGAAACCACAAGAGAAATATAAAATTTGACTGTGGTTATGTCTAATTTAGCTACATAACAATGACATATATTTCAGAATTTGACACTTTTATTCTATTTTAGTCTCTGAAACAATTTATTTTGTGATGCTAACAATTACTATTGTGACAATTTATAGGTCTTCAAAAGATATCAGTGAATATGTCTTGACTATTGTGTCAGTCTCCCAACTGATGGCATAACATTTTGTTTAGGGGTTTTCTTTGTGGAAGTGTATAAAAACTTCACAAGCTCTGCTGAATTAAATTATAAGTAAGTAGGATGGGCATAAACCTTAGCATTATACACTCTTTCAGAGGCAATAAAATTGATATTTTTCAGTGAGAGCAGGATATAGAGCAAAAAGAAAACACGAAAGCCCAAACCCCCAAAACCAAACAAAAAATCCCTACTGAAACAACAATAGTAGTAGATGAAAACCAAGCAGGGTGATAATGTTAACTTTGAAGAACTTGGTGTTCAAATAAAAGCTCTCCCACTCCCCCTGGTAACAACCACCAGAGAGGACAAGGGTATAGGGATCTTTCTTAAGTGTACCAGGGAGTCCTAAACTGCTATACAATGTGGTCTTGCATGGCCAATGCCATCTGAGCTGCTGCAGGATGATGGTAGATGAGGTTAGAGCAGGATACAGTTATAAACAGCCTTAAATGCTAAGTTGAGAAGTTTAGACAATGAAGGAGGCCACAAGAGATGTATTAACAAGGAATGAACAAGATCAGATTAGACTTTGAAAACTTCTATTTGTTAGTTGTGTAGGAGACTACACTGATAGCAGGGGTATGAGTTATAACCCTGGTTCTTAAAATTTTCCAGAAAAAAGAGGTAGGACATGATTGAATCCATAAGACTATGAAGTGGGAGAAACATCTGAGGTATGATTACAGTTACAGCCAATAGAACTTGAGTATAAGTGATAAGATATAATAAGCTTTGAGAAACTGGGATAATCTTATGTGTATTAGTAATACTAAGCTGTAAAGTGAAGTGAAGTCACTCAGTCGTGTCCGACTCTTTGCGACCCCGTGGACTCTAGCCTACCAGGCTCTTTCGTCCATGGGATTTTCCAGGCAAGAATACTGTAGTGGGTTGCCATTTCCTTGGAGTGGTCCCATTTACTAAGATAGTGAATAGAGTAAAGGATCAGGCAGAGGGAGGGAAAAACTAAAGTTTATTTCAATTTTAGTAATGTGGAATTTAAATTGGCTGTACTATAAACTGGTAAAGATAACCAGGAGATGAATATTGCAGATGAATGTGGGTTTGGTTTCAAACCATCACAATAAAGCAAATATCATGATAAAGTCACATGAATTTTTGGGTGTCCTAGTACATATAACAGAGAGGGCAATGGCACCCCACTCCAGCACTCTTGCCTGGGAAAGCCCATGAACGGAGGAGCCTGGTGGGCCGCAGTCCATGGGGTCGCTAAGTGTCGGACGCGACTGAGCAACTTGACTTTCACTTTTCACTTTCATGCATTGGAGAAGGAAATGGCAACCCACTCCAGTGTTCTTGCCTGGAGAATCCCAGGGAGGGGGGAGCCTGGCGGGCTGCCTTCTATGGGGTCACACAGAGTTGGACATGACTGAAGTGACTTAGCAGCAGCAGCAGCAGTACATATAAAAGTTACATTTACATTATATTGTAGTCTAATTGTGCAACAGAGTTACGTCTAGAAACTAATGTACATACATTAAAAATACTTCACTGCTAAAAAAACATGCTGACCATTTTCTGAACCTTCAGCGAGTCATAATCTTTTTACAATAGTAACATCAATGATCATGGATCACAGATCACCATACCAAATAAAATAATGAAAACATTTGAAATACTGTGAGAATGACCAAAATGTGACACAGAGACACAAAGTGAGCAAAGATGTTGGAAAAATGGCACTCATAGATTTGCTTGACCCAGAGTTGCCACAAATCTTCAATTTTCAAACAACGACAACAAACAGTGCAGTATCCATGAAGGGCAATAAAGCAAAGCACAAGAAAACAAGGTGTGCCTGTACCAGGATTTAGGAAAACAGAGTTAAAGATGAAGATACGCTAGATCTGGGATAATTCACATAGAGGAGATGGTTACGGCAGTTGGTGAATTTCGAGGGGAGGGGCAGAAATAGAAGGGGCCTGAGCTAGGAAGCAGTAATTCAGCACAATTAGGAGGAGGAAAGTCAGCACAGAGGGAAGAGAGAGAAAAGAGGAACACCAGGGCAGGCCATGGAACCCAAGGGAAGGAGTAAAATGCTATGTGGAAGCTGGAGAAGATGCAGACTAAGAATCAGTTGCTATAAGTATTATCTAGGAGGGCTCTAGAAAGATTGGAAAGAAAAGCTTAAACAGAGTTTTAAAAGAGGATATCAATATCCTGTGATAAACTATATGGAAAAGAATATGAAAAATAATGTATATATATCTGAGTCACTTTGCTGCACAGTAGAAATTAACACATCATTGTAAATAAACTATACTTAAATAAAATTAAATTTTTTAAAAGAGGTTATATAACCCCAAAGCAAGGGCCTAGGAAAGCATTAATATTGATGGATTTAAGGCCTCAAATTTACGTTAGGCACGAAAAGGTTTTATGGAAAAGGAGGGAGAGAGCGAGCCTGGGAGCTAGAAACAGTAGGAGAAACAAGGGAAAGGAAAGCCTGAGAGTACTTGTGGGAAGCCTGGAAAGAATCTGATGGAAGAGTGGTTAAGGGAATGGTGTGAAGGGAAATTATTTGATGAAAAACACTGTGGGGATGGCACCCATCAAGCATGGTGGAGTGAGATTCTATAAGAAAGTGATTTTGAAATGAAAGTGAGATTATGAGAACTCAGGTCAAATGGCTTTGTGGAAAGTTAGGAGGAAGAGCCACTGGCTAAGTGAAACACAGTAAGAGTGAGATTGAGACTTGATTGACACTGCTGTGGAAAATTTTAAATGGGAAACAGACTTTTTAATGAATTTGTAAGCTGCTAAAGACTTAAAATGTGTGCAAAACATAGAACTTGAGGATCACATTCTGTTTCTTTTATAACCTGGGATATCCCAGTAGTTGACTGCCATGTAAGTAAGACAGAATTGATGGCTGACAAATTGAGAACATTGAAAGCTAAAGAGGACAGCAGATTTTAAGGAGGATGCAAACCCATTATTGACATATAGAGCTGATTGTTATGGTAGTATGTGTTCAGAGGCAGACGGAATGGTGTGAGCATCAAAGGACTTGCTGTATTAGCAATGGGGCAAGAAGCATATTAAGTAGGAGCAAAGGAATAAAAGCTGTGTAGGTTTAGGGGGCAGTGGTTAACAATAATACAGAGCAGGTGAAGCCAAGGAGACAGAATAATTCTGGCTGGTGATGAAATGTAAGGATTGGCCATGAAAGTCAGTTTCTAATATGGAGTCATCACACAGATCAGTGATGCTGACAAGATTTAGAAATGAGGAGGTCAGAGGTGCAAATAGTTATCAACAGGATTGCTGATGACGGGGCCTGCCAACGGCAAGAGACAGATGATGCAGTCAGGGAGAAGAAGGCTTATCCATGTGGCATGGGCATTAAAATGAATATACTGCAGGAAGGAAGTGGAATGTTGGTAAAGTGACAGTGGAGAGGACGGATGTGTTGGCTCCATTTCCTGAGTAGCTTTCACAGAACAGTGGTATGATTTATAGTGTAAAAGCAGGTGCAATCTATGTGAGGAGGTAGATAGAATAAAGTAAAAGGTGGCAGACAGAGAGCTCTTTTCTGACACCAAACCAGGGAAACTGGTGCAGACTTTTGCATGAGTGGGAGAAAGTGGCTGTGATGCAGGTTAGAAGTTACATGAGGAAGGAGAGAGATGGTGGGGTCCAAGGGGTTTTCTGAGAGTGAGGGCTACACAATAAAATAAGTAACAACAACAATAGAAAATTAGAATCATACATTTAAGCGGTAGCAGGAGTCACAGGGTAAGGGAAAGGGTAAGCTGAACATATAGGACATATTCAGAGATGTTTATGGTTCTAAATAGTCCAGAAACCAAGGGAAGGACGTGCAATGGATCTTCTATAGAACTCATCTTTGGAGAGTGGATCTTGGTGAGTTTGTGTGTGTGTGTGTGTGTGTGTGTGTGTCTGTAGTTGGGGGACTGGGGTGTGAGGATTGCCTAACTGCTGCTATAGTTTATGTATTAGGTTAGCACGAATTAAGAGAAGTATTTTTTGAACCTAAAAATGTATTTTAACATAGTACTATCCAAATGTGGTTGGGGACCTCAGCATCAGTGTCATCTGGGTGCTTATTAAAAATGCTAAGTTTTGCCCATATCCTAGTCTTATTTAGACTATCCAGGGTGGGGACATGAGCACCATGTTAACAAGCCCTCCTTGATCTCATGGAAGTTAACATTGGAGAAGCATTTCTAACCCTCTGCAATAGGTGGTTCCCTCAGAAGAAGATCCCAAAGGCTCTCAGCTGTTCTGGGTGGGCCGATATCTTTCTGCTGCCGAGAGGCCAAACCAGAGACTGAGTAGGTTTCCTGTGAACAGGTGGAGGGTTGGATGAGCACACTCCCCAGGAAAGGGTTCTAACTCTGAGTGTCCCCCGTGTGCCTGGCAGAAGCCCTGTGGGACAACTTGCTCTACTGGCTGGCGGATGAGCTCTCAGAGGAGAATGCCCTGTGTCTCTCCTCCTCACTCCCTCTTCGCCGCAGCACCATTCAGCTCATCAAACTGAAGAATCCTGATGATCTCACAGAACAGACCCATGAACTTCTTTGTTTTTGGAAAAGATCACTCCCAAATTCCACCGACAAACTTCGCCTCCTGGCTCGCCATCTCCGCAAGATCGGCAGGAATGATCTTGCAGAAGAGCTCAAATTCAAGTGGGAAAATAAAGTGTTCACTGAACCACAGCAGTGGTCTGAGGTGGCCGAATTAAGCCCCACTGCTCTTGCTTTAGCCCTAGAAAAAGGGTCGTAGATGGTTTGAAGATGGTTTCCATTAACATTTTACTAGCAGTTTCCCAGTAATGTTGTTTGAAGTGAACTGTTTGATAGATGCAATATTGAGACAAGCAGAGAAGCACTAATCAGACCATAAAAAGCATCTGCGGGTTTGAGTCCTTGCTCAGGGTTCAGTAGTGTATGTTCTGGAAGTAAGATTGTCTTAAGCCAAACTTAATAGCATTTGTAATAGAGTTTGCCCTGTGTATATTTTAATAGCTGAGGTAGCATGTTAAGTGTAAAGGAAATAAATTCTGTATAAATTCTGTATATCATATATATATATATATATGATATAATATATTCCTTTTTATTATTCATTTTTATTATTATCTACATAAAAGTAAACTAGTCACTCAGAACTCCAAGTAGCTAATTCACATTCTAGGTATACTGTGGAGCCCACAGGTAACAATGCAAAATAAATTAGGCTGCAGAGGCCTAATGTTGATGATAGAAAATCACTTTAAAAAAACAGCCAAGGTTGAAATAAATTAAAAATAGACTAACACTCCAGCCATTGAGTGCCACAAATTTTTAGTGAGATACAGCCTAGAATCTGGAAAGCCTCATATTTTATTGTTAGTGAAGTGAAGCAGCAGAGAGATGATGGAATAGTGGTGTCTTTTGCCCAGACTTAGGAAAACAACCTGCTACTAAACCAGTTTGACAGAAACCTTCTTACATAAGCCCTATAGGATCACTGTTTTTTTTTCAACTGCCTTAAAAAGGAAAAAACTAAAAGAAAAAACAGTAATAATTACCTAAGCCGCTCTATCATCGATAATCCCTGTTAACATCTGTGTTTACACTTTGAGGCTTTGGTAACCCTAAAGCACTTTAGCTCCTAAAACAGTGTGACATGATGGTTCATTAGATTCATAATGCCAATCCACTGATGGAAGACCATAGGGCCTTGGATTGCAAATACCAATAACTATTAGTTTCGATTATGGGAACAGCTGAAAATTAATGAAGTTATATGAAAAATTACACATTTATATGCTTCTCATATTTAAAGATAGGATCCCATTCTATAAATTAACCAGAGACTTAAGATATCTGTATGGTTATATGTTAAGAAAGAGAGAAGTCCAATTTTCAAACACATTGCTATCAAGAAACCTTATAACAGTCAAGAATTTTTATTATTTTTACCTGTTTCCAGAAAAGTACAATATTTCCCATGTGCTCTGGGAATGAAGGAAACAGACTGAAATGTTCATCGTTTTTTTTGACTACAAAATAACAGAAGAGTCAAGAAAATTAGATTTGCCTCTTACTCCACCACTAGAGATCACTATTATGAAAATATTTTGTTCCAGTTTTCTATTTTCTTGAAGGAAATGTTTCTTGAAGGAAACGTTTTTACTTCTATGTATACAGATGTATCAATATATAAATACACCTATGTGCATGCATATGCACACACACACGCTAATACACACAAATCTCTTCACACATAGAGTCTTACCCGCCTCCTCCTCACTCATACACGTCTCACACACCCTCTCTCTGTCCTCACACCCCAACAAGGATACTCACTCATATAAATGCACACGTCCCCTCCCACACACCTGTCACAAACATGTCTGCCCCTTACAGGAACAGAGACTCTCATCCACCTGTACGTTCTCACATGCATTCACACACTCTCACACACAAACAGCCTCCCACACTAACACACTTTTTCACATACAACTCCCCACCATAGACAACCTTACACACATACCGCCTTGGATCCACTTGTGCACTCTCACACACATGCTTTCACAAATGCATCCACACCTCCCTCCCACAACTCATACATACACACACTCATTAACATGCACACCCCACACCTCCCTCCCACAACTCATACATACACATGCTCATTAACATGCATACCCCACACCTCCCTCCCACAACTCATACATACACACGCTCATTAACACGCATACCCCACAGATACACCGACAAATACACCATCTCACATTACCTGTATACCTTCACATCCACACTCACCCATACCCACCTGCACTGTGTCTCACACACACACATAAATTCCTTTACATTCATAACCTCACAGGCTCACATCTCTTCACACACTCTGACACACATTTCCCCCTAGAATTAAAAAACTTGTATATTATTGCAACAGTATAATAATAGGTACATAAAGAACAAAGTGGGTCTTCTCTGTAACCCCTCCTCTCCCTTCAGCAATCAGAGGGCATGTGTGCCACGCCCACACCCTCCCCTGTGCAGCCTGTACTCTACCTGGTGGGCTGACTGGTAAGGGCCACAGCCATGGCACTTTGGCTTCAAGGTTAACCGGGAGCCCCAGTGGGAAGCTGGGAGGATGGAGAATGAGTTGGATGTTCCCTTTCTTCCTCCCTTGAATTCACTGCAGCCAGGCTGCATCTTCACCCAAGGGCCACTGACCCTCTCCTCTGTGAACAGCTCTCTCCTGGCACTGGGAGCCTCTCCTGCTCATGTCTCATCAGGTCTGGGGTAGTAACAACTCTATTGCATCACTTCCCCTTGTGGTCCCCCACACCCCGCCCAGGCTTTTAAGACAAAGCCTCCTCTAATTATCCTAATTTGAGTGTGTCATATATTTCCTATTGAGATCCTGACTGATATTTCTCACAGTAACTTTTCTTTTTTTTTTTTTGCAGAATGGGGATCATATATTATATATAGTTTTAAATGTTATTGTCTTTTATTAAATTATGAGCATTTTCCAATATCTTTAAAGGTTTTAATAACTATCTCACTTTATAGTCATAGCATAATTTAATTTTAGTATTATCCATTAAAAAAAATTAAAAAGTGGAATAATACAGTATATATATTTTTATATCTGGCTTTTGAATTCAAATTTACTTTGTTGAAATTAATTCATGTTGTTTGTGTGGCAATAGTTTGCTACTTCTCATTAATAAATACTATTCCATTATATGAAGCTACTATAAGTTACATATCCATTTCACTGTAACTAGGCATTTCAGTAGATTCCAGTTTGTACCTCTCATGAACAGGGTTTTTATTAACTTTCTGTAAATATCTGTTGGTGAACATATATATTAATTTCTTCTAAGCATTTAATTAAGAGGACTATAATTGGTTACCCTAATTCATTTATCCTTTCTTCTCTTGTTGGATATTCAGATGATTTTCTTTTCAAAAAATGATGCATGATCATTTTCTACATGTGTATATAAATTATTTCATTAGGATACATTTTTGGAAATGGGATTACTTACTAGGAACAATTTTAAGGCTCTTGATACACATTGCTAAGTTGCCATTTATATTCTAATTGTCAGGTCATGAAGATTCATAGGAAAATAGCATATTTAAGTATATTTATATAAATTAGTAATTTATATAAAGTAATTTTATATAATTTATATAAATTAATGGCTTTGATTAATTACATTTATTTCTTTTTTTTTTTCTTTTTTTTTTTCTCAGTTCCATCATTGAAATCTTTTAGGTATATTTGGGATGATCTGGGTATGTGACTCAATTTTTTTCAACTGTAAATGCTTATAAATCTAGACACAGGTTAAGTATTTCCAATGAAAATTTAGGATCTGAATTGAGACATGCTCTAAGTATAAAGTACACTCTAGATTTCAAAGACTTAGTAGGGACAAAAGAGCTTGTAAAATATCTTATTAATCATTTAATTTGATTTACATGTTGAAATTATGATATTTTGGATATTGGGTTAAATAAAATATATTGTTAAAGTTACTATTATAAACTTTTTAATGAGGCTAGGCAATGGCAACCCACTCCAGTACTCTTGCCTGGAAAATCCCACGGACAGAGGAGCCTGGTAGGCTGCAGTCCATGGGGTTGCTAAGGGTCAGACACGACTGAGTGACTTCACTTTCACTTTTCACTTTTCTGCATTGGAGAAGGAAATGGCAACCCACTCCAGTGTTCTTTTTTTTTTTTTTTCTA